>NC_092510.1:84542548-84842807 GCF_047511675.1 Marmota flaviventris
ACCCTCTCTGTGACCTTGGACCTTGGATGAAGCCCCCCCTCCCCCTGCCGGTCCTCCTTCCTTCTGGAAGACAGGAGAGCGGCCTCTCCTCCTGTCTGAGGACCTTCTGAAGGGGCCTGCGGTGTGCGGGGCGGTCTGTGGGCACGTGCGTGCCCGGGAAAGGAGGTGGTGGGGAGGTGGTGTGAGAGCCCAGGCTAAGATGCTGGGCACAGGACAGCAGGGCGCAGCCGGCCGACGAGCCTGGCTCTGACACCAGTTGGTGGCAAGTCCCCTTTCCTCTCCGGGCCTCAATTCCCGGCTCTGAGGAGGGGTGCGTGGGGGGATTGGAAGTGTTCTTGGGAACCAGCTGACTCTTGCATCCCTTTGACGGTCTTTCCTACTGAAGTGTTCTCACAGCAGGAACTAGCTCCGTCCCTGGAGTTCTGCCCATTCCAAGGCTGCGGACTGTAGTGATTAGGAGCATTGGCTTTGGAGTCTTAGAAACCCGGGCTTGAGGTCAGGCTCAGATGTTTCTTTGCTGTGTGACCTCTGACAAGTCATTTCACCTCTCTGAGCCCAGGTCTCCTCATTTATAAAGAGAAGGCAATGATGGCTAACACTGTGGCTGTGATAACGTAAAGGTGGCTGTGAGCTCTCTGCACACAGCCCTGCTGCTCTGCTTTCCGTCCTCAGTGGCACTGTGCTTGCTTCTGTCCAGGGCCTTGGCACAAGCAGTTCCTCTGCCTGGAACCCTCCCTCCCCTCCTCCCAGGCCAGTGATGCTGGTGATGATGGTGTTGGTGCTAAGAACATCTGCTGAGTTCCAGAGGTGCCAGGCACTGGCTAAGTCCGTGGCTGATTTGACTTCCTCTTTCACACTCACAGGGGTCCCAGGAGTTAAGGGCATATTGGACCCCCCACCCCTGGCAGCACAGTGTCCCCAGGGCAGACTGCAGCCTGATTGCTTGAGGGAACTCCCAGCTCTTCTATGGGGTTGTCTCAACTTGGGCAAGTGACTTCACTTTCTGGGCCTCAACTTACCCCTCTGTACACAGGGGTGGGATAGTACCTGTACTGCGAAGTAGCTATGAGAAGGAAAAGAGTTCCTACCTAGAAGGTGCTTAGAACCATGTCATCAATGTTTATCACCTACTGATGACTCGGGAGGCTGAGGCAGGAGGCTGAGGAAGGAGACTCACAAATCGAGGCCAACCTTGGCAATTTAACAAGACCTGGTTTCAAAATAAAAAATAAAAAGGGCTGGGAGTGTCGTTCTGTGATAGAGCACCCTGGGGTTCAGTCCCCAGTACTGCAAAAAAAAAAAAAAAAAAAAAAAGTTTGTAAACTAAATCTGTATTTCTCAGGTAAGGAAACTGAGGCACAGAGAGTGTGCCCTGCTGGGGTCACGCAGGCCAGAGGAGAGGGACTGGCTGGGTCCAGTGCCCAGGCTCTCGAGGACCAGGCTGTACTCCAGCCCCTCTGTCCCTCCAGAGCTTGCTTTAGATGTCACCTCCCCGGGGAAGCCTTCCTTCGTGGTGACCTGACTGAAGAGACCTGCCGTCTGTTCGCACAGCACTTGTCTTCCTTGCCGACACCTCAGGGGTACAAATTCCAGGTCCCTGTGGCTTCACTGTTCCTTCCTCCCAACCATAAAGCCCTGGGGGTCAGGAACCCATCGTCCAGCTCCTCACTGTATCCCCAGCCTTATCCCATGCAGTGCGTGACACACAGCAGGAGCTTAATAAATGCTTATTTAATGGACAGAAGGTGCTATATGACTTAGCAAGTGCATTGCACAGATCAAGGTCACGAAAAGAAACCTCGATAAGAAGCCGCTGGGTAAGTGGAGATTGTGAGTGACAGAGATGCAAGATAAAAATTTGCATCCCCCCTGTGAAGAGGACGTGGCCATCAGGAGCCCAGGGCTGGAGAGCATTCCCATGGCCCCAGGAGCCCTGGTTCCCTCCAGCTTGTTGCTTTGCCATCCTCAAGCCCAAGAAGGTTGCTTGAGCTCCAGCCATCACAGACAGATCTACAAAAAACAGAGATTTCCTACAGAAGGTGCCCGAAACTGTCACATGACACTTTCCTTTAAAACCCACTGGCCAGAACTTTGTCACACGGTCACACTGAATTACAGAGAGATTAGGAAATAGATAGACTTATGACTAGATAAAAATTTGAGGTTCTATTACTCTGGGGTGATAGGGGTAGAATAGATGTTGGGGGACATCTAGCTGTCATCACCTCAGTCACCAGTGACAGGCACCCATCCTCTTCCGGCCGCGGAGAGGGGCAGGGCAAGTGGGCTCCTGTCAATCAGCCTCTACAGCGGGCCACAGGCCACCCCCGACACACCAAGCTTCGTGACAGTGGTGGATCCTCTCTCCCGCTCTGCTCGGAGCTGGGGTCAGCCATGGGGAGGAGCTGGTGCATGTGGCTTCCAACTGTGGGGTGGGCGCGGATATGCTCCTCTGACCCTTCCCCTGCCATGAGGCACAGCATCTTCTTGGGGACAAGTCCTCATTGCAATGGAAGTGTAGGATTTATTTTTAATTTAGAAATTTTGAAATAATTTCAGAATCATAGGAAATTGACAAAGATACTACAGAGAAGTCCCATGTGCCCTCACCTGGTGCTCCCCTCAGTGACACCTCATGCGATCATAGTTCAATATCAAAAATGGAAACCGATGCTGGTACCCTGTGTGTGCCGAGCGGATGTCACCAATCACGTGTGTCCATCTGCGTAGACATGTCACACTCAGGGCAGTCACCGTGAAGCTCTCCCTCCACACCTCCTAGAGCCACACCATCCCCTCCTCCCTCCCTAACCCAGCGGCCACTAATTTGGGCTCTGTCCAACTTCGTCCTTTAGAGTGTTGTGTGAAGGGAATCTAAATGCACTGACCTGTCGGGTCGCCTCTCTTCGCTCAGCCAAGCCTCCTTGAGATGCAGCTTCGCCGTCGTGTGCAGGTAACAATGTGTGGTTAACCTGTCACCTGTTGAGGGACATTTCCGGTTTGGGGCTATGACATTTCCAGCTGCTACCAAGTTGTGTGGAGTTTTGTGTGGACCAAACTTCCCATTTCTCTGAGATCCATGTCCAGCAAGGCAGGTGCTGGTCAGTGCAGGTTTTGGTTTTAAGAAACTATGGGACTCTTTTCAGAGGGGCTGTACCAAGAGAGACTGGTTTCTTCTGCATCCCTGATGGCATTTAACATTGTTCCTGTGCTTTCGTTGGAGCTGTCGCAGCAGATGTGTGCGTCCCGCCGTCTCCATCTGCATGTCCCCGGGGGCTGGCCATGCTGAGCCTCTCACCCACCATCTGGACACCCTCACTGGGGACCTGTCCTTCCACATCGTTTGCTCATTTCCTAATTAGATCGTTTGCCTTTTTGCTGGTGAGTTGTGGGGGATTTTATAAATTCTGCGGATGACACTTTGGTCGACGTGGGGTTTGCACTCCTTTTCTTCAAATCTGTAGCTTGGCTTTTCATTCTCCTGACAAGATTATTTTTGGCAAAGCAAAAGCTTTACTTTTGAACTAGTCCAATTCATCTCTTTTTTCTTCTATAGATCACACTTTTAATGTTTTGTCTAAGAACTTTGCACAAAGCCCTGGATCCAGAAGATCTTCTCTTATTTTTTTTTCTCAAGTTTGATACTTTAACATTTAGATCTGTGATTCATTTTGAGCTAATACGTGCATCATAGATGAACTTCAGGTTGAACTTCTTCTTCTTTTTTTTTTTGTTTTTGCACAAGGATGTTCCATGGATCCAGCATCATTTATTCAAATGAATCAAATTGAATCCAGTCATTGAATTGCTTTAAAGTACCCAGCTTTCTAAGATGTCCACATAGGGAGCTATCCACCTAGAGGGTACAATTTTAGTCCATTCACAGGTCTGTATAATAACCACCATCACAACCAGTGTTAGAACAAACCCTGCCTCACCTCCTAGAAGCATTTTCAACCCATTAGCAGCGACTCCTTCCCTCTCAGCCCCCCTCCCAGCCCTCGGCAAGGGCCTATCCCCTTCCTGTCTCTGGATTTACCCCTCCTGGAATCACAGGGGTGGTCTTTTGCAAATGGCTTCTTTCACACAGCACAGTGCTTTTAAGACTTATCGGTTGTCCCATGTATTAGTATTTAGTATTATTAGTACTTTTTATTGCCTAATAATATTCCATTATCTATAATTACATTTTATATGCTTATGTTGAGAGTCACCCTGGCTCCAAAGACTAACTTCCCCATCCCCTGAGAAGAGCCGTCCAATGGTGAGCCCTGCTGGCTCACATGATCCTTACCCACCAATCAGACCAGACCTGCTGGCTCACATGATCCTTACCCACCAATCAGAAAGCACCCCAGCCAACTGTCAAACCATTCAACCATTAAACTGTCATAACTGTCAAATCGCCCCTGGCTCTATAAATATGCAGAGCTGTTCCTCAATAAATGGGCATTTTCTCCGAGGATGAGCCTTGTTCGTTCTTTTATGCTACATAATATCTCATATTTTATTTATTCTTTCATTATGTTAAGGGACATTTGGGTCATATCCACTTTGGGCGGTTATGAATAATGCTGTTGCGATATTCCTGGGCAGGTTCTTGTGAGGACGTGTTTTCTGTTCTCTTAGGTACCTACTTAGCTGTGGAGTTGTTCTGTCACACACAAACTCTATGTTCAGCCTTTGGAGACATTGCCAAGCCATTTGCACCAGCGGGGTGGGAGGGTTCCAACTTCTCCACACCTTCACCAACACCTGTTACGATGCATGCCCCTTTGTTATAGCTGTCCCAGGGGGTGTGTCGTGGCACCATTGAATTTTGCCTGCACCTCTGTCAAAAATAAAAAAATACTAGTACTGGTCTACTTCTAGGTTCTCTATTCCGTTCCATTGATCTGTGTCTATCCTTTTGCCAATGGGAGTCTTGATTGCTCTTCTATGGGTCTTGCAATCAGGTAGAGTGATTCTTCCCATGTTATTCTTTTTTTTTTCCTCAAAATCATCTTTAGCTATTCTAGTTACTTTGCCTCTGCCTATAAATTTGAGGATAATCTTGTCTAGCTTACGAAACGTCTTACTGCGATCGGGATAACATTGTACCTGTTTTTCCATTTATGACAAACAGTACTATGTTTGTATTCCAATCCATGAGCGTGGTAGGTATCTCCATTTATTTAGATCTTCTTTGATTTCTTTTATCAACATTTTGTATTTTCAGCGTGTGAGTTCTATATATGTTTTATTAGACTTACACCTATTTCATAGTTTCATGATTATAAACAATATTATATTTTGAATTTCAGTTTATAGGTTTTCTTTACTAGTGCATGGAAATGCAATGGGTTTTTGTAGGTTGATCTTGTACCTTGTGACTTTGCTGAACTCAGTAGTTCTAGGATTTCTTTGTAGATGCCTTGGGCTTTTTAGATAATCAGTCATCTGCAAATAGGGACAGTTTTTTTTTTCCCCCCTTTCTGACCTGTATGCAATTTATTTCCTTCACTTATCTTATGGGGCCTCAGTCTTTCACCAATGACTATGATATTTGTGTAGGTTTTTTGTAGATGTTCTTTGTTTATATAAGAAGTTATTTCAAGGGCTGGGGTCGTGGCTCAGGGGTAGAGCGCTTGTCTAGCATGTGTGAGGCACTGGATTTGATCCTCAGCACCATGTAAAAATGAGTAAATCAAATAGAGGTCTCATGTCCATCTACAATTAAAAATATTTTTTTTAAAAGTTATTTTTTATATATAGGAAGTTTATTTATGAATGATGTTACCCTAATTTTCTGAGAGTTTTTACCATCCATGAAGGACATTGAACTTTGCTAAATGTTTTTTTTATGTCAATTGATGGAATAGCCTAATTCCTCTTATCTAGCTTATCACTAAGAGAGTACATTGATTGACTTTTACACATCAAACCAGCCTTCCATCTGGAGTGAACTCCCTTCGGCGATGATGTGCAGTGTCACACCACACACTCATGTTGCTGACCTTGGCACTCACAATGTGCAGGTGGACCTGATTTCTTAGGTGAGCAGCCCCCTCCCGAGGCCTGGAGGGTGGGCCGGGGACCCCACTCTCCAGCCTTCAGCTCCTCCCTGGGGGCTTGGGGATGGTCCTACGGAGCCGTGCTGGGGGAAGCCCAGGGAGTGAAGGTGTGCCCCAGGCCCTGAGAAGGTCAGGAAGCTCTGCCTGGCACCCAGGGCCCATCCCGACAGAGCCAGAGCTTCCCCTTGGAAGACACCCCTTCGGCTCTACCAAGTGGACTCCCCATCTCTGCCCCTTTAGGGGCCTTCCCGGATCTCCTTGCCTGGTGGATCCTCCTGTTCCTCCTGGCCTCCCTCCCAATTCACTGCAGGCTGAGCCCACCTCTGACCTCTGAACCCTGCGACTCGGAAACTCTGCGCCACAGACAGCTCTGCCCCTCCGGACCAGAACTGGCTTTGAATTTCCCACTAGATATTTTGTGGGTGTGAGCTTGGGCTCTCTGGTCAGGGTGATCTGGGAACTGGCCAAACTGGACTTCGCCCAGAGTGGTGGCCAGGAAGAGCACAGGCACCTCTTGACCCCAGCGGGAGATAGCAGCTGGACCCAAACACTCCGAGGGCTATTTTTAGTTGCTGGTTCCCGGCAGGCCTGGCCTGGTCTGGGCCTGGGGGAGAACAAGGAGCCTTTTAGCCCATCCAGCCCTGCAGCCCGCAAGGCCCAGGAGGAAGGCAAATGGCGGGGTGGGGGGGCAGCGCTGGGTGGTGGACAGAGGCTGCCCACCCCCCCTGCTGGCTTCAGGAAAAGCCTCCATTCTGAGCTTGTCAGGCTTCCCGTGGGAGCAGGTGTGGGCCATCTGCGGGGCCCAGGGACAAGGAGCAGTGGCCGCAGCGATACTGCTGGGCTTCTCTGAGGGTCAGACTGTGCTAAGCCCTCGCAGCCTCGCGTGTTTGTTGAACTTATTGTGTGGACGGAAACTGAGGCCCCAGGGAGAGAGGCCAGGAAAGGGCTCACCCAGAGCGGGCAAGAGGAGTCAGGTTCAATCCTGGGCCTGGGATCTCCCCAAGGAGCCCTCTGGCCCCAGGAGACCCCTCTCAGGCCTCCCTGGGACCTGGGGGCTTCTGTGTCTCCCTGAGGGCTCATGCATGCTCCTGGGCAGAACAGCAGTCTTCCCTGGGCCTCAGTTTACTCCCTTGTAAAATGGGGGGAGCTTTCTCTCAGGGCTATATGTAGCTGAAGGTCAGCAGCACAGGCCAGGCGGGAGGGCGCCCACAGCTGGGGAGGGGCGGTGAGGGAGGAGAGACCTGTGCTGTTGGGTCTCCTGTTTCCAGCATTTGAGGATTTAAAGAGCTCACAAAATGAAGTTCTGCTCATCCTCGGGTGGGTTCACCCGGGAAATGCCCTCTGACCCTCTGGGGGTGTGGTGGGTTCTGGGCTCCGAGGGATGCCTGGGTCAGGTCTGCAAGGTGCCTTCAGGGAACTCACCGTCTGCAAGGGGAGATGGGCTCTCAAACAGGTGACCACAGCACAGTGAGAGACAGAGGCACATGGACATCTGTAGTGGTCAGCTTGGCCGCCATCACCACATCCTACAGCCGGGGCTGCTCAGAAAACAGGTCTGTTCTCACATCTTAGAGGCTACTAGTTGGAGGCCAAGAGGTCGGCTGGTTGGCTGGTCCTCCTGAGGCCTCTCTCAGGATCTTGCAGTGGCCATCTTCTCCCTTGGTCTTCCAGGGTCTTTGCTCTGTGCCTGTCTGCCTCTGATTCCTTTGTCTTAGAAGGACACCAGTCTGATGGAATTGGGAAGATGGCTATTCCCACTCTCATGACCTCAGTTAATCCAACTCCCTCCTCAAAGATCCCATCTCTGCCAGGCATCTCTCCCCAGCTGTGGGGCACCCTCCTGCCTGGCCTGTGCTGCTGACCTTCAGCTACATATAGCCCTGAGAGAATATGTCTGCAATCTCAGTGGCTCGGGAGGCTGAGACAGGAGGATCGCGAATTCAAAGCCAGCCTCAGCAAAAGTGAGAAGCTAAGCCACTCAGTGAGACCCTGTCTCTAAGTAAAATACAAGATAGGGCTGGGGATGTGGCTCAGTGGTCAAGTGCCCCTGAGTTTAATCCCCACTACCAAACAAAAACAAAAAAGACCCCCTCTCCAATTAGGGCTGCAACCTCAGGAACTGGGGTGAAGATTTCAACTTGTGAATTTGGGGGTCACTTTTCAGCCCATAACTATGAACAGTTAAAATAACTGGCAGCAGCAACTTGTGTACATTGGCAGAGAGTAAATCCTGGGGCCTCCGAGGATTCCGCTGGCTAGAATTCTGAACAGCATTGGCATTTTAACATGAGACTGGTGACGGGCTCTGAAAGGGGAGAGAGAGAAGTTTCTAGAACACTCCCAGAGGTCAGGTCCCCTCGCCCCAGCTGCTGAGAGATTGTATTTAAGCAGTTCCTGAGAGTGGCCATGTCAGACCCTGCACGTCAGGTTGTCGTGCCAGCTCTGCCATCCAATGGGGCCCTGAACTCCAAGGCCCGGGGGGTAAGGTGGGGCCTGGGATTTCCAGAGCGGATTCCAGCAGGCCACTGTCAGTGCTGAGGGCAAGGTGGGCCACCGAGTGGACACCCACATCCACAGGAGCTGGGGGAAGAGGGCCTGCCAGGCCGGGGCAGGGGGACGGGAGTGATCTCGTCTAGATGGGACAGCAGTGCGAGAGGGTTTGGGGAAGGAGGCACCTCCCCTGGCCCGGAGCTGGGGCAATTGGAAGGCTTCCTGGGGAGCTGAAGACCAAGGTGCCCTTGAGGTGTGAGCCAGAGGTGGCTGCCAGAGGAGGGCGATGGCATTCCAAGCCAGGGACCCTGTGAGGGCCTGGAGGTGTGTGGCGAGTCCCCGGCCCGGGTACAGGGCAGGCGTGGAGTGGGGAGCAGGACCTTGGCGCTTGGGATGAGGCTCTGGTGGGGGGCACTCGAGGCCCAGCGTGGTGCAGGTACCCAGTGGTGACCCATGGTCCTCTCCTGGAAGGACTCCACGGGGACTTTCTAAGAACTGTTGTTTCTTTCTCCCCTGCAGTTCCTTCTGGGGCCAGGAAGAGAAGGACCTTTGGACCAGTTAAACCCAGTTTCTCCCTCGTGGCTGCCCAGGGCAGCTGGGGATGGAAACAGGACACACGTCGATGAGTGCTCCCTGTGCCGGGCCTGTGCCCAAACTTCCCACCCTCCCACATGGCCCTCCTCCCCCTGAGAAGAGAGGTGCAATCCTCATGTCACAAAGGAGGGACCTGAGGCACAGGGAAGGGGGAGGGTGTGCCCAGGGCCCCGGGGCTGAGGAGGTCTTGAATCCAGGTTTTTCCTTTTTACCCAAAAAATTCAACTCCCAGGAAGTTCCCCTGGACTCCAGCTGGGCTGCCTCAGTTTCTAAGAAGTTGGGAGTGAGCCCCTAGTGGCCCTTCCTGCCCCCGGGGATAGAAGGAGGCAGTTGGGCAAGAGAGTAGCTGACCTGGCCAGTCAGCCTAGGAAAGCTGAAGGCCCACTTCCCTGGTGTGCTCACTCCACCTTCTACCTCCCTCCTCCTGGCTCTGATTCTGAGCAGGGCCTGTGTCTCTACAGACAGGAAAGAGGAGGCAGCACCCCTTAGTGGAGCCAGACCCCCACACCTTCCCTGCTTGAACCCCTAATCAAGAAGCTGCCCTCATGGATCTGGGCTACCCTCTCAGCTCTGAGGGCTGCCAAGGGCCTGCCTTCTCCTCTGTTTCCTCTTCAAGCCTATTTTTTCCTTCCATAAAACATGGCAATGGTTTCATGCCCCCTTTGATGGGTGAGTGCAAGACGGAATAGGGCAGGTTTTTGGAGAGCCAGGGCCCTGAGTGCCCTGGTGCTGCTGAGAGACTTGTGGTCTTTGTTGCTGCAACCTTGCCACTTTCTTCCTTCCCCAGCACAGGAGGAGGGGAGGCTGCTGGGCTCCTAGGCCTGTCCTGGAGGGGACGCTGGCTTCTCTGCACTTCAGCCTCCTTGCCCTTGGCTGCTTAGTTGGGGGGTTTTAGGACAGGGGGCAAAGACCAGTCTGATGGCAGGGCAGGGGCTGCTGGGGGCAGGTCTCGAGGGAAGCCGGGACCTCTCCCCAGTTCCAGATGTGCTCTGGCCAGTACCAAGAACAGCCCCACCAGTGGCACCCACACTGCATGCACTGAACCCCCGACACGCCTCGAGCACGCAAGGCACCTACCAAACATGCACAGCACACATGCGCCCGACTGTATACAGAGCACACCTCTGACACACACGTCCAGGATAGGTCAGACCACAAACACACACGGGGTCCCAGAAATACTACACTACACACACCGGCAGGAAAGTGTGACCTGAACTCTTTACATCGCACCCCCACACACCAAATGTCACACAAATGAACCATATTCACACAGGTCACGCACAAGCATGGGTGCACACGCGTGTGCACACGCACACACACACACACACAGTAGCAAGGAGCCAATACATGAAGCATCTTTTGATTGAGAAAATGCATTTCAACAGAAGCTCTGTGAGTTCAGTGATGCCTGAAATGATCTGGTATTTCATTCACCCCAACAGCGTCTTCAGACAATTGGAAACCAGCCCTCAAACAAGCTTCCAGTGCATCCCTTATTCTGGTCCCAGGTGGGCGGGGTCTGCTGGATCCAGGCACTGGGGGAGGGGCAGGTGGGCGGGGCTCTGCTGGATCCAGGACCCCGGGGAGGGGAGACCCGCACAGAGCTCTGAGCTCCTCTTGGCTGTCCTGAAGGACCGTCCTGCAGAGAGGCTTCCCCGCCAGCTCCACCCAGAGGGACAGAGCAGATGGAAAACTGGAGCAAGCCCCATCTTGGGTCAGGGAAGAAAATATCCTTTTTTTCCTCCTCTCTAAAAATATGTTCAGGGCTTTTTTAAGCCTTGATGCAATGAAAACCAGCTGTGGCTCCAACACCCCCGCAGCCTGCGCCCAGGGAGAAGGAAAACAAAAACAGGCGCTCAGGCACAGCAGGGCTGAGCCAGGGCCCCGCCTGCAGGCACCTCTGGCCCAGTACTGCTCCCAGAGGACATCAAACAGTCCCTGTTTGTTCCCTGTGGTGTGGGCACAGGGCACCGAGGTCACTTGGCCCTTCCTCCCTTCAGGGTGCTGAGGATGATTTGGTGACACAGGGAAGGGGGTGTGCAAGGTGACCGAGAGTGTCCTCCAGCAACCAAGAGGAGGGAGAGGCCATGTCTGACACGAGGATGGGGAAGGCTAACGGGAGCAGGTGACATTTGGATGGCCTTAGAGGAAGGAGACAGGGCAGAGTGTTCCAGGAGGAAGAAGCAGAATCCACAAAGGCCTGGAGAAGGGGATAGAGAGTGGCCAGAATGGGAGAAGGGTGGGAGCCAGGGAGATGGCTGGAGATGGAAACCGGGACCCTGGACTCTGGGCAAGATGTTTGTGTGGGATGGGGAGCTATGGAAGGTGCTTGAGCAGGGGAATGGCTGGTCTAGAGGCTATTTGGAGGGGAAGGCTGTTGCCCTAGTGGAGCCCAGGGCTTTGTTGGGGAGTTCCTTAAAAAGGAAGCCACACCTTCCAACGGGGCTTTGGTACCTTGGTTCACCCCCAGGCCAAGGCTCTGGAGTTCGTGGAGAGCCCTGGGGGCTTGGGGTGAGGAGATGGCTTCTGGCTCTGACTTGGCTGTGGTCTCCTGTGTCCTTCCGGGGCTTTACTTTTCCACCTGCAAAGAGCGACCCCAGGCCCTTGGTCCTTCCCTGGAGTGGCAGTGTTAGGGGCTCACCAGGCTTCCAGGCTGCGGGGCTGCTGGGCAGTGGGGAGGTTGGCCTCCAGACAGGAGGGATTGTCCACTGTCACCCACATGCCAGTGGCCAGCAGGATGGAGACCTCCGGGCAGGAGGCTTCTCTGTGGATTCCTGGCTCCTAGGTCCCCTGAGAGCTGCTTGCTGCTGCGAGGGGCCTGCTTCTCCCTCCTGGGGAAGGAGGTTTAAGTAGAGCTCAGCAAGGGGGTCCTTCCTGCCTGTCCTCTCATTTCCTTTGGCACAACCCTGTGGGCCTGGCTTTATTTATTTATTTGGTACCAGGGATTGGACCCGGAACCCAGAGGTGCTTAATCACTGAGCAACATCCCCAGCCCCCCCCCCTTTTTTTTTCATTTAGAGACAGGGACTTGCTGAGTTGCTTAGGGCCTCACTAAGTTGCTGAGGCTGGCTTTGAACTTGTGATCCTCCTGCCTCACCTCCTGCCCCGCTGGGATCACAGGTGTGCACCACCATGCCTGCCTTTTTTGTTGCCTGTTTTAGCAAAAGATAAAATTGAGGCTCCAGAGGAGATGGACTCCCCCAGGACCTGCAGCTGATACAGAGAAGAGCTAGCCCAGAGCCCTGTCTGCCTGCCTCTGGCTGCCTCCTCCACACCTGCTCTCTCCAGCCAGACTTGAGCTCTGAAAGGCCGGGCACATAGCAGGTGCTTAGGAAATGTTCCTGGAGCCCACAAGGGCTCCCCTACTTCAGGCAGTCCCCATAGGATGGCCCTTCAACAACCTCCAGTCCCCACACAGTGCCCAAGGGAGGGGATGCAGTCTCCCTGTCTGGGCCTGCTGCCCCCGAAGCCCAGCCAGGTGAGTGGCCAGGATGACCACGTGGAGGTAAACGGAGGTGACAGCCAGGAGCTCTCCCCAAGGAGAGGCTGGGAGAGGGGCCACTGGGGCTACCAAGGTGCTTGGGGACCCCTGCAAATTTAGAAAAGCACCCCCCACACCAATGGCAGACAACTGAAACCCTAATGTGTGCTTGTCCTGGACCATGCTTCTTCCTGGACCAGCTCTGCTCTTGGCCTTGGTGCTGCTCAGTGTTTTCTGGGGTCTCTGAGTGGTGCCAGCTCCGGCTGGACCCCTGCCATTGTTGCAGTCTTGCCCCGCTTGCGCCACAGGTCCCCAGCCAACCCAGAGCTCTGCCTTCTCTGCCCGAGCCTGGACTTTCCTTCCGGTCAAGGCTTTCTCCTCTGCTTGCATTGGGTCCTGAGCCCTCCTTCTGCAGCCTCTCCAAGGCCCCAGGAACCAGGGGCCCCCGAGAAATAATAACAGCAGCACTAATGTCAATCATGGCTTCTGTAGGTTTTATTGAGCACTAGCTAAGTGCTCCGCAAACTCTATTCTTCTTAATGCTCACGATAGGCCCAGAAGGTAGTTAGCTGTGCAGACTCCTGTGACCCCAGGTGACAAGAAGCCTGTGGCTCAGTGGAGGACCCACTTCCATGGTGCCAGGCTTGTGTTCACTGAGCCCCCTGGGGATCATCAAAACCTCCAGATGCCCTAGCTCTGCCCAAGGGGTTGTGGCTTCATCCCTCTGGGTGTGCCTTGGGTTTGGGAATTTTTAAAGGGTTCCCAGAAAAGTCTGAATATGCAAACAAGTTTGGGAAGCACCGGTTTTCTGAAGAGAATTTAATGAAGGGACTTTCAAAAACCCCAATGAGCAGCTTTGCTGAGATTTAAATGACCCACAGTGAACTGCACATAATCAAAATATGCCATTTGATACTTTTAAAAAAAAACAAAAAACTACCTTAACCATTTCAAGTATAGAGTTCAGGAGTTCTAAGTGTGTTCCCATTGTTAGGTGACCAGTCTCCAGAACGCTCCCATCCTGTGACACGGAGAGTCACTAGGACCCACGAAGACTCCCCAACATTCCCTCTCCCAGCCCCCACTTTGTCTTTATGACTCTAAATACCTCTCGTGAGTGGAATCATAGAGCATTTGTGACTAATTTCACTTAGCACGATGTCCTCGAGGGCCATCCTTAAACGGGGTGACAGGGTTTCCTTCCCTTTCAAAGCTAATATTCCATTTTACACACATTCCTTTGCTTGACCCTTGTCTCTCGTGGACATCGAGGCTGCTTCCTCCTCTGGCCACTGTGGACAACGCTGCTTTGGACATTGGCTGCAGACATCTCTTGCAGACCTCGCCTTCAATTCCCCTGGGTATACCTTGAAGTGGCACTGCTGGGTCACAGCTAGTCCTCTTTCCAGTTTCTTGGGGACCCACCACATTGTTTGCTAGTGGCTGTGACATTTCCCGTTCCCACCCACAGCGTGCAGTGTTCTGGTCTCCCCCTGTCCTCATAGCGCTTGTCTTTTCTCTGGACAGCAGCCACCTAAGGGGTGTGAAGGGCTGTCTCATGATGGCTTCGGTTTGCATCTCTTTAGTGAGTAGCCATCTTCAGCACCTTCTCCCACGCCCTTTGGCCACCTGTCAATCATCTTTGGGGAAGTGATGAAGGGACTTTTTGCCGGGTGTGGCTATAGGGGATGGTGCTGCACTGGAGACCCGCAGCAACAGGGAGCGGTGTCCGCCTTCAGGTCTGAAGATCAAGAAGAGGGCGTGGGTACCAGCATCGCAGAGCAGGGCCTCCCAGCAGGATGGAGGACCCTGGAGAGGGATGAGGCCACAGCCAGAACAGGGGCCCAGCAGGGGAAGCAGGAAAATTCTTTCTCCTCCTGCCTGGGTGTGGTGGGCAGGGCAGAGCAGGGCGACGGAGGGAGCTGGCAATTACTTTAGGGGGAAGGGAGGCCACTAGAATAACTCTCCAAAGAAGTGTTTGTTCCTGCCTTCATTTTATAGTTGGGAACACTGAATGAAGTTGGCACAGCAAGCAGGTGGACGGACCAAGATTTGAATTCTGGCCAGGGGCTGCCAGCCTGAGGGCGCTAGCCATTAGCTCACACTGCCCCCCAGCAGTAGGCGGTGCTTAGAGCTGTGAGGGGCGGGGCAGTGCACCAGCCCCTCCCTCAGCATGCTGTTGCTCCACCTCCTCCTCCTTCCTTTTAGAGCTCAGTGGGGCTGAACTTGATCCTGTTCTTGATGGCAGGGGAGGGAAATGTTACCCACCAAAAAGCTCGGCCCCCTATGAGGCTCTGACTGTGACTTACTCTTATCAGCTCCTGGAGCCTCCAAATTCTAGATCTGAAAGAGACCCCCCAGTTTCTCTGGACCAAATCTCTCATTGTCCGGAGGAGAAACTGAGGCCCAGACTCGTTTCTAGGAATAGAACTCAGGCCTCCTTGTGGGCTCCTCCCAGGGTGGCCTGAGCCCCCTCTACTCCCAGAGCCCGTCATTATGGTCCCTCATACCCCAGGAGACCACAGTCCTGGGTCCTCGTCCATCTATGCAGCCGTTCCCTGGGCTGCTCTTTGTCCCCACTCTCCTGGGTCAGGATGCCCTCCCACACTCTAGGTCAAGAAAGAAATTGGGTTGGTGGCCACATGACCAGCCCTCTGGGAGGAGAGCCTGTTTTCAAGTAGAGGCCCCAAGGACTGCCATGTGCACCAGCGGTCGCGGCAGGGTGGCCACTTTCCTCTGTCCAGTTCCCAACTCAGGCTCTGGGAGATGCGCCTGCAGCCCAGAGGCCCTCTGAAGTTTCCGGAAGAGTCATGGGGTGGGGACTGCCCACAGGAAGGGCTTCTAGCAGTACCCGGGGCAGCTGGAGCCTTGCTTTGGAGGTGCTGGATGCTGGTGAGGCCAGGGGCAGGCGGCTCTGAGCCCTTTTCCCGCCCCTTCCCTGGAGTTCTGCTTGGCAACCACCCGTCTGCATTTTTGCAAAGTGAAGTCATCTGCAGATAATGGGTTTTCCGTTCCTGGTGGAGCAGGAGTTCCAGACATGGGGCTCTGGGGGAGGTTCTCAAGACAGCTGATTGTCCATCCCTTAGGTAAGGGGGGCTGGGTGGACCCCTCCCTGTGACAGCCACTTAAGAGGTGTAAATCAGGGCCATTGTCTCAGGGCTCCAAGACTCCCCTGCCCAAACAGCTGGGTTCCCAGAGATGAGCCTCTCCTTATTGCTTTCTTGTGCAGATGGGAGTATCAGACCCAGAGAGCCTGTGACCTTGCCCAAGCTCACACAGCATTCAGAGGCGAAATCTGGACTCACACCATGTGTGATAACATGCCCATGGCTCCGGGCTTTTCAATCTCAAAACCACTGACATTTCTGGCTGAAGGGTTTTGTTGGGGGCGGGGGGCTGCTCTGCCCCTTTGGGATGTGCAAAACAGATCCCCGGGGGCTGGTGGGACCTGGCAGCATCATATTCCATCATTTCAAATACAGCAGTTGAGGGGGGTGGCAATAGGAGAAGCTGGCGAAAGCCTTTTAGTCCAGGAAGAAAGGGACCCTCCTCCTCCTGAGCCCTTCATCCATCGCTGTCGGCAGAAGAGCGTTCTTGAGTCTGAAGCCCGAGGGATGCGCTGTCTGGGGGCCACCTTCACGTCAGACACCTGGGGGATGTTGAGGCAGCCGGAGGGGGCTTTGAGGGACTGGAGAGGGTCCAGGACCTCCTGCCGGCTAGGAATACTGCTTCCTCTGACCACTGCTCATGGAGCAAAGCTGCTGATTTATTTTCTTGGGGAAATAAAAATAAATACTGGCTTTTGTACTCTCATCCCCAGTCCCATCTGGAAAAAGCAGGCTCATGGAGCTTGGCTGTCTGAACGCCGAGGGCTGTGTCTGCAGGAATCTGGAGTCACGACGGGCCCTCCAACATCGGAATGGGCACGGCCAACGTTTCCTTTCCTGTTACATGGCTCCTTGGAATGTCCACCCCGGGAGGCAGTCCGTGGGCAGGCGGAATGCAGTGGGAAGAAGCTCTGCCCAGGCCACGGGCCAGCTCGGCTTCTGACTGCTGTGTGACTGGGAGCATTGCTGTGTTCCTCTCTGGGCCTTGATTTCCCTGCCTGCAGAGTGGGGGAGCAGCAGTTCTCAATCTGGCTTCCCTGGACCACCCGCATCAGATCCACTGAAGCAAAGTGTTCAAAATGCACACTCCTGGTTCTTCTCTCAGACCTCCTGAAGTTTTTATGAACTTCCAAGTGACTTGATGTGGAAAACTTTTAGGACCCACAGTGCCCAGGACTCTGAAGTCCCCTCCTTCCAGATGTCCACTTTGAACACCTTATGGTCCTGCAGATTCTCCCCCCGCACCACCACCATAACCGAGTGTGAGGGTCTCGCCTGAGGCGAGAGGGTGTAATTACGTGGTGGGAGAGAAACTGTCTGCTTTCCAGCTCTTGGCAGGGTCCCGAGGTCCTCTATCCAACTGAAGTCACTGTTAAAGCACTTATTTCTCCGCTGGTGAAATTCTAGCTGCTAGTTACAGAGTTTGGTTTCAAAATTGTGCCATTTATTATTTTTGTTGGATCGGCTTGTAAACCGGTGCACAGTCAAACATCATTTATAGCTCATTATTCCACAGAATGCATTTTCCAGATGAGGTCGGGTCCTGCTAAAAACGTGAAGCCCTTCCTTTGTAAAGATGGAAGTCTTTCCCAATGTGTCACCTATTTCTGCCATCCTAAGTGAAGTTCAGGGAGCAGATTTCACTGGTTTTCGTTGCCCCAGGTTGTTGTTGTGAGCTCCAACGTTGTGTGCATTGCTGATTTTGAGGACTCCTCAACAGTGTGGTCACTACAGCTGGGCACTGAATGTCCCCCAAGCTGCTAAGTCCTTGTGTCTGTTTTTCAAAGCTTTGCTGTTATTTTTATATTTTTAAAAATCTTTCTTATTTAAAAGGAATCTGCAGTTACATTTCATCACATCCTGGCTCCTTTGGGTGGAAAACCAGTATCCCACACGTGTTAGATTTGTCTGCATTAGAAGAGATGACAAATGGGAAGAGTCTCAGATGAGTCAGGGCAAGGACTTTTGAAAGCCTTTTGCAGCTGGGTTTGTGTACGGGGTGGTGGTGTCAGGTTCTCTTTAATTTTAGCCATGCCTGTTTGCTGAGAGTTTCCTGGATGAGCAAGGGATAGACAGGAATGAAATCAGTTAGTTCCATTTTTCCACGTAACTCATTTACATCCTAGGTGGACTGGTTTTGTTTCTGAAGTAGAGATTTCTTCATTTCCTCCTCAGCCTCACCCTGTTTTTGGAGCAGCTGCTCCACCCCTGGCCCATGACACATGACACAGGACCCGGCCCGCTGGCTGCCTTGTGCCATATGGGCCCCGTCAGAACTTCAGTTAGGAAATTTGCAAATGGGGGTGCTGTATCTGCAGACCAGGGGGCCGAGGCCACCACTGAGAGCCCAGGGCCAGCCCAGGAGCCAGGTTGTGGAGCTTCCCCGAGCAGAGTGTGCTGTGTGCATGAGTGTGTGTGTGTGCATGAGTGTGCTGTGTGCATGAGTGTGTGTGTGCATGAGTGTGTGTGTGTGCATGAGTGTGCTGTGTGCATGAGTGTGTGTGTGCATGAGTGTGTGTGCATGAGTGTGTGTGTGTGCATGAGTGTGTGTGTGCATTTATGTGTGCGTGTGTCTGAGGGTGTGTGCATGTGTGCATGTGTGTGCATGTGTGTGTGTGTGCGTGTGTGTGTGCGTGTGTGTGTGCGTGTGTGTTGGTGGTGGGGAAGACACAGGGTCCCCAGCCCCTGAGGCAGGGACTGCCCTAATCAAGTAGCTGAAAATCAGGGCAGAGAGAACAGGAAAGGGGACTGTCCCCTCTCTGTGTGGGAGAGTGAGGACCTAAGATGGGGGTGGGGCAGAGACTGATGGAGGGTCACCCCAGGGATGAGGGGACAGCTAGCTAAGCTGGCCACGCCTGTTCTGCTCGCCTGTCTGCAGGCTCAGGATGGGCAGGCCTGTCTCCCTTCTCCCTTGTCCCTTCTCTTCTCTCTCCCCCCAACCCTCTCTCTGTGCCCCAAGCTCTTCTGCTGGGGGTCTGCAGCCTGGGCAGAGGCAGGTGAGGCATCATTTGCTCCAGGTCTCTCCCCAGCCCAGCCGCTGGTCACAGTGCCTGCAGTGGTACCACTAGCTCTCCATCTCTGGCAGTGACCTAGACAGGAGTACCTGGCCATGTGTAAAGTGTTCATGGTGCAGGGGAGTGATTCGTGGTTCAAGGAGCCGGAGTTGAGAAAAATTGCTCCAGGCAACTTATACCCACAACACAGGCTTGTGGAGACGGCCCAACCGTGCCGCTCTACAGAGGAGGAGACGGAGGATCAGAGAGGTGAGGTGACTTGCCCAGAGTCACAGCAAGTCAGGAGCAGGGCTTACCTCTGCTTCCAGAGACCAGGCTCTTTGCTTTAGAGCAACCTGAGCAAGGACAGACAGAATTCTGGAGCCAGGGTTGGGCTGAGGAGGTGGGCGGGCCACAGGATGAATCTGTCCCACAAAACCATGCAGTAGGAAGAATCATGGCTTGGGAATTAGGGCCAAATGACTCCTTATCTTGAACCCCCTCTGGGCTTCCAATTTCGCACCCCCCAAAAAAGGGTCAGACTGGATGAACTGTGCAATCCCAGAGCGCTCTGTGGCCTGGGAGGGGCTAATAAGAGTATCGATCTCACAGGAAGGACTAAGTGGATATCTCAACTCAGTGGGCAGTGCCTGGCACCTCGTCGATGCTCGATGTGTTTTAATAATCACCATCGTTCCCCACGCTGCGGCACCCCTCGGGTAAGAGGGTCTAAGCTTCCTGACTGTGCACATCTTCCTCTTCCCAGCCGCAGCGGCAGCCCTGGGATCCAGCAGCTGGCCCCTGGGGGCTTGTTTCCTGGGCAGAGTGAGTCCACGATCACTCAGACATGACACATGGCCTGGCCTCCCCCACCCAGACCGCAGGCAGCCAGTCCTCAGCTAAAAATACCCTTTCATGAATGGAGCAGGGGGGCCCTTCTGGGGCCCACAATCAGCGCTCACGTTCTGGCCCAGCCCCTGCTCTCCACCCAAGGCAGCGCCCCTCCTCTGCACCGCTGCTGTGGGGAACACTCACACTGCTTGGGGGGGGTTGCGGAGAGGGCACTGCGGAGGGGGATGGTGCCCAGTGGGTCCCAATTCCACCACCGAGTGTGACAGGAATTAAATTCCCCGTTGGGTGGAGGAAACAGGTGTTTGCAGAGTTTCCGGTGAGAGGGTTGAGTTAAGCCGGGCTCTGTTCTGAGCCTCCTCTGCGGTCTCTCCCCCTCCACCCGATGGCCGCCTCAGTCTCCTCTCTCCCTGAGGTGTGAGGCGTGGCCACCTCCTGAGGATCAGAACTGAAGCTGGGCTGGGGACGCCCCCAAGGGTCACGGGGTAGGGGATCAGGTCTGGGGTGGGCAGACGGACCCGCAGGTCGATACAGCAGAAGCCAAGGTGGGATCAGGCTGAAGGGAGCCCCTCTCACTGCGCCTCGGGGTTCTTCCTCCCCCTGCTAGGCTGGCTGGCGCCCTTGGGATGTGACCTGGGAGCAGCCGGGAGTGGGGAGAAGGTGGCAGGGCAGGGGCTCGCGTGTCCTGTCGAACTTTCCCAGGACTCGGACTGCTGGGCTGTGTGTCCCTGAGTAGACCTAGACCAGAAGCTCTTAGAGGGCAGAGCTGGGGAACAGATGACCAGGTGGGACATGGGATGGGGACAGCGGGGCCCGGGGGCCATGGAGAAGAGTTAAGGTCCAACACACCCCATTCAGGGCCTCTTGGGCTCCTTGTCCTGGAGACCCTTCTGAGCCCAGAAAACTCTGTTCCTCCCTGACCCTCAGCGACATCGCCTCGGGCCAGAGCCAGGCCAGCAGGTAGGGAGGGCCTAGGTGGAAAGTGTCCTCCTGCCAGGTCCCACCTGGGCGCACCGCGGAGAGTCAGGGCTTTCCAGGATCTAGGAAGTCGAGGCTTACAGGAGTTTGAGACTAGGGAAACTTTAGAATCCTTAGGATCTTTATAAGTCTTGACATCTTGGAAATTTTAGAATCTTTGGAATCTAAAAATCTGGAGACCTTTCAGCCCTTGGGGCTCCTTTGGCTTTTTGGAATGTTGGGGATTTAAGTTTGGGGCTCCTTGGACCCGAGAGTGGCAGGTGTCCCCTTGGTGTGAAGGCAAACATTTGTCAGCACTTCTGAACCCTTGATTTCAAGTCTCCTGATTTTATAAAGTTTTTTTTTTTTTAATTTCAGGTTTAAAAGTGAAACAGTATTGATGATTTTAAATGTTGATGTTGGGTTTCTCAAACAAAGGACAGCGTCTGTTCTTCTACTGGATTCTTAAATTTCCAGTTTTTTTATTTTTTTTTAATGACGATTTATGCCTCTCATGTCAGAGATTCACCAAATGCACACCCTGAGAAGAGATGCAGCGGTCACTCATTTTTGCAGATGTGTTGGCATTTCTCAGGATCCTGTAATGGTTCAGAGTCTGACCTGGGCATGGCGGTCCCCGGATCTGAGTGGCGGTCCCCAGCAGCCCTGTTCTTGGTTGCTGGCTGCCTACTCTGGCCAAGGATTTTCCATGTCTTTCCATTGAGCGTCCCCTCTGTTCCAACTTCCCTCTCTGCAAAATGGGGCTGGGGGTGCCTGAGCCAGGCCAGGCCCCATGCTGGGAGCGGGAGCAGAGATGCCGTCAGATTGCTTCCAGCAACAAGGAGGAAATGAGGAAAACATTTCCTGCCGCGGCTCAGCCAGGGCTGGTGGAGTGTGGAAAACCCTCCCAAGTGGAAATGTTCCCAATCCAAGATCCAGGAGAATTTGTCTCCTCCAATCCTGCTCTGAAGCTCCCCTGCTCCTGCTTCGATTGTGGTTCAAACATGAGGTGTCCCCCAAATGCTCACGTGAGACCGTGCAAGAAGGTTCAGAGGTGAAAGGATTCATGGTGAGAGTTGGAATCCAATCAGTGGATTAATCCACTGGGACAGATTAACTGGGTGGTAACTGTGGTAGGGTGAGATCGGAGGAGGAGGGTCACTGGGGGTGTGTCTTTGGGGTTTATGTTTTGTCCTTGGTGAGCAGAGCTCGCTCTGCTTCCTTACCATGTCCTGAGCTGCCTTCCTCCACCACAGCCTTCCACCATCACGCTCTGCCTCACCTCAGGCCTAGAGCAATGGAATTAGCTGTCTGTGGACTGAGACCTGAAACTGTGAGGACCAAATAAATTTCCTCCTCTAGGAGAAAAACACCTAACCTCGTTAGGTTTTTGGGTCACAGTGGTGGAAAAGCTGACTCAAAGAGCTTCCCACCCCGTCCACCTCTTCTTCCATTGGGGCTGGCTTCCCCATACCTTCTGCCTCCGGTGGCCTCTGTCCCATTTCCTGTGAGCTCCCGGCTTCCGCAGCCCCAGCGGTCCCTCGTTTCCCTTGGCCTTTCTGGTGTGTCTCACAGTCTTGGCCCTCACTCCTGACTTCTCAACACACTCGTGGTGTCCCCCCAGTAGAAGATCCTTCCCCATAGGAGAGGCCGTGGTTGAAATGGGCTCCCGTACCTGATCTCTGGCTCTCCAACACCCACAGGGGGTCCAACCATCCAACTCAAGTCTGACACCGTCTCCCGTTGTTTGTGGAGACCCCACAGGCTGAGGGCTGAGTCCCACAGACTGACCCACTTCTACACCAGGCACAAGTCCAGGACCCACCTGTACCTCTGATGGACTGTCTCTGAATTTGGGATTCCCCTGCCCTGTGCCCCTTAGGCAGCCCGTGGTTTCCCTGCATAATCCTGCGCATCAGTGCTTCTGATGACAGACTTAATCTGCGCGATTATTTCATAAATTGCCAGACTGCGTGCTCTAGGAGGCCAGGGGTCAGACCTTAGTTTGTTCAGCACCGTACAGTTGCACCAAGGATATCAACCTCAGCTTGATATTGAATGAATGGATGTCGTTGAGTCCGATGATGACAATATAGAAGGCTTACACGTAAGAGGGAGGTAATCCAGGTGCCAGGTGCAAACCTGCTTAGGAAGCTGAGGCAGGAGGACAGCTTGAGCCCAGAAGTTCAAGGCCAGCCAGGGCAACATAGCAAGATCTTATCTCTTAAAAAAAAAAAAAAAAGAAAGAAATGAATTAGAAAAATAGAAACAACCTGAATATTTGATAATATCCTGTTGAAAATACATTATATAGTAATCTATGATGAAATTTTCATGACCCTTAAAATCAATTTAAGAGCACATTCATGCCCAGCATTAGTCAACAGGGAAATGCAAATCAAAACCACAATGAGGTATTGCTTTGCACTCACGAGGATGGTTATAATTTAAAAAAAGAAGGGAAAATAACCAGTCTTGGTGAGGATGTGGAGAAATTGGAATCGCCATTCTTTGCTGGTAGGAATGTGAAATTGTGCAGCCACTGTGGAAAACAGTCTGGCTGCTCCTCAAAAAGCTAAACATAGACTCCCCACAAGACCCAGAAATTCCACTCCTCGGTACAGACCCGAGAGATGTGAGAACATGTTCACACGAAAACTTGCACATTAACGTTCACAGCAGCATCATTCAAAACTGGTAACAAGGAGAGAAAACTCAAATGTGCTTCATATACGCATTAAAAACAAAATGTGGTATATTCACACGGCTGACCAACGGACCAGTTCAGGGCACAACACAAATGGACCTTGAAGACACAATGCTAAGTGAAAGAAGCCTGTCACAAAGGGCCATATGCGTGATGTCCAGGACCTGTCCAGAATGATAAGTGCACAGATTTGTCAGAGGACATGGATTAGTGGTTGCTGGTGACCAAGGGGAGGAGGACTTAGCATTGACTAGTAATCAATATGAGGTTTCTGTTGAGGGTGTTGGAAATGTCCCGGAATTGATAGCATCGTTGTAGGACAACACAGAGACTACACTACAAGCCAGTGAATTGCACAGTTTACAATGGTGACTTTTTTATGCTACATGAATTACACGTGCGTCCTATGATGGAGCAGGGGGCAGGGGAAATATGAGTGGGTGCAGAACAAAGACGCAAATTATCTTTATAAATGATCCAGCTGAATATGTGGACGGGAGACAAAACTTTAGAATTAGGGGCCACTTTCATTATTTTTCTCCTATGCCTTTTTGAATTTTATATAAAGAATATGTATTACTTTATTCATTTAAAATAGGATTTAGGGGTTTAGCTCAGTGCTAGAACTTATGCTTAGCATAAGCTTGGTGCCAAAATAAATAAATTAATTAATTAAAAGTAAGATTTAAACATTCTATCCCTTGCTACCTAAAAAAAAAAATTGCTTTTCTCACCACCAGGCCAGGCAGTCTTCAGTGGCCTGGTGGCCACAAGCAGGGCAGGGGTGCTGAGCACTGTGTGCTGGCCTGTTTGGACAATGGGTATCAATAGACAATAGGTCTCATTTCCCAAGTGGCCACAAGCTGGGCGCTGACCACAGATTTGCAGAGGAAATGGCAGAGAATGCACCGCGCGGGAGTAGGAAATGCGGGGGAAGGGGAAGGAGGGACGTGAGCAGTTTCCTTGGAAAAAGCTTTGGGGGGGTGGGCAGTGGGCAGCCACCTCCTTCACCTGACCCGTGTTCCTGAGGCTGGGGCCCACCGGGGGCTGAGAAAGCTCCAGTGTCCGGAGGGGAGGGGGGGCTGAGCCCTGAGGAGCAATCCCCCCCCCCCACCCCAGAGAGCGCGTGGGCCAGGAGAGCTCACCTCCAGCACCTGCCCCAGAGAATCTTCTGGAAGGGGGGTTTTCATGCAGGGCTGGGGGGCTCTGTGTGGGAGGGCATGTGCCCAGCCCGGAGCTTCATACACCATGAACCTGCCTGAGAGAGTCAGTTGCAGACAGAGTGAACCAGGGGGAGAACTTTCCAGGGCCTTTCCTTAGCTCCTCCTTCCCCTCCTGATAGAACCCTGCCGGCTGGAAACTTCAGCTCCCACTGTGGGGCCTGGGGAGGGCCAGAGGCTTCCTGTCCCTATTTCTGAACCAGAAAATTCTGCATGGGCCGGGACATTCTCATGCTCCCAGCCTGTTTGCCATTTAAGGGGACTGTCACTACGATCACTGAGAAAAAAAGGCCATCCTTGCCAGAGTCACCCCAAAAGTCCAGCTGTGTGCGTGCGTGTGTGTGTGTGTGTGTGTGTGGTTTTGACATAATCAGTCTGTGCTCTCCACGTGCTTGTCCCCATTGCTCAATTTCTGTACCCTCTGACATTGCCAGACATTGGGCGACTGAAACCAAGGTTTGCCTCGTTTAACCTCAGAAAAGATCCTCGAGGCGGGCGCTACCTCCTAATGATCCAGCCGGAGAAACTGAAGTCCAGCTGGTTAGACTGCATGTCTTCAGTCAAGAGCTGGTAAGTGGCAGGTCTGCCTGTTTCCTGTGAGGTGGGATGCTGCGCTTTCCTCGCAGGGTGACCTTAAGGTCCCTCCACGGAGGGGTGGAGGTGCCCTGCACATGTAGGAGGTGGAGTCCAGGCCTGCACCCCCACTGAACCAGCCCACCTCCTCCCCATTCCCTGCTGCTCTGTCCTGGGGTGGAACTGGAGCTGTGGGTCTGGCCTGCTGGGCCCTCCCGTCGGGTCCAGGCATCTTGCTGGTGCATTTGGCTTTTGGAGTCTACACATCCTCCCTCATGCCCCTGGACCCCACTTCTCTGGGCAGTTGATAGCAGAAATCCCCACAGCCAGGCTGGAGAGGTCTCTGGTTCTGGGGGGGATTCCAGTAGCTGCCAGGACAAGGTCTGGCCGGCTCAGCCTTTCCTGGGCAGGGCTCTGCGTTAACCTCATTTGACGTCGATGTCTCTGGTTACTGGGAACCAGGCAAAAATCCGCCGATTCCTCAAAATGTGAGAGGTTGAGGTTTCCTCTGCTGGAATCTGCCTGGCTGCCCGCTGGTCCTTGCCAGGGGATCTAGGGGACTGGGTTTGCAGAAATCTGGAGTAGGGTGCAAGACAGGGCCTTGGTCCCCAGCTCCGAGCCTCATGGCAGGACAGCTTCAGTCTCCACACTGGGAACAAAGTTCTCCTCAACACCCAGGCCTGTGTTCTGGCCTTACTTGCTGTGTGATCTCAGCCACAGTCCTTTGCCTCTCTGGTCTTAGTTCCCCACCCAGTGTGTGATCGTGTGTGTATGTGTGTGTTCATGGTCTGAATGAGTATGTGTGAGAGATGGAGGCTTTAGAAATGTGGGGGCCACGTTAGGTCTTACAATTATGAAGTTGGGGTGCTGTTGGCATTTAGCACGGGGAAGTCAGGGATTTTAAGTGACCTGCAATGCCAAGCGTCCCTCCCTGAGAAATTCTGGGCAAGCTTATTTCTGAGGTCAGTGGCTTTTGACATTTCAGGATTGTTGTTGGGGAAAAGGAAAAGCTCATTGCTCCTTAATCTGAAGAAAACTTTTCTTATGCTGATGTGGCCACCGTCACTTGAGGCCACTGAATACCAGGCTTGGGGACAAGGGCTCTCTCCAAGAAGCTCCTCAAAGTCACGTTGCCCTGGGAGGGGGTGGGACCAGTTCCGTGAGACCAGTTCCAGCTCCTCCTTGGGGACTCTGAGATGGGGTGGCAAGTGGGAGGGGGCAGAACTCCCCTGGGAGGGGCCTGGGGTGGGGGCAGGGCTGGCGGGGTGAGGAGGCTGCAGCCCTGGACGCCGGGGCCTCTGAGGCCCAGCGAGCACAGAAGGTCCCTGGAGGGTGGGCGGGGACAAGGGATGCTTGGAGAATGGGGCACCCAGCGCTCATGCGAAGGCGTTCTGCGGCCTTGGCCTCAGCCGGGGCCCTTGCTGAAGTCCAGGTCCCCCTCAGATGTCCTGGGAGAGCTGGTTTCCTGGAAACCGGGAAGGACCCGAAGGTTCAGCTCAGTCGACCGCCGAGGAACCGCGAGTGACCCGCAGCTGATGTCACCTGGGGAGGCAGAGCAGGACCGAGGCCAGGGGAAGGGCAGCCCTCGAATAGTGGAGAGTGACGGGCGGTGCTGGAGGTCAGACCAGCAGGCTCCCGGGTCAGGGGCCGGGGGCCAGCCCTACTGCCCTCTCTGCTTGGGTGGCCCTGGAGAGCTGCACGGGGTGAATAACGTCACTCATTTAAGGCACTGGACACAACTCCTACCCGTTTCCCTGTTGCTATCAGAGATCCTGACAAGGGAGATTCTCTGCGAGCCCCAGGGGCAGGGAGACATCTGGGTTTTATGCCCTTTCTCTCATCAAATCCTCACCCCTGCCCCATTGCACAGATGGAGGAACAGAGGCTCAGAGAGGTGCAGTGTCTTGCTTGAGGGCACACAGCTCCCAAGCGCTGGAGCCAGGGTTTGACCTCAGGTCCCTCTGACCCCATAGCTCCCCTCTTTCTGTGGCTCCAGGTCACCTCCAGAGCCATTGACTAGGGGAGATGCCCTGACAGGTAATGAGTGTGTGTCCCTGGGGAACCGGGAAGAGGACGTCTGTTCTGGGCAGGAGCACGAGGCTGCCTCGCCCTAGGATTCCGCTTGACGACGGGGCTCCAGGAAGGCTGTTGGGACTCCTGGTCTCCTTCCAGGCCTGGTCCTGGGGCTTGAGGGCCAGGAGGTGTTCAGAAGTCTAGCAGACTTGTGGGCTCCGCCCCACCCTTACTCTAGGACACCACTTTGCTTCTTCACCAGGCCCTGCTGCCGAGGCCACCCCACCGGGAGCAGTCTACCCTCAAGGTCAGGATCCTGACTCGGGCCATGGTGACTGAGGAAGCCCGGAGGCTTGCTGACCACCAGGCCCTGGCACTCTTTATGCAGGAAAGCCTGGCCCTTCTATCCCTCAGGGCGGGCGAGAGGGGACCCTGCCTCAGGAGGGGGGCAGCAGAGTCCCACGGGTGGGCCCCAGGGCCGGGAAGGGCAGGTGGCAGCCAGGAGTCAGTTGGCGGTGCCCAGGTTGGCTGGTGAGCTTCTCTCCCTCCATCTCGCCAGGAAGGGGCCTGGGGCCACCTTCCTGCTCAGCGGCCGGCCGTGGGGAGGGTCCTGCATGTCTGGGTCTGGTTCCTTGGAATTCCCCAGGGGCGGTTCAGAGCATTCCCCTAGAAGGCCTGGCGGGAGAGGGGCTGTCACATCAAAGCAAAGGAAAGCAAGCCGGGGCCGAACGTTTCCGGAAGGTTCCCCGGGGGTTCCTGGGCTGCCGTGAGCTCCCAGAACACAAAGCAGCTGGACCTGGAACAAGAGGGGTGCAGGGTGGACACTTGGTTCAAAGAGGAAGCAATGGCGGGACCCCCAGGCTCCGAGGGGGGTTTGGCCCGAGGTGTGAACAGGGTGAGGCTTGCAGGAGTCCCCACACCCTGAACAGAAAGGGGGAGGCCAGGGGAAGGGGAGACTTAGGATCAGCCCTGCAGTTCCACATTCCTGGGCTGCGATGGGCATCTGGGCAGTGGGCACAGGTTTCTGTTCCCCAGAAACTGGAAGCACATTGTGGAAGAGAGAATCTGAAAACTGAAGTCAAAAGACAAAAATAAACAAGTAGATAAATAATAAAAAACTTAAAAAATCATCAAGTTCAAATCCAGGATGGAGTGTTGATGAAGCGCTGAGCTCTTTGCATGCATGGCATCCTGGGATGAATGGATGCATTCTCCTATTTTGTGGAGGGGGCCTGTGGGCTCAGAGAGGTTGCATTGCTTTCCCAGGGTCACACAGCTATTAGCAGTGGTTTTGGTTTTTTTCTTTTTTCTGTTGTGGCACAGATGCTCATGAGAGGTGCCCAAGATGGAAGATTTGCTCATCCTTTCTCTGTGCCAGGAGCTGGGCTACAGGGTGCCAGAACAAGAGGCCAGCCCCCATCCTCTCTAAGGCCAGTTTGGAGAGGAATTCCTGCAGCTGGGACCTCCATGCAGGCCGTGGGGCAGTCAGGCAGGAATGCAGGGGCAGGAGGAGGGGGGACTCAGAGGTACTCCAGGTTCAAGGCTCTCTGTGAGAAGGGGGCCAGGCCAGAGGAGGACAGACGTCCCCAAACCCAGGACCAGCCACAGGAGGGAAGTTCACGGTGGCTGAAGGTTTTCAAGGCACCCAGTGAACTTTGCTTTCGTGGGCAGGGTGGTGAAGTGGTTAGGGACGCTGGCTTTGGAATCAGGCAGATCTGAACCCCAATCCAGTCCCAGCTCGGTGTGACTTTCAGCAAATGATTTGCCCTCTGTTTCCCCAAGAATAACAGTAGTGTCCTCGTGGGGATGCTATCTGGGAAGCATTTTGGCCAAGAACTTGGAGCATCCGAGGCCCTCGAGTCCAGGGGAGCTGCGATTCTCCAGTGTGGGATGAGACAAGTCCCTCTTGTCTAATCTGGGTGGCTTCCCGGCCTCAGTTTCCCCCAGATAACAGGACAGCAGCCCTGAGAGGCCAGGGCTCTGCCAGACTCCAGGCCGGGGCAGGCCAGGCCCTGTCCCCACGGGGATCAAGTTTCCAGCCCCTTCAGTGGAGCCAGATAAACACAGGGGAGACAGCAAGGCTCCCTGCGCCGCCCACTAACAACCAGATTCCGAAGCCACCGCAGTCGCGGCTGCCCACTCTGATTGCATCTGGCTCCAGCGTCCCAGGCCCCACTGCTGTCACCCTCACGGGACCCTAGGGTTTGGTCGGGGACGCTGCAAGCCAGGTTCGGGGCGGGGGCGGGGCAGCCCCTCCCACAGCAGATGTCTTATCTCTGCCCCCTGCAGCTGCCTGCCCCCCCCTCCCCCCCCCCCCCCCCCCCCCCCCGCCATGGTGACTTCACTGGGCCAGTAAAGCTTCTGACTGACAGAGTCCAGGACACCAAGTGGACCCTCCCACAGCTCCCGCATTTTTTGCATCTTAATTCTCTGAGGTCAAGGCCAGTGGCCTCCACTTTATAACCTCTATATTCAATTCTCTGGCTTTTCACTTTCCAGGAGAAATCACATGCATTTGCCAGGCACAGCTATGTACTGGGCAAACAAGAGCAAGACTTTATCATTTCTGCTGGTGAACTCCTATCCACCCTCCAAAACCCAGTTCAAATACCCTTTCCCACCCCTCCCTGCTACTTGTCTCAGATGACTCCATCACGGGTCTCTGAGCAGATGGAGATGGCGGGGTGGGGGGACAGTCATGCTCCTTCCCTCTTGAGGACCTTCACTGGGTGCTACACCCTCTGCCCCCTCCCACCCACCATTCCCGAGCAGCCAATGCTCATCCTTCAGGTCTGGGCTCAGGGCACCTCCCAGGAGCACAGAGGGTCCCCAGAGTTACCCTCAGGCATTATTGTGGTCTGTGATGGAGACATTTACAGCCTGCAGATTTGATTCCTGTTTCCCTTCCTGGAATGTAAATCCCGCGGGGGCGGAATGTGTGGTTTCTATTGTCCTCTATTGGGCTGTGGGGGACCTCAGAGTGCACCTGCTGAGGAGCCCCCCAGCCCCGCGCTCTGCCCTGGTTTCCCAGGCCTGAGTACCTTCCTCCCTGGGCTGCGCATCTCACCACACATTCTTTCTTGTTTTACTCTGTTTACACTATTTTTATTCTGGAATGTTTTATATTGAGAGAAAAGTGCATAAAATATGTCTTTTTTAACAAGCAAATTTAAAGCAAACACTTGCTTACCCAGATCCCATGTAGACTATTACCAGCTACAGGAGTCCCCAGCATGCCCTTCTCCCCCTGCAAAACCTAGCCATGATCTTGATTTTTGATCATTTTCCTGATTTACTTTATAGTTTTGCTATTGGCATGGACAGTCCTAAACCCAGAGTTTACTTTTTATTTTATTTATTTATTCATTCATTTTGTACTGGGGATTGAACCCAGGGGTGCTTAACCACTGAGCCACATCCCCAGCCCTGTTTTGTATTTCATTTAGAGACAGGGTCTCGTGGAGTTGCTCAGGTCCTCACTAGGTTGTTGAGGCTGGCTTTGAACTTGTGATCCTCCTGCCTCAGCCTCCAGAGCCTCTGGGATTATAGACATGAGCCACCGCACCTGGTTACTTTTGTCCATTTTTTGAACTTTTGGTGCACAGGATCGTATCGTGTGTAATTTGTGTGTTTGGCTCCTTTGCCCGATGTCGTTTGTGATTCTCACCGAGTTGGAGCGTAGAATTGCGGTTCACTCATTTCCTGTGCCATATGTTACTCTGTCGCACAACAGCATTTATTTATCCATTCTCCTGCTGGGGACACCCAGCCATGCTGCTCTGAACTCTTTTGTTTCTTGGGGTATGTGTGCACTCAGATTTTAGGACATATATTTAGGGTAGAATTTTTGGATCAGAGAATATGCATTCCATTGTTTTAAATAAATAACGCCCAAATATTTTCCAAAGAGAAGTGCCCTTGAAGGGACCCCAGTCTCCTCCTCTTTTTCTTCTTTTGCTTCCTGGTCATGTGATGCACCACCATGGGCTCCTGCCACGGTGTGCTGCCTCGCCACCGGCCCAAAGCAACAGGGTCAATCTGTCATGGGTTGGAACCTCCAAAACTCTGAGCCAAGAGAAACCTTTGCTCTTTGTAAGTTGGTTGTCTCAGGTGTTTGTTACTGTGACAGAGAGCTGACACCGCACCCTCTCAATGCCTCTGCCCTGCCGCAGTCAACCCTGATCTGCTTTCTGTCCCGACAGACTTGCCGTGCCTCTTTTACAGTTTCATCTCAATGGCATCACGTTGCGGGTAATGTTTTGCATCTGGCTTCTTTACTCAGTAAAATGTTTTGAGATTCACCCATGTGTGTTTCATTAGTGTGTTGGTTTTGATTGTGGAGTGGTAACGCATTGTATGGATGTACCACACTTTGTTTATACAGTCACTGGTTGATGGACATTGGATTATTTCCAGTTTGGGGGTAGCATGATTAAAGCTACTGTCAACCTTCACCTACAGGTCTTTACGGGGACTTGTGTAGGAGTGGTTATGTGGTGATGATATGCCTAACTTCATAAGCTATTTTCAAAGTGTCATTTTCTATCTCCGCAGTTGCTATGAGAGTTCTGTTTGCTCTGCCTCCTTGCCCACATCTGGAACTCTCAGCCAACGTAATTTTAGCCCTTCTGGTGTGTGGACGCTGGCATCTCATTATCTGTTTGCTTATTTGTTACCAGGGACTAACCCCAGGGGTGCTTAACCACTGAGCCACATCCTCAGCCTCTTTTTATATTTTATTTAAGGGGAGGGTCTTGCTGAGTTGGTCAGGGCCTTGGAATATTGATCTCATATCCTGCTAAACTTACATATTAGTAAACCTACATATTAGTTCTAATAGCTTTTTATTAGAATCCTTAGGGTTTTTCATATCTATACTTATTAGTTTTGGAGGGTCTTTTTTTTTCAAATAAAGATCATTTTACTTCTTATCTTCCAATATATACTCATTTATTTCCTTTTCTTGACTTATCACACTGGTTAGTCTCTTGTACAGTGCGAAATCAAAGCAGCGAGAGTGGGCACTTCATTTGTTCCCAGATTCAGTCTTCTCCAGGAAGGAGGATTTAGCCCTAAGTTCCCCCTGGATCTCCTTTACTGAATTGAAGAATTTCCATTTATTTTTATTTTTTTGTTTGCTAAGAGTTTCTTTTTAAGTATTTATTTTTTAGTTGTAGTTGGACACAATACCTTTATTTTATTTATTTATACGAGGGGCTGAGGTTCGAACCCAGGGCCTCACACATGCTAGGCGAGCATTCTACCGCTGAGCCCAGCCCCAGCCCTGCTGAGAGTTTTTAATCATGCACAAGTGCTGAATTTTGTCAATTTTTTTTTTTCTGAATTGGTTGAAACGCTCATGTGGTTTTTCCCCCTTTATTCTGTCAATATTGTGAATAATGTTAATTGATTTTCAAATGTTATACCAATTTTGCATTCCTGGGATAAGTGGATATGGTCATTTCATACATTTCTAGACTCATAGATTCACTTTTCTGAAAAATAAAGGCTCTTTCCCTTTCAGGGTGAGGCATATTGTTCTAGAGTTCCTCCCTCCCTCTTTACCTTCCTTCCGGCCTTTCTTTTTCTTTTTTTTTTTAAATGCACTGTGAATTATTTTTGTATCATTTCCACATATTTAAAGATTTCTCAAAACATCTTTCTGTGAGTGGTTTCAAATTTAATTCTGCTGTGGTCAGAGATCAGACTCTGCATGATTGCAATCTTTTTAAATTTGTTGAGAACTTTTTATGCTTCAGCATATGGTCCATCTTAGTGAATGCCCCATGTGTACTTGGAAAATGTGGATTCTGCCATTGTTGGGAGGAGTGTCCTTGAAATGTCAATTGAATCCAGTCAGTAGATAGCATTGCCCAAGTCTATACATCCTTTCTGATTTTTAAAAATCATTTTTAATGAATTGTTCTTATTACACAAGAAGCAACATGCATCTTATAAGAAAAACTGGAGGATTCAGGTGTAATGAGGTATTTGAGAGGCAGAGATTAATTAGTTGCTGGGTTTTTCTTTTTTTTTTTTTTTCTTCTTTAACCAAGAGAAGTGACAGATGCTGTTAAGAGTAGGGTCACAAAATCATCACGGAGCAGACCTTAGTTAACTGAGAACCCTTTGGTGGGCTGTTTAATCAGGCTATTCATCAGAAGGCAGGGACAGAGGGCTTCAGTGCTTGGGTTTTGGTGCAGAAGCCCCTCCCTCAGACCTCTGCAAAGTAAGTACTGAGCAGAAGCCACTGAGTGCATCAAGCCATGAAGGGGTTGGGGTGTAGCTCAGTGGTGGAGCACAGGCCTAGCACGTGTGAGGTCCTGGGTTCAATCCCGAGCACCAACACCACAAAAATAAAAAGCCCTGGAATGTGCCATGATTCTCTGCCTGAGGAAGAGGTCCATTCAAAGGATTCCTCAACCAACTCTGGGATTTTGGGATCTGCTTCCATTGCAGAGTGGAAAGAGTAGTAAAGTGGTTCCATCCAAGCCAGGTCTTGGGGCAGAAAAGGACCCTGCGGCCCATGGAATAATATTACCTTGCAGAGGAAGGGAACATCTGGAGGGTTTGGGGGCAGTTCTGGCTTTGCGATCCAGCAAGCGAACAGGTCACTTCCTTACTAGATATGGGTCAGCTACCATATTTGTGCACAGAAAAAAAAATATTCACAAACTCCATGACTCATGAACCAGGAAAATCTGAATTTCCTGTCCTGTGTGGAACCCAAGTTCCTGACAGCTTCCGGAGGGTGCTCACGTGGACATGGAGAGAAAAGTCAAGGTGCCCTAGAGGTCAGTGACTTCCTTAGGGAGAGAAGGGCAACGGTGACCTTGGGCATGGAAGTGAAACTCGTGGTTAATAGTGGGAGTGGGAAGGACAGCCCCCAATTCATAGGAACTCACCCCTGGGGGAAGAATAGCAGTAGCCGGTGGCCATTTGCTGAACCTGGTTTCAAATCAGGTCCTGGACAGGCAGTTGGGCCACTCCTTACCCCATCATCTCAGGCAGGTCCTGTTAGTGGACTCATGTTAGTAATAAGGAGTTGCTAAGGTGAGGAAATCGGCCCTCAGCGCACGGTTAGGGCAGAGCTGCATCTGAATCTCAGAGTCCCATTGCCAAGCTCGGGCTTCCAGCTGGAGAGGCGGCCTGGGCCCAGCCGTGAAGGTCCTGCCTGCCAGACTGTAGAGCGTGGAGTCTGGGTTTCATTCTGAAGGCAGTAGGGAGCCACGGAACATTTCTGAGCAGAGAGAGGAAGTGGCATGACAGGAGACCCCCAGCTCTGAGAGAAAGAGAGGCCACAGTTGGTGAGGAGGCTGCCCCAGGCAGGACCACAGCTGGACCAAAGTGGGCCCCGAGCCCTGGAAACGGGCAGAGGGTGGGCAAGCAGCACTTCCGCTACCTGCTGGAACAGGCAGGGGAGGATGGATGGAGAGACAGCGGGCAGGGTCCGAGGCATGGCGGGCGGGTGTGGGGGTCAGGGTGAGGGACTTCTTCCCCTTGTTCCTGGGTAAAGCCCACGGGGAACAGGAGAGAGCATTTAGGAGCAGGGATTCCAGTCCCACCTCGCTGTGTGACTCCGGGCACTTTACTGTCCTCAGCCTCAGTTTCCCCGTCTGTCCACTTGATAGGGTTGGTGTGACCGGTGCTCGAGACCTGCTTGGAAAGGGGGACCCATCTCTCCATTCACACCCCTGGTCCTGTCAGTCCTTCCCCCGGTCAGTCGGGGGGACCTTTTAAGTTGCATCAGCTGCCCACACGGCTCCCGGCCCTCCTGGGCCGCGTTGGCAAAGCTTACCCCTGGCTTCCACTGCGCTTAGAAGAATATCCAGGCTCCTCCCCCAAGGCCCTGCAGGGTCTGGTTCACATTTCCTTTTTGGAGTGTCATTGTCTGTCCTCCCTGGGCCTGGTCCTTCCAGCCACGTGGGCCTTCTCTGCTTCTCTCAACTCACTAAGCTCTCTCCTGTCCATGAGCCTTTGTGAACGCTGTTCCTGTGCCCGGAATGTTCCTCTTTCGTGTCACTGACCTGCTGCTGGGTGACAAACCGTCCTCAAGCCCAGTGGCTTCAAACAGCACCTGTCTGTGGTTTCCGAGGAGCAGTGGGTAGGTCCCGTGGTTCTACCAACCTGGGAAGACCTTGGTTGACCTTGACTGGGCCACACGGGTGCGTGGTCAGCAGCTGAGGGCTAGGGAGGTGCTCTGCGGATCTTGGCTGGGCCCCTCTGCTGCTGGGCTATGGGCTGATGCTGGCCCTGGCTGGCCTCACATGGGAGGGCCGAGACAACCCGGCCTGTCCTCTGTGCCCTTTGCTCCTTCCCGGCAGGTGCTGTGGTGAAGGCAGAGCCCAGAGGAGAAGCTGGAGTCCTGAGGCATGTCTTCAGCCTCGGCCTGGGTCCACCTCCTGACCACTCACTGCCAAAACAAGGCTCAGGCCAAGGCCTGATTCAAGGGTGGGGACAGGTGACCTGGCTGGTGAGAGGTGTGGGACCCAGGGCTCAAGGTCTAAACCCAGGGAAAGGAGGAAAAAAACTAGGTGCCTTTGTCTCCCCACCTTATTTCTAGTATCTTATGCAGTCTCCTCCTTGGACATCCTGATCATCCCAGGGACAGCAGTCTCCTGGACATCCTGGGGACAGCAGCAACCCCCAGTTTGTCGGTTATAGACCTCGTTCGCTTCCTTAGACCACATCTTCTGCCCTTTGGGTCCCCGGGCCCAGCTCATCACCTGGTATACAGTAAGCGCTCGGCAAACACTTGTGCATCAACTAATGGCCCATCATGGCAACATTCCTGTGAGAAGAAGAGTGACCCTGTGCCGTCAGGGGAGGGCACACAGAAAGCAGGTCCTCCCACACTTGCCCTGTCCCTTGTCCCCTGAGCCCACCATCACATTAGGGACGAGGTGCACAGACTGGCGGCAAGTCTGCAGATCTAGTGCACTGCTGGAGAGGGTTGGACCTCTCTGCTCCAGGGACGGGCTGGCCTCGCTCGCTGGCCTTTGCTACTACAAAGACTCTCTGCCGCCTGGAAATCAGGTCAGAGCTGTGGGTCCGGAGCTCTGTGGGGTCAGAGTCCGCGGAGGCTGCTCAGTGGGGCTGACAGGACGGGCCTGGAACCCTGGCTTCTGTCTCCCAGCTCTGACTCTGCCCACCCAGGCCCACGGGGGCATCCGGAAACCCGCCTGGCTCCCCATTGGGGACACGTATGGAGGGAGTTATGGACCTAGAACCTTCTTCACCCTCCCCAACACGAACGCCAAGAATACTAAGAATAACAGCAAGGGCTGCTGGGCATGTTCTCATGGAGTTTGCATTCCTTGGCTCATTTAATTCCCACGAGGACACGTGACCGCCAGCATCACTGCCCCACTGTGCAGTTAGGGTGCAGGGGGGTGAGGGGTGTGCCCCAGACGGCCCCCCTAGCTGGTGGCCGAGCACTTGAACCCAGCTCTGCCAGCGCCACACCTCTGCTTCTGCCCTTCCCACCCTGATCCTTGTCCCCCGTCATCCGTGAGTTCAGCCACTCAGGTCCCCCCTTGGCCCTCCTCAGCCCCACGATCGCCCCCCCCCCGTCACTGAGTAGCTGCCCCACCTGGCCTTTGGGGTCTGGCCCAGAGCTGGCCGGCGGCTGGTGTCGGGTGGAAAGCGCTGCCTGCCAGGGCCTTTGTCTCTCCAGTGACTGGGACCCCCGTGGTCTCCCCAGGCCCCTGAGAGCCTTCCAGGCTGCAGCCAAGTCCTTGGCAGAGCGGCTGGCCAAGGACGCCGAGTGGAAGCAGATGTGCTGGCCGCCTGGCCCCGGGCCCAGAGGATCTCTGCATCTGGAGCCTCGGGGCTTGGGGAGGCAGCCGGATGGTCAGAACCAGGGTGGGGCCGGGGTTGAACAACGCTGCCTGGGCCCACAGGATGGTCATCTGTGTGCTGTACACCAGCGCTGTCACCAACTGTGGTTAGGGATCCACACTGAGCTTCCCCTGCGTGGTACAGATGGGGACACTGAGACCTGGGGAGGGACAAGGACATGCCAAGGTCGTCCAGCACTTTGTGAACTCGAGTGAGGGCGGGGACCCAGTGGGATGGGACTCCAGCCATCTGGGTCTCATCACCAGTTTGCACCCACAGGTGACCTTGGCATTCACAGCCTACAGGACGAGCCCAGGTGTTCATGCCTCAGCCAAACCCTTGAGTGGCCCCGACACCTGGGCGAGTCCTTTGTCCTGTCTTTTTCTTTTCAGATTTTCCTTTTAGATTTTTTCCCATGTTTTTCTGGGTGCATTATAACCTTGCATAATAGTGGGGTTCATGGGTACCACTCCTACATGCCCAGAACCTTGTCTTAACCAAGGTTTGACACATTCACAGTTTTTGCGAGAGCCAGGAGCGCTCCAGCTGTCGAGGCCACCTCTGTCTGGCTCGGCTACAAGCCCTTTCCTCCCCCTGGTGAGCGGGGACCCTCCTGTCTGTCCGTCCCTAAGGAATTGTACCTTGGGCAGCCGTGCACTGGTCGCCTTTCACTTCTGACTTTCAATCCCTCCTGCCTTTGGTGACTGGTTCTCATACACTGGGACCTGGATTTCTAAAACAGGCACAACTGGGACAGACCTGGGGGGTCCCCAGCCTGTCCCTGGCACGCTGTTTGTGAGCATCTTTTCCAGCCTTGAGTGTGAGGCTCTCTGGGAAGAGGAGCCTACCTTTTTCCAGTGGTCCTGCCCCAGGGACTTTTGAGAGAGTCATCTCTGAATTCAGGTGGAAGCCCTGGGTTCAGGTCCTGAGTTTACCTGACATGCTTTGTGACTTTGGACAAGTGCTTCCCCTCTCTGGGCTTTATTATTTCCATCTGAAAACGGGGGCAATAGTATTCTAATACTCCAGGATGCTACAGTATACTTTGGAAATCTGTTTCCTCGTCTGTGTCTTGAGAACATCCAAAGCCAGCCCTTTGAGGTAGGAAGAACAACATCCTCATTGTCTGGAAAGAAATGGACAGTTCAGAGAGAAGAAGCGACTTGCTCAAAGACACACAGCATCCACGAAGCCACGCTGTGAGGTTGAGGGGAGGTTCCTGATTCCTACCTCTGTGGTCATCTCCTCCCTGGGGGATTCATAGTCCTCTGCCAGATCACGTGGGGTCTGCAGGCATGGCCTCCAGTGCCAGGGTCCTCCGCCACCCCTCACAGAGCAGCTGAAACTGAGGGTGAGGCCGAGCACGGACTTGCTTCACCTTCCGACTGGACCGGGCTTCCGAGACTCCGCGGGGTCCTGAGGTCCCTGTCTGCACCCCTGTGGGAAGGGGAGGCCAGCCAGCCTCTGCTGGGCTGCCTCTCTGGCAGGACGCTTGCTGCTCCCTGTGGCGACTGAGCTCGGACTGAGAAAGTGTCCTTGCCACGCCCTGTCCCCTCAGGAGGGTCCAGGCTGCTCCCCAGCCTGGGGAGTTCTCCGGCCTCCCTCTCCTCTCACCCCCTCCCTGAGGCTGCGACTGGCCAGCAGCAGGTGGGATGTCCTCCCTGGCACCACCAGAGGGCTCCCAAGCTGCGGCTACTGCATCAGCTCATCTTCCCAGAAGGGCTGTCCCTCCCCGTGGGGAAGGGAGGGGGCCTGGGGACAGGAAGATGTGGTGGGAACACCTGAGTGGACAGACTTCTGGCAGAACTGGACGTGTGACCTGGGACCAGTTCCTTTGCTCCTCTGGGCCTCGGTTTTCTCCTCTGCAGGATGGGGACGGCCATCAACCCTGACCAGCCTTACCCACAGGCTTGTGTAAAACCCAGTGTGTGGGGAGGCTGGGAGGGAAGGCCCTGCTGGGAAGAGGCCTGGACACAGGCGAGGACAGTGTGGGGTGACAGTGCCTCACCCGGGGTGACCCCCGACACCTGCGGGCCTCCCCAGCACCCTGCAGTGGGGGACCCCTCCACCCTGCAGAGCCCCCTGAAGCAGCGGCAGGTCCCTCTCCGTGGCAGGTGCCACCCTGGCCTCAAGACGCTGCTTCACAGATGTCACAGGCTGCTGGGTCCTGGAGCTGCTCTGGGGGGGACGTGCCTTTGGGTCCATGAGGAAGGAGACTTATTTTCTTCTGGTGACACATTGAAACATTGTTTTAAAACAGAAAAAACATGGACAAGTTATGAAGGAGAAGGATTCGGCCTGAATTTGAAGACACACACCAGGCCCAGAGGACTCCGGCACCCGCGGGCTTGGGGGTCCCGGCCCTGGGCCCTGCGCCCACCTCGGCCACAGCCCCTCCCTGCAGTTCAGGGACAGGAGGGACCCAGTCGTGTGGCCCTGTGGCCCAACAGCCGGCCTGACCTGTCCCAATCCTGGTCACCCCAGGCCCCTCCGCTGGGGCCTTGCTTCGCGGTTATTAAGAGCGTCCAGCTCCATGTCCTGCTGGAGAGACGACCATCGTCCTCATCGCTGTCATCGCTGTCACCTTCTCACTTGGGCAGGTGATAGGGACACTGTTCTGAAATACGTGGATGGAGCTGTGTGACCCATGGTCTCACCGGAGAAGGGGAAGCTCAGGGGGTGCAGGAGGCCCTCAGGCCAGCACGGAGCAGATGTCCACGGCGCACGCGTCCCCTGGGGTCATGCAGACGCTGCTTCCCGCCGAGGCCGAGTCCCCAGCGGTCCCTCAGGTGGTCCCGGGGCTGCACCGGGGCCTGAGGCAGCCAGGGCGGACTGGGCTGTCCCGGCCTCCTCCCAGGACCTGCCCCTCCACAGCCACCCTCCACAGCCCCCAGCCTGAGCCTTGTCCCCTGAGACGGGCTGATGGCTCTTGCTGCCCTCGCTGGAGACATGGGCCTGAGGCTGACCGGGGAATCTGTCCCTGGAACATTTGGCAGGACACGGGGCCAAAGCACTCAGAGTCACGAGGCACCAACACACAGCCCAGTGCCACACGGGATGACCGAGGGACCCTGGCTCGGCACGTGGGGACAGCTGGGGAAGTGTGTCTGTGCTGGTGCTGTCACCTGGTCACTGCTGGTTCTCTGCTGTACTGCAGGTGTGGGCTGGAGAATGGCCGGCAGCCCGAGAGCTGAGAGCTGTGTGTGTGAGTGTGCGTGTGTGCTGAGTGTGAGAGTGTGTGGATATGAGTGTGTGTGTGAGAGTGAGTGTGAGTATGTGTGTGAATGAGTGTGAGTGTGTGATAGTGTGTAAGCGTGTGTGAGTGTGAGTGTGTATGAGTGTGTGTGGGTGTGTGAGAGAGTACTTAGAGAATGAGAAAGAAGAGAGGGGGGTGGAGTGGGCACCTCAGGGTTCGTGGTGAGTCTTAGGTCATTTCCTCCCTGGCAGAGCCAGGAAGGGAGCCCCTGGGGGACCTGGGGAGAGCTATTCAATTATTCTGGGTGTTAGAAAATCTTTCAATAATAATAAAAAAAACGTAAAAGGGGGAGACATCAAAAGGCTGTGCACCTTCACTGAAATTCAAGAAACCCAGGGCCGGTGGGCGCGGTGGCACATGTGTGTAATCTCAGCCGCTCGGGAGGCTGAGGCAGGAGGATCGGAGATCAAAGTCAGCCTCACAACTTAGCAAGGTCCTGAGCAACTCAGCGAGATCCTGTCTCTAGATAAAATAAAAAAAAGGGCTGGGGATGTGGCTCGGTGGCCCTGGGTTCAATCCCGGTACCAAAAGAGAAGGAAGAAACCCAGGACTCCAGTGGTGTGACACAAAACGTCTTTGGCTCCCTCTGGGCCACCTCCCTCTCAGAGCCTGGCTCACTGCGGGGGCCTCCTGGGGACACCCCACTCCTCTCCCGGGGGCTGCAGGGCTAACCCCGGCTCCTGGGGTCCTCTCAGCTCTCTGGTGCACCCACCGGCCTTCGAGGCCTCCCTTGGTTGAGTAGCCCAAGCTTGTCCAGCACCTTGTCCAACGCCGGGGCACAGACCTGAGGGCCGGAGTCCTGGCTGTGACAGTCCCCTGGGGTTTACGTGCTGCCTGGACGTGGCCTGACTGCTTACACCTTTTGACGCCTCGGTTTCCTCATCTGTGAAGCAGGAGCCGGGATCAGTACCCACCTGAGCCTGTGGTTGTGAGGATTCAACGTCATGACGCCCCTGGAGCACCAGGCAGGTAGTAAGTGCTCAGTAAATGACACAAGTGTCCCCAGCAGGTGGCCTCGCCCCCAGAACACTCCGCTAAACAAGAGCCAGCCCCAGGCGGGGCTCCCAGGAGTCTCCTGTCAGGCCTTCCCTGTGGGGGGGACACCACTGCTCCCCCTCCTGCACCGAGGAGGACCCACACCCTGGGGCATGGCCACGGGCTCCGACTCACTCCCGCCAGCTGTGGCCAGATGGAAGCATCCTGAGGCCCCACGCCCCCCTTGCTCTCTTCCCCTGCCGGTCGGTCTGCAGTGACCACTCTGAGCCGATGGAGGCACAGCCAGCTCCCAGCCTGGACGCTGCGGGAGTGAGAAATAAGTCTCAGCGGCCCGAAGCCCCTGATGTGGGCTGTTGGTTTGAGTGTGGCTTTATCTGTCCTGACTGATAAGCGGGCTGCCCTGTTCTGGGCCCAGAGCCTCTGGAATGCTCATTTAGATGAGGGGTCAGTCTCAACTGGAACTTTCCAAGTGTCGCTGACTCCCAGCCAATGCCCTCTCCCTGTTAGGAGCCTCTGTGCTCAACTCGGCCAGCCCCCCTGGCTGCCGGCCACTGAAGTGTGGTCACAGAGAGGGCCACCTCATTCCCCCAAATATAGACGCATATCAACTTGGTCACTGTCTTAGTCTAGACATTAAAATTAAGATCTCTTATCAGTTCATACACTGGGGGAGTCAGGTCAGGCGGCATCGGGGCCAAAATTCCTCTGCCTCCGGCCCAGCTGCTGCTACGTCAGAGAAACAGCTTGTTGGAAGAGAAACCAGGATGAAGGACAGAGTCCGGATGGAGAGCCAAAAAGCCTGGGCTCCAGCCCCAGCTCTGCTTCTCACTGCAAGTCTGTGTGGTAAAGAGGCTATTCAGCTCTGCATCTTCCTGCCTCAGGACCTTAGCACAGGCTGTTGCCTCTCTCTGAGCAGTTTCCCCCACCCCCTCCCTCTTCACCTGTTTAGCTCTTGTACGACCACCACAGCCCGAAACATCTCAGCTTGAAACACAGGGTCATCGTGCTCAGCACATCCTGTGTGCCACCCTGAGATAAAACACCTTCCTTTAATAATGTAGTCCCAGATGGTCCCCTGCTAGGCTGAGCCCTGTGAAAGAATCTGAGAGGGCCTACAGCTCCCTGGCACCCAGCAGGGAGGGTTGTTTAAAGGTGTCCCACCCGCAGGTAGGGGGAGCTGTGGCAGGGCCCCTCTTCCTGCTGCGTGGTAGTTAAGGGGCCCTGACCCGGCCCTGTGCTGCCCCCTGGTGTTCATATCTATGATAGCAGCCCCAGTGCTCCTCTCCAGGGAGAGGAGCGTCTAGTGCCTTCCTGACAGCAGCCCCGTGAGGCAAGGAGCGTCTCCTGTCGTACAAATGAGCAACATCCACGTTTTTCACTTATTTGATAAATGATTTTTGAGCACCTGTTTGCCAGGCGCGGTGCTGGAGCTGGTGACTTCCTGATGAATATCACCAACAGGCCACGCCACCCCGTTTACGGAGCTTCCCTTCAGCCCATCCGCAGGAGAGAAGGCGGAGCTCAGATGACCCCGCTGTGTGCATGTGTGTTTCCACACAGGACAAATGCCTGGTGACAGTGACCCGTGCTCTGGAGACCCAGATGCTAACTGACTTGTCAAAGTCAGATGCAGCCAAGACTTGGGCCCTGGGATGAGAATCGCAGCCAACAACTATAGAGCCCTGACTCTGAGCCAGGTGCTGTTTGGTTTCCTCATGACAACCCAACCGTTATCCCTGTTTTGCAGATGGGGAAACAAAGCACAGAGAGGTTAGGTGATATGTCCAAGATCACACAGCAGCTCAATGATGGAGGTAGCTTGATTCCAGAACCTGTCTTCTTCACTGTAAGACAAAATTTAGGAGTTTGAACAGCCAGGGCTTTGGGGATGGTAGCCACAAACCCAGTGCCCCGCTCCTCCCATCTCAGCCAAGAAGGGCCTGACGAGCCCACCCTGGCTGGTGCTGTGTCTCCCCACCATCTCAGCTGGCTGTGGCCCCCGTCCCAGGAGTTGGAGAGAAAGGGAAGGAGAGGCTGCGTGTGTGGCCCTGCCCTCAGGGACCTGATGGGCTGCCTGTGGGGACAGAGTCCAGCCTGCAGGGCTTTGAGGCAGGAGGCTGAGAGGGAGGGAAGGCCTCTGGGCAGAGGTGAGGCCCTGGGGCTGGTGGACCCAGCCGAGCTCCCGCCTCTGCTTGACTTCTCCAGTGCCCCCCCTCCCTGCGCTGCTCCCTGCCGCCCTTGACCTCCACGTGCACAGCCCCCTCAGGGTGCTGGGACTCCCCTCCACACCCATGGCCTCTCGCCCTCACTCCCCTCTGTCTCTGCTCGAAGGCCACTTGAACCCAAGGTCTCCTGAGCCCCAGGGACACCGGTGCTCCCTGCCGCCTGCTTCTCCTCAGTCTCCACCCTTCCCACGCTGTCCTTCCCTTGCTTGGCCTGCAGCACTGGTCTCGAAGTCACAAGGTCCCCCATGCAGGGGCTGACTGCTGCGGGCAGCGACAAAGTGAGGAGACCCAAGTCAATAATGACACACAGGTGAAATGTACACGTCCCCACGTGCATCCACTCGTCCCTGAACCCCTGCGCACACACGAACACACACAGCAGGTGTCCACACAACACACGCATACATGTTTACAGTCACGCACATGCACATTCGTGCACACTGCACACGCACATACACATATACATATACACGCGTGTGCACATGCATACACACAGGCAGTGCCCACACACGCATGCACCTCCTCCCTCGTCAGGATGCTGACCGCGTGGCCCCAGGGCCTGGTGCAGAGACCAGCTCAGCTCAGCTCCAGCTGCGGCCAGCAGACCAGGCTTTGGGGCACCTGCAGGCTCAGGGCTGAGCCCGGGACACCATTGATCCTCTGCTGCCACCTTGTGGCTCCTCCCCAGATGGCACAGTTGGCGCCCGAGGCCTTCCAGGTTTCTAGATTCAGAGGAGCCCCCCGCCCCACCCGCCCAGTCCACAGGCTCCTGGGGAATCTGTACCAACCCCGAGCTTTGCCAGCCCCTGGACCAGGCCAGAGGTTCGGCCAGTGCTTGGGCGGTGAGCGGGGCCTGCATCGGGCAATGGGCCCACCTCTCCCCACCCCACTAATCCTCTCTGCCCCACTCCCCTGCCACCCATCTCAGTGTCTGCGGATGTCACCTGGCCACAGGTGCAGACAGGTGCTCAGCGACTACAGGAGGAAGGGGAGGGAAGGAGGCGGCGGAGAGGGAAGGACTCAGGCCGTTGCCCATCCTACTAGAGAAATGCCCCTGGGGCTGTGGAGGGGGCCCTGCGGATACTCAAAGAATTAAGTAAACAGAAGGCGGGGGCCCACCTGGCTGGACAGCAATGGGCCTGGAGAGGAGAGGGAGACTCACGCTCCCGCCCGAGGGCAGGTGGGCAGCCCACAGGGCCCTGGATGGGGGGGAGCCCCAGGTGCTGGTCATTACCCTGCTTCACTCCAAGGAGGGGAACAGAGACTCAGGCCTGCAGAGCCGGCTCCCAGTGCAGGAGGAGGAACCCCCAGGGCAGGCGGGATGGGGTGCTCTTTCCCATCAAGAGATAACGGGCCCAAGGATCCTCAAGACCCTGTTGGGGTGGTTCTCAAACTCGACTTGGGGTGGCTCGGGAATCCCAGGGTGGGCACGGCTAGAGAGCAGCCTCTGGGCAGACCGCCAGAGGTCCTTGGGCTCAGTGCACGCCAGGCGGGGCTCCGGACTCCAGAGAGTCCCACAGGGACATAGGAAGTCTGCAGTGTCCCTTGCTAACACACAGGAAGCAAGTCTTTACTCGGGACCACTGGGGTAGGAAGGGGACCACTGGGGTAGGTAGGGGACCACTGGGGTAGGTAGGGGACCACTGGGGTAGGAAGGGGACCACTGCAACCAGGTCTTGATTGGCCCAACACCCACTCAGCAAGGGCAGGTGGGACCGGTGGATGGAGTCACGGAGAAACCTCAGGAGCAAGGGAGTTTCTGGTTTAGCCAATCTGGTAGGATTCTTGCTAAAGACGGGCCAGGGGGTCGGACATCACCTACGGGTTGGTAGAGGTCTCGGAACTTGGTGGAATATCACTAACAATCAGATATCAAGGGGGACCAGATAGCAAAGGTGGGGGTCCTGGATACACCGACTTAGTGTTCTTTGCTAAAACTGGATTTTACAAGGGAGTGCAGGATGGGCCTGCAGGAAGAGTCAGAAGTTGGACCCAGCGAGGAATGTTTGACCCAGGTGTCTCCAGGACCCTGCAGGGAGCACGGCTCACTTCCATCAGGACAGGCTTACAAAGGCCGCATCCGGTGATCCGAGTCACCCGGAAGGAGCAGGTTTCTAGGCACCAGCTCTGACCTCGTTAAAGGGTGAGTCGTGAGGCCCCCCCACATGGAGCCCCCATGATGCGTCAGGAGGGATGAGAAAGTGCATGGGCCGCCGCACCTGGACAGAGGCGCAGCCCAGGTGGGCACATTGAGCCCCTCACCTGGGAGAAGAGGAGCGGTCAACCGCTAGCCCTGGGGGTCACGGGGACAGTGTGCACATCTGTTTGAAGCACTGGCTTGCTTGTTTTTACCAATTTAAACCAAGACCACAGTGGTTCTGGGATCCTACACAGAGAAGGATGATGAGCAGGAGGTGCAGCCTGTTTCCATGTCACAGCCACAGGGGCCAGGACCTTGGAGGCCAGCGGCACGGATCCCTAGAGACAGAAGCTTGAGGCTCCTGGCCAAAGCAGTTCTGCCCAGCCGCGGTCCTGAGTGCCTGCGACCTGTGCTGCTCCTGGTGGGGTTGCCCGTCCGCTTGCCTTAGGAAGAAAAAGAATCTAAAGGGATCTGCATCGGGCCCCACATGCCTAGGTATTTGCCGAGTGTCAATGCGTGCTAGACATTTCAGTTTTACATTCCTGGATGTTTTAGAAAGCATAGACTCTGCTTTTATTTGACAAATGAAGACCCCCGATATTTCCCAGCCTCATTCTCCAACCCTTAAAAATTGTGAGATTCTGCCATTTGAGACAAGGATTTAGCACCCATGTATACATCTCCTTGTGTTCTTGAACCTTGTTGACATTATCTGAGGTTTGGGATCCACGTCATAATCATTAGATTATTGGTCTTTTGTTACATAAGCTCCCTTATAAAGATATATTTTGTCTTGGTGCTTTCTGTAACGTGGCCAGACTTACCATAATAAATTCGATTTTAGTCTCTTTTAGCTAATATTGCTGAATACAGCCGGTTCTTCCCAGGTCGCATTTCCCCACGCCTATGCTCTTGACTTTGTTTTATCTCTCCGGAGCTGGGGTACTTCTATAAGTAATTTTTAAAAAATGGGTAGTATGTTTTCCAAGCTCTTGCGTATCTGAGAATAAATTTCTTTTGCTTTCTTACTTCAATAACAAGTTGGCCGGGTCTGGAACTCTTGATTTTCAACATACTCAAATTTTTAAGGTGCTTTTCCATTGTCCTCTGGTAATGGCTGTAATGGAAGAGCAGAGTCTACTCCCAGACTGCCTCTGGCCAAATACCAGCTCTGTCATTGGCTGTGTGATGCTGGACAGCTCGCTTAACTTCTCTGGCTCTCAGCTTGGTCTGTTAACCCACATAACAGCACCAGGCACCCACCTCAGAGGGTGGTGTGGAGGACTGAGTGAGCTACAGTCTGCAGGGGACTTGGCTCACGCCTGGGACAGGGAGCACCCTGTGGAGATCCGATCCTATTGTGAGAGCCTCGAGGTCTCCCCTGGTCTCTGGCACTTAGCTGCCATTTCTGCCTGAATGGTTTCCAGGACTTTCTTTCTAATCTGAAAGCCAGAGGCTGCCTGGTGCAGGGTGGCCCTGTGCCCTGAACCGCAGCTCCTTTTGCAGATCCGAGTTCCTTTGCGCTGTCTCTTCAATGACAGGGTCGTCTGTTTGTTCGGGGCACTCATTCTTGGTTGTCTCTCCCTCCTCCTGTTCCTCCGGTCATCTTACCAAGGACCGTCTTCCTGGGCACTCTTCCCCCGCGGTGACCCACGGCATCCCTTCTGCTCTTTTCTGCACCAGTGTGGGCTTGGATCCTGACCTTGGGCTTCCAGTTTCCAGCCCTGAGGTCCCGGGGCTTCTTGCTGACCGTGGAGATGCCTAAGATGACTGGGAGGGTCTTTTGGGAGGTTTGTTCCTCTCTCGGACGTGCCCTGTTCCCTTTGAACGCCGACTGTTTCATTCCCAGCGCTGCGATGCTTTCTCCCCTCTCACCCTCCTCCAGCCCTGCTGCTCCAGGGTGTGGATGTTTGCAGATGCCAGTCTAATCCCCAGGTGTTGGCAAACATCTACACACTGACGTCCCCCCACCTCCATGGTCTCCTCTGGGTTCCCAGGGAGTCGCGCCCCAAGAGTGCTGCCAAGGACCGGCCCTCGCATCTCCCTCCTGCCCTCCTGGTGCCCGCGCTCTCAGAGCGACCCATCGTGTCCAGTGTCCTCTTTCTTCAACTTTTGTGCAGTGTTGGAAGGTCGAGGAAGGATAGCATCTGGTGTCCTGGTTGGCACAGGCCCTGGGTTGGGGGGCAGAGGGTGGGGGGTGGGGGCTCGTCCTAGTCTTTCTCACTGGGAGGTGTTTGGCACCAGGAGCCTGGGGGGAAAAGCAGGCTCACACAACGCCCGTCTTATAGCCACTCACTGACTCCCTTTGCCCTTGGGTGAGTCTGAATCCTCCCTGCGAGCCCCAAAGCCGGTTCCCATCTCACCATGCCTTCCTCTCGGCCCCAGTTCCCTGGGCTGACCTTGAACTTTATGTGGTTTTTTGAATACTCCCCCCCTCCCCCGCCCTGCCCTGCCCCCGTTCACCCTAGACCCTGCAGCTTCATAGGAGCTGCCTCCTGGGCTGCTTGGCCATTGCTCTCTGCCCAACACAAGAGACTGATGGCAGGGGCTCAGGTGCCCGTCCTCCATAAACCCGTCTTTGGTGTCCCCCGTGGATAGAGGGTCCCTCCATCCCATGCCGTGTTCTGTCATCCACTTGTTTCCTGAATCCTGTTTGGTCTGAAGCCCGGGTGGCCTTGGTCATACTGCACCGGGGAGGGCAGGACTTACACAAGGTGTCTCCAGGGCTTGGTAGCAGGCACTCAGCAAATGCTCGTGAACTGGACACCACTGTCACTGACCTGCACTGTGCTGCCCCTAGCAGGCAGCACGGTCACAAATGTCCCTGTGAGGCTGAATCCCAACTGTTGGTGGTGCTGGGGTTCTGGAAGGGGCAGCTGACGACATTCTGGCTGCCTGAACCTGAGGTCTTTGAGCTCTGCCCTTGCCCACCCTGCCCAGGACCACACACCCCCTATAGCTCAACTTTGTAAAGAGCCTTTGAGAATCCAGGAAAGCATCTGAGGGCAAAGGACAGGGAGGGGACTTCTCCTGGGACAAGGTAAAGGTGCAAGAGCCACACACAGAAAACTTGGAGCTGACCTTGAAGGCTGGGTTTAGAAAGTGCAAGGACAGAGGTAACCGAGATACCAAGGGCCTTTTACCAGACCACCCTTTTTCTGTTTAGCGCTCCCCCTCCCCCACTCCGCATCCCCCACCTTGGGTTTAGAAACCTGAAAAGATTTATGCAGAAACTATCCTCTCGAAGACAGAAACTCAGCCCTCCTCTGCCCATGGGAACTGAATATAAAAATAATCACCCGCTTTAGGGCCTGAAATCCACCTTGACAGGGAGGAGGCAGGGTGCAGGGGTGGGGGCTGCAGAGCGGGGTGGGCAGGAATGAGCAGCCCCAACTGCCCACCGCGGGTCCCTCACTTCGCCAGGTTAAAAAAAGCTATTCCCAAACAGGCTCCTTCTGACGGCCGCGGTGCTGGTGTGGAAGCCACCGAGTGTGTGTATTTGTGGAGTTGTAAGTAGGTCAGATATTTCTGTCGCTAATTATTACTTGTGAAAAAAATATGTCGTGAGCTTGCCTCAGGGAGGGAGTATTGGAAGCAGCATTGATCTTCGGAACCTCTGGGCTGATTTCTCCACGCAGGGACAGAAGGCTGCGAAATGCCAAAACAGGGGCAAGTGTCCTCCATCCAGGTCCAGAGGGGGCAGCTGTGGAGACTCCAGAAGGAAGTCTAGAAGGAAGGGTGTCACCTGGGTGTCCGGGTCCCTCCGCTGAGCCTCAGTTTCCCGTTGGGTTAGGTCTTAGGTTCAGCACACAGATTCCCATTCCATGAACTCCCCGGTGGAAGGTGATTCTCTGGAACCTGGGATTTTGTTCCCATTCTGTTTGGGGGACATGGGCCACTTCCTGTTCTGGGAGGTAAAGATAAGGAATCAGTTCAGAAATGAGATCAAAATGTTCTGGCAGGAAATAGGAGGAGGGAAGTTTTGCTTCCCATGATCAGCCCCACATGCCTAGGTATTTGCCGCGTGTCGAATGCGTGCTAGACATCGTGGCAGGTGTGTCGGGCACACTGGTGTGTAGGACTCTACCTGTTCCTTTGTGGATTTAGGACTGCTGGTCTGTTGTTATGGAGATTTGGAGGGTGGACTAGTCACCTAAGGTTTCAGATGTAAATAGTAGATTTGGTTTAGAACCCAGCCTAAACCTGTCACTCCAAGATGACAGGAGTATCCTCAGCTATTTCTCTCCTTGGAGAAACCTAACCAACCCCCATAGCTGTGCTCCAGTGAGCCGTAAAGAGGACAAACACGGCCCCTCCCCTCCCCCAGATGCAAAGTCTGGATACCAGGGCAAGGAGCTGCTCTAATTAGTTTTATTTCACAGGCTCTGAGACTTGTCAATGCTTTATGCAAAGTTATGCAAAATATGCAAATCACAAGTGTCTCGGGTTGCCTGTAACCCGAAGGGCACCTGTGAGTCTCTGATCTAAAAGTTCTACCTGCAGAGTTTCCTGGTGGCGTGGGCAGTGGGAAGGGGCTGGGTTCCCGGCCACAGTGTGGCACCTGCTGGAAAGTCCCCACTAAGAGCCAGGCCAGGAACTGGAGAGCAGCACCTCTGTCTTACAGGCAGTATTTCCCCCAAGTACCTGGGCAGGGGTGAATGGGCTTAACCTGAAAAGTTTTTGTTTTTAATTTTAAAGAAAGGGGACCCGAGTTTCCTTGCCTTCAGAAGGGGTGAGTTGATCTCAGAGAACTTTAGGATCCCGTGACAGCGGGAGCCTTTAGATTCCTGCAGGGAAGCTTCTAGAAAGCCTTCCCTCCCTCCATTCCTTCAGTGTGTTCCTTATCTGTCCTCTGCCCTCTGCCCCTCTCAGGCACTCGCGCCCAGCGCTCCATGTGCTGCCCCCGCCCCATGAACTACCTGGCTCTCCGGAACCTGCCCCGTCCTCTCTTGCCTCTGTCTCTGTGCATGCCATTTCTGCTGCCCAGAGTGTCCTTCCCTCCCTTCTCCATCTATCTAGTGCCTTCTCTTCCTTCAAGGGCCAGCTCAGTGGTCACTCCCGACACCCACCCCGGCTGGCCCAGGCTCCCTGTCCCCAGCCTTCTTGACCACACTTCAGCTGGCCACTCACCTGCCTTTCCCAGGAGGTGGGGAACCTGCTCAACAGACCTGTTGGTCCTCTCCATGTGTCCCCAGGCCTGGGCCCAGGGTGTCACCAGCCAACCCATGAAGAAGTAACAAGTAAGGGTGACACCCCCACCCCATGTAGTTCTGAATGGTCCAAAAGAAGCAGTTGCAATGAGCCCCACTCCCCACCCGGCTTGTGACTTTAGACTAAAAATAGGTATAAGGACACCCCGCTCCTCTTACTCCCTAATATAAATTTTAATTTTTAATAACTTGAGAAATCAGTGAACTATACCTGTGGGAAAATGATGAGGATCAGCCACATAAATTAATGGAAAGTATGTGTTCACATTATCTAACTGTATTAAGTGTGAATAATAATTAATTATGGATTGCACATGCAGTCTTGTCTTAGAGAATTCTCTAACCCAATGTGAAGGAATTTAAAAAGCCATTCATCACCCCCCTGAGCTCCACCTCAGGCCATAACAGAAAAAGCAATAGCCAAAGAATTTTCCATAATTTATGAAAATCATCATCTTAAAGGGAAAATAACTCTTATTAGGAGCATAATAACTTAGAAAAAGGAACTGTACCCAAGTGTGCCGTTAATATTGTTGTAATCAGCTGACCCACCTTCCCTGTCTCCTCCACACTCATTCATTCTTTTATTTGTTCCCTGCATGCCCTGTGGGGTGTGGCACACGGACCGGAGCATGAACTTCACAGACTGGTTTGGGTTCAACTCCAAGCTCATCTACTTTCTAGCTGTGTGGTGTTAGGCAAGGTGCTTAATCTCTCTGTGCACCTTTCCCTGTCTATAAAATAGCAATAGTATCTAACTCAGAGGGTTCATATGGGGGATAAATAAGCCAATACCTGGGAAGTTCATAGCTAGAGTTTAAGCATTCAGTAAATGCTGCCTCTAGCTTTGGCCTGGTGTGGTGCTGGGCATTATTTAAAATAGACCAAGTTTCTGCCCTTGAAGAGTTTGCAGATTGGTGAGGGAAACAGACTATAAACAAGCAAGCACATTTAAAATTACAGATTGCGTGTGTTACTGGTATAGTTTGGGTCTTAAGTGTCCCCCAAAGGCTCCTGTGTTGAAGGATTCGACCCCTGGCCAATGGCACTACCAGGAGCTTCTGAGACCTTGAGAAGTGGGGCTGGATGAAAGAAGTGAGTTGTTCAAGGGCATGCCCTTGAAGGGAATCTTTTGTTCCCTTCAACTCTTTCTCTCTGCTTCCTGGCCACCATGAGATGAGCAGCTTTGTTCCACTGTGTATCTCTTGCCATGATGTTCTGCCTCACCACAAGCCCAGGAACACTGGTGTCATGTGACCATGAACTGAAAGCTCTGAGACCATGAGCCAAAATAAATCTTTCCTCCATTAAATTGATTTTCCCAAGTGTTTTGTCACAGTTTCAAAAAGCTGACCAACACAATAAATTGGCATCAGAAGTGGGCTAGTTGCTGTGACTATACCTGTAGTTCTGAAGCCTTCGGAACTGATTTGCAGAAGGAATCTGGAAAGGTTTGGAGATGTGAGCTAGAAACAGTTTAGGATGCTATAAGTGGAGTTTGCTGGGAAATTGTGGTCAGAGCTCAGAAGATAAGAATGCTGTTAGGAATGCAGACAGGAAAGGCCAAGCTCATGAGGTTTCAGATGGGAATGAAGGTTCTACAGGGAACTAAACTAAAGGCCATTTATGTTAGTTACACTCTGAAAATAGCTTGTCTACATTTTGTCCATGCCCTGAGACTTTGTGTGAGGCTGAGTTACCTTTGTGTGGACTAGTTAACCTGGTAGAGCACGAAGATCTGAAAAATTTACTGTTTGACCAAAGGAAGGTACTGTTGCTAAAGGGGTTAGTGCCCTTAGGAAGAAGCCAAGTACTTTGTGCCAGGCCAATGGGAAAGATACCTGGAGGGCATCTCAGAACTTGGCCAGACCCCACCCATCACAGGTCAAGGGTATAAAAGTGTAAGCTTATTTGAAAGGGTTTACTTCTAGAAGGGAGCTGGGGGTACCCTGGTCCCCCAGGATTTGTTCACTGTGTTCAGACTTCCAGGCACTCAGAGGTCTCTGGTGCCACGGTCCAAGCAGACCTGACTATTGCTTGGGCCAGTGGCAGGTCCTGGTATCATCCACGGGGTGCTCATTTTGCAGGCTTGCAGAGTACCCGAGTTGTGGGGTCACAGGGGCTTCCATGGAGCTTTTAAAGGAAAGCCTGGAGGCCATGCAGTATGTGGCAGGGCTGGGAGTCCCTGTGGGCAGCTCCAGAGAGGGCATTTTACAAAGGTGTGTGAGTGAAGCTGTCGCTGCCGTGGAGACGCCAGGAACCCAGACAGCCGGCAAAGGGCAGCGGCAGGCAGCAAGCAGAGCCAGTCCAGGAGGAAGGCTGTGGGGGCTGGAGTTGGCAAGGCCACGGGGGAAGGGCTGTCAAGCTTTCTGAAGGCCACACCATGCCACAGTGTGCCCCGGATGATGGACACAGAGCTCCAGGATTTGATGCTGGCCCAGATGAGTTTCAGTGTCGCTTTGGTGGATCTTTGTGTTTTTCTCTTCCTCCCTTTGGGAGTGGGAATGTCTACTCTAGGACGTTGGGTCTTGGGCATATGTAACTTGCTTTTGAGTTTTCAGGGGCTCACAGCTAGGAGTCTGCCTTGGGTCCCAGATGAAATGTGGACTTGACTTCTGAGCAAGGCTGCGACTGTTGAGACCTCGGGGACTCTTGGAGCCTGAGAGCGGTTCACACTGTGAGAGGAACACAGCCTCAGGGGTTAAGGGATGGAGTGTCCACCCCAAATCCATGTGTTCGAGGAGGCTTGGTTTCTGGCTGATAGCACTATTGAGGGTTGGTAGAACTTTTTAAGAGGTAAGATCCGGTGGCAGGAAGTAGTACACTGGAGACCCTTGAAGAAGATATTTTGCCCCTAGTCTCTTTCTCTGTCTCTCTGTCTCTTTCTTTATCTCTCCTTCCTGGCCACCATAAAGTGAGCAACTTTGCTCAACTACATACTCCCTGCTGTGATGTGATGTCCTGTCTCACCACGAGCCCAGAAACAATGAAGCCAAGGGGCCCTGGGCTGGCACCTCAAAAACTGTGAGCCAAAACAAATTTTTCTACCTTAAGTTGATTTTCTCAGGCATCTTGTCACAGTAATGGAAACTGACTAACACAGTTACACAGGGAAGTGAATCCATTACCAGGATGGGGAATAATTGGGGCATTGTATATAAGGGGGACAGGGCCAGCTTATCTGAGGACGTGACCTTTAGGTCAGGTCTGAAGAGTCAGTATGAGGTGGTTAGGTGAAGAATTGGTAGCAGATGATTCCAGGTCTTCTCTTGGTGCTCTACTCTCTACCTGAGTGGCCCTTTTCCTGTCTAGATTCTTTAAAGAATGAGCTTGTCACACCAGATATGAAGACTCAGTGCCACAGTGGTGAGAGCCGTGTGATAAAGGAGATAGGAAAGCCATCCAGAAGGGAGAGCTCAGAACGAGGTTCGTGGATACTTGGGAACGGACAGTCCTTGGAAGTCCAGGGAGAACCACGAGGCAAGAGGGAGAGAACAGCTCCCTCCGCGCTGGGAAAACGCTTGCTGAGGAGAGAAAAATAAAGCTAACTCCTGCTCCACCGTGCCAGCCAGACAGGGAAGGCTGACTGTCACCACTCCACAGGGAATAGAAGAAAATGGGGGATAATAGGTTTCTGACTGGAGGGGTAGGGAGAAAGCTTCCTAATTAAGACTGAAAAGACACAAACCATGAGGCAGGAAAAAAAATGGTTAGATTCAGCGATATCAAAAGTAAGGATTCCTGTTCAGCAGAGGAGAGGTAGACAGGGAGGGTGAGCGGACACCCACAGGGAGAAGACGGAGCAGGTCCAGGCCAGCAAGTGATCGTTACCTAGACCCTTCAAAGGACAAGGTCAAGTCAGTAGGAAAAAGATGCAGGAAACTCAATATAGGATATGGCCAGGGAGGCCACGGAGGGTGGCCAAGGTAGCCATGGAGGGTGGCCATGAGCACATGAAGAGGTGCACAAATACTCTGGAAGTCCAGGGTCGCCCATTCAGTGACTCACAGCGCCTCCTTCCTGACCAGTTATGGCAGCCAGGAGGGTGAGCTCAGGCGCCTGCGTGCAGAGGGAGCATCCTCAGCAGTGCCGTGTGTGTCCATGCCAGCAGCTGGCTGAGGGGCCAGGGGACCTGCCAGTCAGCCATCCCTCAACATCAAGCCATGCTTGGGCCACATGTGCCTGCAGGAAGGGGCCCCTCTCCTAATCCACACAAGTCACCCCCACCCGCCTGGCCTGGGTCTGGTCTGTAGGGCAGCCCCCGACTGAAGGGGGTGCTTAGCCGGTTTTCCCAGAGGAGCTGTTGGGGTTCGAGGGCCCTGGCCTTTGGAAATGAAGGAAATTGAATATTGACCCAGGCCCCAGCCAGGCCACTCTTGAAAGTCCATCTCAGAAATGTCTCCTATAGGACAGAAGGGGCCCTCACAAGTCTGCAACAGTGGTGTAGTTTGGAGAATCAGAGGCCGCTTAGGTGTCCACACCTGAAAAATATGGTGGAGTCTCACGACCGGCTATTGTGCAGAAGCCACTATGACACACCACTGAAGGCACCTAGGAGCTGACTGGAGAACTAAAAAGAACCAGCCCAGAGCTGCAGCGGAGAATTAGTCATGTTAATTAAAAACGTTTATAAACAGAACAGCACAAGCCGCCTTATCAGGATTCCTGCATATTTAAGGGTATATATCAAGTACATTAGCAAGGATACTCCTGGGGGAGGGGAACACGGTGGGAATCAGGGATGCAGGGTGAACAAAATCGGAAAGAAAAGAGGGGGAGAGAGAGAGACAGACAGAGACAGACAGACACTGAGGAGCTGGCCCCCCGCGCTCTGCACCCGAGTCTGCCCAAACCAGCAAGACTCTAACTGAAACAAGGGCCCAATTCCTGCCTGTCCCTGAGTCCTTTCCCTAAGGAGCTGATGCCATTTGTCTCTGCTCTGAGTGTCCCTGGCACACACTCCCCTTTGCCTGGGAAACGGCGAGCCACTGATGCAGGAGAGAAGTGTCTGGCATCCGTCCTTCCACCAGGTGCAAACGGCTGTCCTGGTGGGAGGCTGCTGGGTCAGTGCTCTCTTTCCCTACTCGTCGGGGCACGAGAGACCACCACATGGAGGACAGTGACCTCAGAAAAGGGAAAACCCCTGTGGCCCAGACTCCAGGATTCAGGAGTCTGGTCTCTTTCTTCGCCGTCAGCCTGAGGCAGCCTCGGTTTCCCGGAGGCAGTTCCTCGGGTGACACAGGCTGGGCTCCGGTTCCTCCTGGGCTCCGGTCAGCCGTGCTCTCCAGCCTCCTTGCTGGTGGCCACTGGGTTCCTTCCAGCAGACCTGCCCGGCGGCCGCTCTCCTCCTGGCTGACCCCCGAGGGACCCCTCACCAGGTCCTCCGTGTTCATCTGCTGGCTACGCAGAGGGCCCAGGGCCACGGGTTAGGAGGAGCCTGGCTCCCTGAGCCACCCCTGAGAGGGGCACCCCATGACCAGAAGCCCCTCTGTCGTGGCTCATGAGCAAAACTAGACTTTGATGGTGTTTTGGGGTTGTTTCTCACACCCCCAGGGAACTAATTCCTTTTGGTCCAAGCCAGATGTCCCTGGGGCATTGCCTAATTTGTGCGGAGCTTCTCCACTTTCCACAGTAGACATTTTTGTGACCCAGCTCCCTTAATCCTACTTCAGTGTCGCTGAATAGCCTGCGAGAGCGACCGAGTATCCAGAAAAGAGCTGTTCTCAGCACAGGGGACCCCCTGGCACCCACCCCCTATAATCCATCACTGTCCTGGAACCAAGGGAAAAAGCAGTCTGAAGGTGTCACCCTCAAAAATTCTTTCATGGTCCCTGCTGTCCTTAGAATAAAGCCAAAAGCCATGTGTACCAGGCCCTACAAGAACTGTGTTAGTTCTACCTCGTGTCCCACCTTGAGTCTACGGGTCAGCAGAGACAGCCAGATCCCCCAACACCAGCCTTAGAGCCTCTGCACGCACCTGGGCTCAGCCCAGCGCTCTGCCGGCTCCTCCTTCTCATCTTGTTTCCTTAGGGAGTCTGGACACCCCTGGTCCCTGATCCTGCCGGGTGAGGTGCCGTCTGTCTTTCCCAACCCTCCTCCCAGTTATCACTGCAGAGCCATCGCGTCCTGAGGGCAGGACTGAGCCTGTCTTGCTTCTTGCTGGATTTCAAACGCCCAGCACAGGTCCTGGCCAGGTGACACTGCGCATAACTAGCTGTGGAATGTGCTGTCAATAAAGCGGATGATGGAATTTGCATCTTGAGGAGGGAGTCACGTCCTCTGTCATTCCAAAGGGACAAATGGATTTCTCTCCTCTCCAAGGAACAAAAAGGTCATTCTTTGGTGGGTTGGGACCCTATGGGTTAAGGCGTCAGGTTCACTGTCCGTAGAGAGATTCTGTCTTGCACGCAAGCGCGGGTCGCTGAATTCTGAATCTCAATCTGACCCAGAGATTTATTAAGACGTAAAAGCAGTGCCTCCCATGGGAGGCAGGAAGGCTGGGGGTGATCTGAGGCCACCACGGAGAGGGGAGGTCCTGGGCGCCAAGGGCACCTTCTCAGCCAAGCCCATCTCCATAGCAATCGCTGTCTCTGCAGTTCCCTGGGAGCTGCCGCTGTGTCTTGATTTGCGCACGTAGAGCACCTTGTTAGGTCCTGTTACCTAGAATCCAGACAAGGTCTCCCACCAGGCGTCTGGCTGGTCCCTCCCTCCCTCTCTCTTCTCTCTCTGTCTCTCTCTGGCTAATTACAACATGCACCAGAGGTCCTTTCAGGTAGATTCAAATGACAATTAACTTAAATAACACTGCACCAGGGCTCAGGCTGCTGGTTTGTATTAGCAAGAAGCCAGTTCTCTAGGCCAGGCCCAGAGACTCCAGGGCTCCCCCAAACACCAGCATCCTCCCAGTAAGGACTGGGGCTTTAGGGTAGCAGCTGCAGAGCCTCAGACTGACCCCAGGGCAGTCAGATCCTTGGTGGCCTTTAAGGATTGACCGTTTGCCTATTGCATTCTTTTTCACCCTGTTGAGGAAACCTGTGTCCTTGACCTGTCCTTGATGCCATGTTGATGATTCACACAAATACCACCTTCCACCTGAGTTTTGAACCCCACCCCCAAACACTTGCTGGGTTATTTCACTCTCTTGTCTGCCCAAATTGTCCCTTCCCACCCAGCGGGGTCACTGTCTGGGGGAGGGAGCAGATGTGCTAGGTGTCCTTCCAGGGCCTGGGAACCCCTGCCCTCAACCCCATGGGGCTGGGCCAGCAAGTCAGATGCTCTGTCTCAGGGAGACTGCAGCCAGGGCAGGGCCAGCCAGGTGTGGGACCCCAAGGTCCCAGGCTGCACCCTAGGACAGGAGGAGATGGCCGGGACCCTCCTGAAGGTTGGTCTCTCCTGCCTCTTTGTCACAGGCATCTCAACTGGCCAGCACAGCGGCTCCTGGGCTGGTCTCTTTGGGTGGGTCCACTGACCTTGCTGTTGTTTTCAGCCAGGGAGCCTCCCTGACCTTGACATTGGCAGAGGACTTCTTTCCTGGTGCTCTGCCCCACCCCCACCCACGAGGCCATGTTCAAGGTCAGGTGCAGGTGGGCTTCCCCAGTGACTCCCATTTAATTGGTCTGCGGTGTGGCTTGAGCACAGGTGGCTCTAAGACCAAGGGTGGAATCTTCTGCTTCTTCCCTGCTGGGTAGGCACAGGGACCCAAGGGGTGCCCGTCGTCTCTCAGATCTTGCTCTGATACCAGGAGGTCTGTCTCCAAGGCTTGAGGCGTCCTTGCCCCTCTATCCTCAGAACCGCTTACGGGTGGGAGCCAGAAGCCTTGAGTATCCTTGGAGGAGGTGAGCCACTGGAACCTGCAGTCGGCCGTACCCCTGTGAGCATCCCCAGAGCTCACAGGTTATCCCACCGTCCCCTCGGAATGCCCGTGCTCTGGATCAAGAAGAGGACTTTCTTTAGGGGATGAAAAGCTCTTTATGTGTGAAGTAGGAGCCCTGAGGACCTCAGGAGGTTTGGAGGATCAAGGCCTGATGGAGGGCTTGTCGGGCCTGGGGAAGAGCTCTCGGTGTAGACAGGGAGAGTCCAGCCAGATCTGGGTCCCACAGTGAGCACCTCAGGGGGCCACACTTTGGGATGTCCAGGGCTCCTCTGAGAACTAGGAAAGAGACTCTGTGACTCAAGATGTGGGAAAGACAGCGTTAGGGAAAGTTCCCCGATTCATTCACCCACAAATAATCATTAACCACCTGTGTCCTGGGGTCTTTGCAGACATAAGTCCCTGCTCGGGGCTTAGAGTTCAGTAAGAAGCTTGAAGTGTTTCCTACAGGACTTCTCAGAGCCTCTGATACATTCTGGGCATCACCAAGAGAGGGTAATGTTTTACCCTCTGTGTTTTCCAGAGTTATAGGACCCCAGGAACTCTTGTTGCAAAGGGCATTTAAAGAACTAAAGTTCTGTGGAGTAGACTCTGAGGAGCACTGGCCCCATGCAACTTCCCGTTGTACAGATGGGGAAACTGAGGCCACGTTCAAGGTCACCAGGTCGAGTTGGATCTGGAGCCAGAGTCTCCTGACTCACTGTACAGGGCTCTTCCATATCCTTCTCTCCTGGCCTCGCCCTCTTTACAAGGCCCAAGTCAGGAACTTGGCCCAGATAAAGATCTGCAATCTCCCATGATCCCTGCTGGCTCTCGGCTGGGGACCTACTGAGACCTCACACCCCTGACCACATGGCTCATGTTCCTTGACCTCTCCCCGAGCTGATAGGAGCAGTTGTGCTTGTCCCTTGGGTAGAAAGGCAAACCAGGACATGAGAAGAAATGTGAGACTGCTGGGGGAAAAGTCACTTTATGGAACTCTGGCCAACCCCCGGTGTTCAGGGAAGCCGTCCACCTCCCTGGTTAGACTAACTGTGGGGATTTCCTCCCCTCGTGGGCATCAGAGTGGTGTCTGCGAAGAGCTTGCAATGCCCAGGGGCAAGGCTGAAGCACAGAGCGGGAGGCTGAGGAGACCCAGGGGGAATCTTCTGCATGATGTCATCGGCTGGTGACATTGCCTGGAGATGGGACTTGAGCCTGGGACTTGCTGTCCCTCGGAATGCCCATGCTCTTAATCAAGAAGAGGATTATCTGTAGGGGATGAAAAGCTCTTAATCTATGAAGTAGGAGCCTTGAGGACTCAGAAGTTTTGGGGGAATCAAAGAAAGTTCCACATGTCAGAGAACGTGGGTCGGCAGCGCTCAGGTGAGCAGGGGCGGTGCTCAGGCTGCCCCTGAGCATGTGTGTCTCAGGCTCTGTACTAGGAGCTTCCAAACACCTCGGCAACAAGAAACATCACATTTTGCTGACAAGGACAGCCAGGTCTGGGGAGGTCAACGCGGACCCAAGTTTGCCTGAGCTGAAAGCAGAGTCCGTCCCCCTTCCTCCCGTGGCCCGCCCCTGGGTACAGCGTTATCACATCCTGAGCAATGACTGTTCTAGAAAACAGCCTACACATCAATCACGCAAGAACACAGGCGGCCTTATCAGCCTGAAATGGGTGCTTCCGACCTCTACGGGAGCCTGGCCTCCTTCCCCTTCTGGAATTTTCCACTTCTCCTTCCCCTGGCGCTGGCTTCCTGAAAACACAGGAACCTTATAATGAAATAGAACAACCGGCCTCGCCACACACCCAGCCCCTTCCACGGGCTTTATTTTTTTCTTTTCTAAACATTTCTTTACATTTTCTTCATATGGTATCTTTGATTTCATGGCATTTCAACAACCTCCATAAGTGATCTTAACATTTCCCCTAAACTGGAAAAAGAAAAGAAAAGAAAAGAAAGCAACACTCTCCTGGGGAGAAAAGGAAAATTGTATGTTCTTTTGTTTACAGGAATGTACAGAAAATCATTATTCTCCATGTGGCCTTGGTGATTTTCCATTGTGATATCAAAAGAGAAATGGATCAACTGGAGTTTGCAACCCATCTCGAGGGATTTCTTTTCCATCTGGGTGACCCCTGATAGGCTCTGGAGCGCAGAGCTATTTTTGAAATTAAAGAGGAAATGCTGAAGGGTGGCCGTGGCCGGCAAGAGTCCCCCCGCTCCCCCCATGCTAACTTATTCTGATGGTTGCGTATTTTTATTTTTATTTAATCTGATGTTTTGATGCAATTGTTGGTATTTTGTGTTTGACCTTAAACAAGTATAATTCATCTTGGGCAAGCCAGGACAGGCAATGGCTATTAGTGACCAAGATACAGTCTTTTTTTTTTTTCTTTCTTAAAATATGACTCAGCCAAGTTCAATGAGTCGATGCAGGGCAAGGTTAATCCGGGGCAAGGGAGCTGGCACGGTTTTGATCTCAGCTCTCTTTGATCATAATTTACTCCTCTGCCACCTAGAGCAGAGCCCGTTTCCTCTCTGCCCAAGGTTTCCACCAAGAGGCCTTTACATCTGTGGAAAAACTTGAGCCAAGTCCTGACCCACGGATCCTGGTGCAAAAAGTGCAGATTCAGAATGAAGAATTGCTTTCCTAAAATTCCGAGCTATGCAAATGCCAGGTAGAGAAGACAGAGCCCCAGAATGGGAGCCAGTTAAGGTCATTCTCCCATTGACCTGAGGTCGAGGGTGGTGACTGTGCCCATTTTACAGATGAAGGTACTGAGACACGGAGAGCTGAGCTAATGTGCCCCGTGGTCAGTAGTGGAGCCTTGTGTGCAAGGGCAGGAGATCTCTGCAGAGACTGAGAACTGGACGACCAAACTTACAGCCTTTGGGATTTGCTGTGTGACCTGGGAGCAATCCCTTCCTTTTCTGACCCTTACTTTCTTCTCCTTTAAAATAAGGGGGCTCCGTTGGATGATTTCTAGGACCCTTTCCGTCACTGACCACACATAAAATGTTGTAATCTTCCCCAAAGTCCAACAGGCATCCAGACTTCATAGGGGGCCGTGGTCAAGTTCAATCTCCAGGGTCTGAAGAAAGATTTCAGCATGGAGGAAGAGAGGCAGTACTGAGTAGGTGCAGGCTCCCTGTACCCCCTGTCTCGCACGGGTGATTTACGTCCACTTGATTGATGGTCACCATTATTTAATGAAGCAGGTACCATTATCACTCCTATTTTACAGATGGGAAAACTGAGGCCTACAGAGGGCTGAGGTTGAAGGTCCTATAATTGAGCAGTGGTAGATCCAGGTTTCCCCCAAGCAAGGTGCTTGTAACTGACTGTCCATCTAATTGTGTGCTCTCTCGCCATGACTTTGGAGGGCAGTGATTGTGTCTCAGGTTTTTTTTTTTTCTTTTCTTTTCCCTGAATCTCTAGGTACCATTATAGAATCTGGCCCTAAATAGGTGGCCAATAGCATTGTGGAATGAATGGGTGGGTGGATGAGTGACGGGTAGGTGAACCAGACCCCACAGAGCACATTCTACCCACTGTGCTGTGGGGAGTTCTCAGCTGGGAGGGGGTCAGGGGGGTGGGAAGAAGGACAGAGAAAGAGTTAAAGACCAAGGGCTGCATCTGATCCGGTTCCCAGGCCAGCCGTCCACCCTCCTTCGCCAGCTCGGAATTGAGCTCAAATCAGCAAAATGTCTTGTGGACCTGCTCATGTTCTTTCTAGATTAGCACCTATAAAGGCTATGAGCTGATTCCTTTCTCCAACTGGCTTCGAGACGGAGCTCCGGAGCTTACTGTCGCGTTTGACTTTCTTCTTTGCACTTTCTTTTGTGTTTTCAGAATTCTGTGTGATGGTTTTTTAAAAACCCAGATAAGGGCTGGGGAGGTGGCTCGTGGCAGAGTGCTCGTCTAGCACAGGTAGGGCCCTGGGTTCCATCCTCAGCCCCACATAAAAATAAATAAATAAAAACAAAGGCATTGTGTCGAAAGGCTCGGGAACCGCGGAGGCTGCAGGGAGGCCCAGCTCTGGTTCAAGTGTTCTGTGTCCATCCACGACTAAAAATATATATTTAAAGAAATTTCTTTCAAAAAGCAAAATAAATGTGTGATTCTTAAAGATAGGACCAAAACAAGACTGCCTCTTCATTTCAGTGCTTTGGAAAACAGAAAATTGGTTATTTGGGGGCACATTACACTAATAATAATGGTGGTACTGGATGAAAGAGGACTTTTTATAAAAATCAAGAAGAAAAAACAAGGGAAAGATTGAGAAGGAAGATCAAGTTGGAAGCCCTGCCGCTACCACCGATGGCCACAAGAGGGCGCTTCAGGGTCAGCGGGAAGGCAAAACTCAAGCCTGAGATCCGCCCCAGGCCGGCGGCAAATGACCAATGGATAGGTCTGGGCGCTTGGCCATGACCACGCCTCCCTGTACTTTACTGCTTACATCAGTCTCCTCCTTCCCTGCCTCATTTGAGCTTCACAAGGTCAGTTCCTGTTGGGACTGCCCCTCGGGGGGCACTTGTGCTTCTCTCTTTGCTGAGTGGACACAACTGGCACTTGGCACGTGGGTGTGGCCAGGGCAGCAGAGATGTAAGTGGCCTGTCACACGCCGCACAGCCCCTTCATTGAGATGTGACACTCCCACCCTGCCCAATGCACCCCCTTTCAGAAACCCTGGGCTTGGAGCAACCATATTAAAGACATTTTTCACCAGTCCTGTCAAAATCAGCCTGGTTTTGAGGGGCACCAGAAGCGGACCAATGAACTCGTCCCATTTCTCCTGGGAAGGAGTGTCCCAGGAGGGCCCCCGGTGGGAGAGCCGGGAATGTGTCTTTTCTGTACATCACTGTGACTGCAGAGCAGGGAGTCAACTAGGCGGAAACTCACTGGGGGACACCCAGCGTATTTGACCCCAGGGGCCCCACAACACCCTGGCAAGGAGGCATGGCTATTCCCATTTTAAGGTGGGGGAATTGAGGCTCAGAGAGTCCACTGCGGGGAAGCCACTGGCCCAGTGCCTCCCGGCTCTTCCGGGTTACCCAGAATCAGAATTTCACCCCCAGAAGGACCCAGGCTGCCCCAGCCCAGCACCTCCTCTGTGAGGAGAACCGGGCCTGGGGGTACTCTCCAGGGAGGCAGTGAGAATCAGCAGGGATCAGGGCTCCGACTCCGGCTCGGGAATCGTAGGAGGCTGCAGGGAGGCCCAGCTCTGGTTCAAGTGTTCTGTGAGCCGGCACACGAAATCTGTTTCTTTTTCCCCATTAATGGATGCTTTAGTTACACTTCTTACTATAATTACTCTGCAGTAATTAACAAGGGAAAATAACCCATCTGGGTCTATACTGTGGCTCCAAACAGATGCACAAGATGCAGAGGCACTCGAAGGCCCTTACGATTATTTCACCAATAGATAACCGGGCGCCTACTCTGCACCCGCAGTGAGTCAATGAACAAGGGCCCGCTGGCCATGAGGGCAGAGTATTCCAGGAAGGGGCAAGAGGGTAGCAGAGATGGGCGGGGGTGGGGGGCACACCAACATGTGGAGGATGTTAGTGAATGACAAGTGCTTTGAAGACAATAAAACAGTGCAACACGCTGCCAGGGACAGCCTTTCCCTGGAGGTGACATTTGAGCTGAGGCCTGGGGAGAGATGGGAGAAGAGCCAATGCCAAGGCCCTGGGGTAGGACTGTGTTGATCCCACTTGAGAAGATCCACAGGTCAGCGTGGCTGAGTCAGAGCCCTGTGGCAGTGTGGAGTGGGTACTGGCTCAGAGGGGACTGAGAAGCCTAGGTTTCTGGAGGCCACAGGAAAGCAGCCAGATGTTCCTTGAAGCTTAGTGGGAAGCCCATTGGGGGGACTGTCACAGCAGAATCTGATTTTGTGTTGTTCCAAAGATTTGGGCTGCTTTTTAAAAAATTTAATCTGTTCCAAGGGAGGCCAGAGGAGAAGAGGGGAGCCCAGTAGGAAGCCGTGGCCCAGAGAAAGGCCTGGGGCTGGGGCAGGCGGGGAGAGGGACAGGCAGAGGAGGAGCCTGGTGCCCACTGCCTTTGCTGTCCCTCTTCTCTCGCTCCTCATCCTTGCAAAGGAGCCCCAGGTTCCTGCCCTGTGGGGCCGGCAACTAGGTTCCTTAGGAGAAAACCCAGGGCTGGTTCCTAGGGCCCCACGGCAACAGGGTCAGCCCCCAACATGGCCCCCTCTGCTGCCCTCTGTGAGGGGTCCTTGACCGTCTTCTCTTCCCTATGCAGTCACTTTGGGGGCATGCCAGGTGGTGGACCCAGCCCAGCAGATGCCTGGATGCGGGAGGAGAGAGCCAGAAGTGAGGGCAGCTGCAGAGCGCGTGGGGCAGGAGTCAAGGGTGGGAGGAAGGGCCAGAGCTGAGGAGGCCGAAGTGGAACCCAGGCTTCCTGTGGGAGTGTGGGCTTTCCTGAGGGCAGGGGCGATAGCCCGTGCTGGATTCCGGAGGGAAGAGAAGCCCAGGCCCCCTCCCCAGGTTCTGTCCACCCTCTCTGGCTCCTTCCGGCTTCCAACTGGTGGTGCCCCTCCCAGACTTTTGAGGCCACCCGTCTCAGCCAAGGACTGTGCTGGGATCTGAGAGGGGGAGCACTTCTTGTGGCTAGTGGGAAATCGGACGTCCTCCTCCGAGGCAGAGGATAACACCTGGGAAGAGAGGGGGGGAGGGGGGAGGAGGGGGAGGAGGACGGGGGCTGGGGCCTTGGCCTGGCCTCACCTATTTTAGAAAGAACACCCTCCCCAGGGAATGAGGACCCCGGGTCTCTCCTTGACAGGGCCTGGGTTCCTCCTGCGCAGGGTGCCTTGGGGACCCAAGGCCACTTGCCCTTGCTGTCGGGCTCCTCCCTGCTCTGGCCCTGCGGCGTCCCAGTTGGGGACTTGTTACTGTCTGTGTTGGGGGCGGGGAGGCGGAGGGTGAAACCCACTTACAGATACAGGTGGGACTCAAGCCATCGCGCCCTCTGGGGCCACCCACACTAGCGGATCACTGTCACCTTCTTGGCTTCTAGCAGCTCAGTGCCCTGTCCTCGGGGTCCCCTCCTGCGTCTCCTTCCCCTTCTTCCAGGCCCCCAGGGATCCTCTAGGAGCCCCTCTCCGCCGCCCCCTTCCCTTAAATGCTCCGGGAGGGGCGGGGCTGGTTGCTCGGGGCAGGTGTCACCAGGACGCTTCCAGGCGGGGCGAGACGAGCCCGGCCTCGGGTCCGGGCACAGAGGGTGGGAGTCACCGTGCCTGGCGGGAGGCAGGGGGGGGGGAGGACATGGGCCGGGGAGGCAGGGGGCAAGGAAGGGAGGGGGCGGCCCCACCCTCCCTATGACCTGCACGTCCTCTCCTGAGCCCCAGGACCTCTTCTGTCCTACACCTGGCCTGACTTGGGCGCCTCTGATCTGTTCCCTCTTTGGAAACTTGGCGACCCATCACGGTACCTAACCCAAGAATGAGGGAAAGACGTGGAAACCGGTGTAAGCAAGGATTCTGGGCTTATATGGGGGAAGGGGCCGCATTGGAGTTAAGGGGACAAGCAGCCTGCTCTAATCCCGGGCTGGATGACCTTGGGGGAGTCAGTCAGAGTTCAGAACAGCAGCTTCGGCCAGTGGGCAGTGGGGTTGGTGTTTGTAGCACCTACAGCCCTTAGTTTGAGAATGTGACTGTGTTCATGCACAGGAGGTCATCAGGAGGGTGACTGGTACAAGATGTGCCCATTAAGTGTGGACTGAAGTGACTGTCACTTCATTTTGCAAGTGGGGATAGTGAGGCTGTGGCCCTGGGTGCCTTTCCCCAGGACACCAGCTGATCAGCAACTGGGTCTGGCTCTGTGGACTCTCTACAGCACCTTGCCTTACTGCATCAGTGGCACTAGGATGTCCCCATTGGGCTCTCCTGTTGGCCTCAGTTCCCAATCCCTCCCAACTGCTCCCAGTGCTGTTCCCGGAGAATGAGGTGTAGCCCTCTGGACAAGCAGAAGTGCCCACCAGTGGACTAGCTCTGAGCTCTTGGGGGTGTTAACTGACCCGCCACGCTGAGGCCCTTGACCCAGGGGGCACTTCCTGCCTTGACTTTGGGATCATGGGCAAAACTCTAGCCTTTCCTGGAGACTCCCGCTGGCTCTATGGAGCCTTAAGAAGATCCCAGGATAGGAAGTCAGACCTGGGTTTGCATTCTCTCTGTGTCACTCAAGCTTGGTGTCCTTAGGCAAATTTCTCACCTCTCTGAACCCAATTTTCTTAACTATAAAAAGGAATAGTAACATCTACCTTGAGGGTGCTGGCAAGGCTTGGAGATAATTATGCAGAGCCCCTCCCAGTAACTGGGATCAAGGTTATTGTACTACCCGGAATTTGTGAGGTCTCCTACCTTCGCTGTGTCTGATTTTCCCCATCCTGGCACGGGGTGGCTGATCAGGTGGAAACTTCTGTGATTCCTTCTGAGGACCCCTCAGCACTTCCTGGATCTATGTTCACCCACTCGCCCTGACTCGAGCACCTGGAACTGTCCGCCCTGGTGCTTTCTCTGACTGCAGGAGCATGCGTGTCCTCCATGTGGGAATGGCCAGGAAGTCCGAGTTAGTCCCCCCAAGAGCAGCCCTCAGTCACTGGGTGGATGGAGCTGGTGGAAAAGGACCTCAGCTCCCTCACTGGGGTGGGACAGTGCCCAGGCCTTCCTACACTGTGCCTCCCAGAGGTGCCCAGCAGGAGGGCCCTGCAGCGATGACCTGCTTATGAAGTCCCCTGAACTGGCACTCCTTCTCTCTCAGAGCCACATTCCTGACACTGAGCAGAGCTTCCTGGGGGCACCTACTAGGCACCCCAAGCACTCTCAGCCCTGGATGCAGTGTCTTCTCCCAGTGGTCCTCACAGGATGGTCAGTGTCCAAGAGGGAACATCTGGAAGGGCTACAACTTCCTCAAAAAACTGAAAAACTCCATTTTCTTCCTTCCTTGAAGATCAAGAATCCATAGGAGTGTTGAATACAAGTTCCACCATCCAGTGCACCAGGCGCCTTCACATCCATGACCGTGCCTGCTATTCCTGACCACTGGACCAGGAAGGTGTGCTGATCTCATTTTGCTGTGGGATGTTGTCACTCCCCTTTCTTGGGCCCTGGACAGACATGCATAATCCATCAGGAGTTCTTGATGTCCTCAGAATCCTTCTCTCTCAAGCACTCCAGGTAGTCACCACCAATCCACTGAAGTTGTCATGAAAGCCAAGACCCATTTTGTGTCCTGACTAGCAAAGTCCCTAACGACAAGAAGTTCTGATCCCGCCATGGTCTGAGGAAGAAGATAGAGGGCTGCTTTGTTCAGAAGTTCCCACATTTCTCTGATCTAGTGAGACAGCCCCAGATATTGAAATATGCGTCCAACACACAGAATAGCGCCCCCCCTTATCCATGGGGAATACGTTCCGGGACACCCAGTGGAAGCCTGGAACCTTGGAAAAGTACTGAAACCTAAATGTCCTTCATTATTCCCTGTGCACAGGTACCTATGATGAAGTTTAATTTGTAAATCAGGCACTTAAGAGATTAACAACAAGAACCAATAAAATAGAACAGTTATTACAATCCACTGTGAATGTGGGTGCTCTCTCTCTCTCTCTCTCTCTCTCTCTCAAAATACATTCTTGTGCTGGACTCCTCAGCCTGCTGCTTCTTGTGGTTCACAGGACACAGGGAAAGGGAACTTCAGATCACAGGGAGCCTATACACACCGGACTCCTCCTCCAGGACAGCCTTCCCATAAAAAGTACATTAAAAAAAAAAAAAATCACTGAGCAGTGTTGGCAATGAGATCAGGCAAGATTGAGTTTGGGGATGGGCCATTTGGTACAACCAGGTAAGCGGTTCCTAGACCATGGAATGGGCCGGAGACCTCAAGGAGACGCTGCAGTACTGTAATGTATTCATCACTGATAGCAAAGACTCAGATGGACCCTTATCTCTAACCAGGGAAATGCGGTCAACTAGCAAATTAGACCTGTTCATTTCCCTCACTGCAAAAACCAGGAGTTTTCTCTTGATGTGCCACTTCTCAGACAGGAGCCCTGGACCAGCTTCAGGAAGCCCTGGGGAGAGGTCTTGCAAACCACTGCAGAGAGGTGAGGCCTACCCCAAATCATGTGACTTCTCTGACCCTCTGTCTCCCCATCTGGAGAGTGCAAATGCTCCTTTGTCCCTGCCCAATTGCCACTTTGCAATGCAGTGGGGCCTGTGGCCAGTTGAGGAACTTTGGCAAATTACTTAGCTCCTCGGGCCACAGTTTTCCTATTTAGAAAAAGGAAAGCGTAGCATTTTCTTTGACAGCGTGGTGGGCAGAAAGGAGTCCCGAGGAGTGCCTAGTTCAGAAGCAACTGAAGCTGCCCATCTTGTTACCCCCTTCTCATCTCAGTGAATTGTAACATTAAGGCAGACGGGAATCTCCGACACCGGCGCTGTCCATTAGAATGTTCTAGGATGATGAAATGTTTCTGATCTGCGTGCTCCAATCCAGATGCCGCTAGCCACGCATGGCTATTAAGCCCTTGAAAGTGCCTAATGTCCTGAAGTCCTGTCTTTTACTTTTTAGTTCATTTAAATCAGTTTAACGTTAAACAGGCCCATGTGCTGGTGGAGACTTGGGTAGACTTAGCAGCTGTGAACTGTGACGATCTCATTAGGAGTACATCTCTTCTTCATCCCTACCAAAGTGAACACTGCCACCAAGCAGTCCCTGTTGCCCAAGTGGACACGAGTTCAGAAGCCAGCTCAGATCTGCAGGGGCTAATTGTCAACTCCATCATTTTTTTTTTTTTTTTTTTTTAAATCTAGAAAAAACCCTGAGATGCGGAGAGGGTGGCATGGCTTGCCTGATGACACGTGATCCGGGTCTCAGATGCCTGGTGGAGCGCTGTTTCCACAACAGGAGGCCTCAAACACAGTGGCCTAGTTGATCCTCCTCTCCCTGGGTACAGGATCAGAGGTGACCTGCAAGATGAACCCATCTACAGTTTCACACAGAGACCACTCAAAATTCCTGTTAAGGTTCTGAAGTGCTGATTCCTGGTACAGAAACCCATGTGGCCCACTAATAGCTGGAGTTAGGTTCTTTCCTGTTGCTGGTGGGTCCCACAGAGTAGCCGTAGGCCTTCTTTAGAGAGCTGGGGTTTTCCTGCGACTCAGGAGCCTGAGAGTCCAGCTGGGTAAATGACAGCCACCTTGGTCCCCAAACACATGACATTCTGAGTTGCTTGGGGTTTTATCCCCTCTGCTTAGAGCCCTGCCGAGGCCTTGGGTGACTCTGGCTCAGTAGAGTCCTAACAAAAGCACAAGGTAGGAGGTAATGAAGATTAAGGAGAAGTTTTAGGGGAGCCCAACAGAGAAATGGATTAACTGAGATTCTATCTTATCAAAACCAAAGGCAGAAATAGCCATCTAAGGGCAGAGCTGTACACAGACACCGTGAGGCAATTTCCTATGAGAATCCTCGTGTAGATTATCTAATCTAAGAAGGTTTAGAGCTTAACACCAGACCCTCAGGGGCTTCCGAGCACTCTCTACTACTGTCTACGTCCTGTGGGCACAGGAGCACAGACCCTACAGTGCACAAAGGCACTGTGCTCCTCCAGGGACAGCCTGGCTGCCAGCCCCAGAGTGGTAGTGGCTACCGGAAGTGTGTGGTGGAGAAGGATTCTGAGGACACCAAGGGGCTTAGGGGATGAGAGCATCCTGATTGATTGATCATGTCTGCCCAGGGCCCCGGAGTGGGGACTGGTATCATCTCACGGTAAACTGAGATAAGTAATGATGATATTAATTATACTAATAGTGATTGCCCAGAAAACATCATAATTATTCATTAAATCAAATATTACCATAATTAATTACAATAAGTAACCCAGGTTGATTGAAGAAGTCCCTTTAGCCAGTATGTTACCTTGTGTCCCCCCACCACCCATAACATTTGTTCCAGAGCGTGCGTGCCACACAAAACTACCAGCTTCCTGAACATGGTTGCAGTCCTTAGCTCCAACGCTAGCTCAGATTACCCGTTTGGCTGTTTCCCTGTTTTCCTCCACTGGGGTGTCACTCTTCAAGGACAGATAGGTCACCCACTTTGTCCATTAGTGTATTGAGGTGCACATACCCAGACCTGGAGCAGTGCCCAGCACAGAGTAGCTGCTCAATAAATATTTGCTTCCTGCTCAAAAAGGATCATAAACCTAAATATAACAGCAAAATCTACAAAGCTTTTAGAAGAAGGCATAGGAATATATTTTTTGTGACCTTGAGTTAGATAATGGCTTCTAGGGTATGACACCAAAAGCAAAAATGACAAAAAGAATACATATATTGGATGTCATCAAAATGAAATATTTTGTACCATTGAGGAAGTGAAAAGACCACCCACAGACTGAGAGAAAATATTTGCAAATCGTTTATCTGATAGAGTCTAGTATCCAGCAATACATTAAGAATATCCACAACTCAACAACAAAAAGACAAATTATTGTAAAAAAAAATGGGCAAAGCACTATGAATAGACACAACTCTGAAGAAGATATACAAATGGCCAAGAGGCACACAAAAGATCCTGGGCATCACTAGCCATCACAGAAATGCAAATCCACACCCAAGGAGACACCTCTTCATGCTCAGGATGCTGGCTGCCATCAAGAAGACAGAGTGGGCGAGGATGGAGAAGCTGACGCTCTCGTGCGATGCCAGTTGGGAAGAGTTTGGTAGTTCGTCAAAGAGTTAATCCTACCATAACCATCTGACCCAGAAATTCCCTGCCTGGGTGCATGCCCAAGAGAAATAAAAGCATACGTCTACACAAAAACTTAAACCAATGTTTATAGTGGCATTACTTACAATAGCCAAAAAGTGGATGAAAACAACCCAAAAGTGAATCAAGCAATGAAGGGATAAAGACATCAATAGGATGAAATGTTATTTGGCAACGAAAAAGATAGAGTACCGATACCTGCTGCAGGATGGACGGCTTTGCTCTTTATTCTAAATGAAGGAAGCCAGTCACAAAAAGCCACGTGATGTATGATTCCACTTATGTGAATTCTCCAGAATAAGTCACTCTACAGAGACAGAGTAGGTTAGGGGTTGGCGGATGGTAGTGACTGTTAATGGTTATGGATTTTCTTTTTGGGGGAGTGAAAAACATTCTCAGATTAATTGGGGTGATGGTAGCACAACCTGGGAATTTGTCAAAATCATTGAAGTGACCACTTTACGTGGAACTGTTTAGTATGTAAATCATATTTCAATAAAGTTGCTGAAAAAGAAAGAAGAAAAATAAATAAACTATGAGTGAGTAAGGACGGCTTCCAGGAGGGGGACACCTAAACCAAGAAAGGAGGGAGGTGACATGTAGGTGGGAAGAACACCTGGACCAAGGTCCCTGCAGGGAGGATGGATCGCGGAGCTGCAGCGAGGGTACGCGGCTGAATGAGGCAGGGAGCTGGGCTTGAGCAGGGAACAGAACCTCTGAGGCAGGAAGGAGAGAGAGGCACATGCTGTTCTCCTGGCAAAACCTGGAGCCCTGTTTTCTTTTTCTTAACCACTGAGTCACATCCCAGCCCCCTTTTGCATTTTATTTAGAGACAGGGCCTCACTGAGTTGCTTAGCGCCTCGCTGTTGCTGAGGTTGGCTTTGAACTTGAGATCCTCCTGCCTCAGCCTCCTTGCTGCTGGGATTACAGCCGTGCGCCACCGAGCCTGGCTGAAGCCCCGTTTTCAAAGGTGGATCCTAAACTCTTTATGTCTTTTAAGAGTCAAACAGTGAGCGACCTGGGCAAGAGCCCAGGTTTGTAGGCTCGACTCTCAGCTGTCAGTACGTAGTCCATGCTGCCCACGTTTCAAGACATGACGTTTTGCTGCCCTGCAATGACTTGCCACTCACGATGGCAAGAGCAGGCAGGACCGACGTTAGAGCAGATCTCCAAACACACAGGCACGCACAGATATGCATGCAATTGCACAAAGGCACACACGTACACGTAGGCATTCACACTCATGTACACACAATGTACACATTCGCTGAATGTGTAGCCACACACACACACGTGCCTTTATAACATGCACACACAGATATACACAAGTGGGCACAGGCATACACACACGTGTGCATACACACACTCATGCCCACACACGCAGACTGTAGAGCTCAGCTCCCACTGGCTGTGGCTGGACGCTCTGTCAGGTGTCCAGGACACAAGGCCACTCCTGTTCCAGCTGGCTCTGGTCCTGTCACCTGTCCCTAGCTCAATTTACCTCTGTCGGCTAAATGCAGCTGTTGGGAGCAGCTCTGCCACTCTGTGTTTTCTTCTGTGTCTTTGCGGACCGCCAGGTGGTTTACTGTCAACACCTGAGTATTTTATTCCCTTCTGATGTGGTCTGCTCCGACTTCCTTTCCTCCCAGTTTGGAGTCTCATCTATAAATCGTGGTGCTGCAAACGCTCAGAGTTGTCTACTTCTGGCCATTTCCTTCCCTCCTCCCCTCTGGACCAGTCTGATGAAAACGCCTGCCCCTCCCCAGGCAGATGGATCTTGTCACTCAAGCAGGGGACTTTGAAAAGTCTGAATTCCTAATCCAGCATATTCAGAGCCCTCAGGTAAGATTCCAGCTCTGGTGCTCTCCTCAGGTAAAGGAGATGGGCCTCTTCCTCCTGCAGAGGACAGAGGGAATTCAATGGGAACTGACACAGCGACCGCGCCACCTTGGTGCCTCTAGTGCACAAAGGGACTGCAGCTCTCACTGTCCCCCCACCCCCACAGTTTGTCCCTCTTGGCAGTGCCAGGGGATGGCTGAGATGGGTGAATGCTTGGGAACGGTGGCAGGATGAGCTCACCTTTAACCTGCGGTCTTCAGTAGTTGCTTGACCTATGCTCAGAGGGGGGACTGGGCAAGGGGAAGCCTTGGCCTCTCGTAGAGAGGAATCAGCTCTGGCCTGGGTCTGACTCCTCAGTCGCCATCACCATTGTTGGTATAGGAAGTGCAGGATCCTGCTGCCTCTGGAGAATGTCCCTGAGGTGCCACTCCCTGGCCACCTGGTCTCTAGCATATTCTTTCTAAGCTGTCCTTAGAGTTTGTGCCTTTAGGAAACCTCCTGGTTGGCCCACCCTTTCGTCAGGCCATGGAGTGAGGGCCCCAGGGCCAGGCTGGGCAGATTCCAAGGACACCTGGGCATGGGGCAGACCTGCCGCTCCGTGATGACACTGTTTTGTATCTGTCCCTTCTCAGACACCTGCAGGGCTGCCTACTGCCGCAAAACTGCAGAGCGAAACCCTAATCCCTCAGCACCCACAGACCCCCAGGGACAGGGCGGCCTGGTGTCCCATCTTCTCCTTGCTCCCCGGAGGCCAGAGCCCTCCGGCCCCATGCTGGCCCGACAGTGTCTCGCAGGCCTCAGCTCTGTTTGGGGACCCACTGAGCTCATCTGAGGGCCACTGCAGTGTCTCTGCCCGGCTTCTGGAACCTGCGTCGCTTGTCTGAGGACTTCTGAGGCTGCCAGGAAGGAGGGTGGCCTCGCTGACAACGAAACCCTCCACGTACCAGCACCAGGGCCTTCAGGGGGTGACCGAGGAGAGCTGGTGTGTCCGTGCCCAGGGCCCTTGCCCTTCCGTGGGAATCTGGGGGCTGGGTGCTCCAGGTGCCCTCGGTGCCCATGGGCTTGACGCACACCCTTGGAGGTGGCCCCTCCCTCTCACACCCCCCACTCCCTAAGGAGTCCCCTTCACCTCTAGGAGACCACTTGCCTGTAAATCTTTGCCTGTGAACTTCTGGGGACCCCAAAGCAAGGCAGGCCCCACAGGAAACCCTTGTCCCTCAGCCAGCTCTGCACAACAGTCCCTCAAAACCCAGCGTCAGTGGGACCCCACCTGGGCCGTGGGGAGTATCAATAGCTAAGATTCATGCCACACATGGTTGCACCTCCTAACTAACTCAGCCAATCCCTGCAGGCGGGATGGACCTAGTGGGAAGGGTCCCGCTGTTACCATCATACACACCAGGAAAACGAGGCCCAGAGGGGGCCTTGTCTAAGGCTCCATCCCTAGGAAGCAACGGAGTGAGGACATTGGAGAATTCGCATCTGAGTTTATGGAGACAAAGCCCCAGGACAGCCTGGTGGTTAGCTTGTGGGCCAGCCTGCTGCTGGGTCAGCTTTGGGTCACTTGGCCTTTGCGGTTTTGGATCACTCTATCAAGCAAGGCTGGTGCCCAGCATGACCTAGGGCTCAAGGCCCTCAATAAACCACCCCCCTAAATCAAACCACTGCCCTCTTGGTGCTTCTCATAGCACCCTGTCCCTTCTTACAAGCCGTGTTTATTTTTATTTGTTGTTTACTTGTTTCTTTTATGGCCTGTCTGCTGGGTATGACAGACAGTAAGCCACAGGAGAGCAGGGTCCTGCTGACTGCGATTCTGCTACAGCCCTGGCACCAACCACAGCCCCTGGCAAATGGTGACGTTCCAAAAATTCTGTTAACAAATGAATGACTAAGTGAACAGTCAAAGGGACCTGGGCCCTCTCAGCTGTGAGAGGGTCTGAGCTGGGTCACCTCGTCTGTGACCTGGTTCCCGTTTAGAATATGGCTCAGAGGCAGATACCTTGCCCAGGTCTCATGCAAATAAATGGCAGAGGGTCATTTCCAAATGGGGGCTTTATGGAAGGTGCCCACAGATTTTAACTCTATCATTCTAGGGGCCAGACTCTCAGATTCCCCGCTGAAAAACAACAGCTGTGAATACGGAATGAGACTCTGACACTGAGATTCTTTGATCGGGTGGTACATGTATAAATTTCAATAATAATGGGGATGCATTCGTCAGACCTATCAATCATCACCCCCTCTGCTGCTGAGACATCTCTCAATGTCAGACACATGTCTAGCAGACTTATTCTCTGGAATCCAGGGGCCTGTGGTCCCCACAGTGGGGCAATCCCCTTCTCCTCCCAGGCCTCAGTTTCTCTCTCCTCAACAGGAAGGGGGATTTGGGTGCATAAACTTTCTCCAGGTTTCAGAACTCTAAGTACCAAGATGTTGCATCGTGAAACCTATTCTCTGCTCTCAGTGCACAAAGCTGCCTATCTAACTAGGACTCTCCTCTCCTAAAAATGACTGTAATGGCCATCTTTTGTCTGGCAGATGGAGCATCCATTCATTCCAGGACATTGACATCTTGCTTGGTCTGGACTGGGAATCCTTCTTGCTCCCTCTGTGGTCCATCCTGGGGGGAGTCCTGTTATCCCTTTCTCACCTGTCTTGTCTGTACTCCTGCTGTCCCCTGGGGCCCTCTGCCTCTCCCTGCCTGTTCATACTGAGTGCCTGGGAACGTCCCTTGTGACCCAGCCTGTGCTCCAAGGCAGTGCTCTGTCTTCCTGCCTGGGATCCTGAGGAAGGCTTAGGGCACACGGTGATATATGAGTGGCTTACTGGTAGCAAACACAGAGAATTAAGATGGGGAGACAATGTGATAAGAAGAGAGAAAGAGGATATTTCAGGTTGTGGACACAGCAGACCACAGTGACCAGCAAGGAAGATGGGAGGGTCAGAGTAGAGGTCAGAGAGGAAGAATTTCAAGCTTGGTATTTTAGGAATTCAGCACATTTACCTCATGGCCACCTCTGAGATTTTTTTACTGGGGTTCATGGCCAGGCTCTTGGCCGATGCTATGGTTTGAATGAATCCCCCCATATCCATCTATGGACAACTTAGTCCCCAATGCACCTCCAGTGGGAGGTGGGGCCAAATGGGAGGCATTTAGGTTCTGAGGGCTCTGCCCTCATGAATGAATTAATATGCAGGTAGTTTTGTTAAAATAACAAGTTCTTCCCCTTCTTGCCCCCTCTTGCCCCCTCTTGCCCTCTCTTGCCTAGGTAATGCCTTTCACCATGTCTTGATGCAGCAGGAAGGCCCTCACCAGAGGTGGTCTTTCCATCTTGGACTTCCAGGCCTCCAGAACTGTGAGCTACAAAAATTTCTATTCATTACAAGCACCCAATCTGTGATATTCTATTACAGCAGCACAAACTGGCACTGAGGGACGAACTTATAAGACATCCATAAACATCGAGCTACTAAAGAAGTCAAGGGAATCATGTGCTGAGAAGAAGATGGGAACTAACATTGGTTGGACAGCTGCTGTGCGCTGGACACTGTCTTCACTCCTCTTGTGGTGGAATGTGCTTCCAAAGATACCTATGACAGTATCCATCCCACATGCTCTGTGCAGTGTGACCACGTCACTTTCTCATTAGGAGGAAGTGTGTATTTCTCTTCCCCTTGATTCTGGACTGACTGGGCTTTGACTGACAGGTCGCATGCTCACGTCCAGCTGTGAGGGCTGTTCACTTGGACCATCAGAGACCATGTTGTGAGGAAGCCTGAGCTTCTCCCCAGGAGAGAGGCCACCTCTGTGACCTCAACCTCCTGCCAGGTCCTTGGGTCACAGTGCTCTCAGAGAGCAGAGGAGGGGACCTGCATGCTGCAGAGACTCCCTCCAGGAAGGGTACTGAGGGAGGAAGGGTGGGAGGGAGGTTTCTCCTCTTCTGCCCTTTTGTCCCTGTGAAGTGTTACCTATACTTCCTCTCCCCAAATGAACAAATAAAGGTAACACTTTTATTTACAAGAGAATAATCATGATATGTGTGAATGTTCCAGCAGGAGCAGAGGAAAAATTAGAGGTTGCTTCCCAGAACAGTGGTATTTGGGCCTGGCTTAGAATTCCATGGGACCCACCCTCAGCTGCACTTGAGTGTCAGAGAATTCAGGGCTCCCGAGGCAGGGCCCTGCCCAGAGGGGCCCTGTTAATTGGGCTGGGGCCTCAGGAGCTTTATAGAGCTCCCTAGGTGGTTTCCAATGTGTGCTCAGGTTGAGAGCCTCCTGCCTGCGGGGGCCAGGGTTCCGCCAGGCAGTAAAGGGCTGGGAGGGGACCGAGCCGCTGCTCTGGGGGAGCTCATGATCAAAGACAGGGCTGAAGTAGATGATTTGTGTAGAACACATGAAAAAGAATTGCTTTGGGGGTGTAGATGCTTAAACTGAACAGAACAAAGCAGAACAAAACGATGCCGAGTGGCCCTGCTTTCTGTGCCCTCTTGTGTATTTGATTGTGGAGTGAATTCACAGACATGCTCAACCTCCACGCTAAATTGATCAACCTCAGAAGGAATTAATTTGAGGGCTGGTAATAAGCAGGTTTGGTTACAGGGAGAAACGATCCGCAGTGCAGAATCCCACACCACACGGCAACAGCGTTTCCAGGTCCTGATTTTCCACTGGGATCCTCCTCCTTCACCCGCCGTGGCCTGGACAGTCTCAGGCTGCTGCAAGTGCCCAGCCTCCCTTAGGAAGCAGGTTCAGCAAATGGTGACCCCAAGGGACTTTCCTTGAGCTCCTGCCCAGGAAAAGAAGATCCCGTGCAGGCCAGGCTCAACCCACCAGCCCAGCAGGACCCAGGCCTTCTGGAGGAGCCACCGCCTTGGCCAAGGATCCTGGCCCAGATTTGGCTATAATCGGTTGCCTGTGTGGCTGTTAAGAAGCTTCCAGAAGATCAGAGCAGTGGCTATCGGACATGGGGGTGTCAAAATCACTTAAAGGCAACTAGGGAAGGCAGAGAAGAGTGTCTAGGGTTTGTCCTGTGGTCATGTTCCCCAGGTAATTTGGGGACAGCAAGGTGGAGAACCACCGCCTCAGAGTGACAGATCTGCAACTCGAGGAGTGAAATGCACTGTCCTCTGGGCCACACTCCAGAGATTCTGATGTCATCAGTCTGGATGACAGAGTCACCGCGACACGCAGAGTCACAGTCACCCAGGCGATTCTCACGTGCAGCCGAGTTTGAGAATCCACTGGGTCAGGGGAATCTAGAAACAGACGCGGGCACATGTGGGATTTCAGGGTGTGCCAAAAAGAGAAATCTTAGAGTGGTGAAGGGCGAAGTTTCAGCAAGGAGGCTGGGGCTGGGGCTCAGAGGTAGAGCGCTCACCTCGTATGTGGAAGGCACCAGGTTCGATCCTCAGCACCACGTAAAAATGAAATAGAGGCATTGTGTCCATCTGCAACTAAAAAATATATTTAAAAAAAAAGGTGGCTGGAGGGGCTGGGGTTGTGGCTCAGAGGTAGAGCACTCACCTAGTGTGTGGGAGGCCCTGGGTTCGATCCTCAGCACCACATAAAAATAAATAAATAAAGGCATTGTGTCCACTACAACTAAGAAATAAATATTAAAAAAAAAAAAAAGTGGCTGGGACCACTGGCTACGCTTTTGAAAAGAAAATGTGCTGATGATATGAAAGGAGAATTCTCGGAAGAAGGAATATAGAAAAATATAGATTTATATGCAACGAAATATACAAAATGATGTTCAACTTCATTAATAATTGAAGAAGCATAAATTATATAATAGATATTTTCACCTATCTGGTAGAAAATTCAAAGATTGGTATATCTCTATTAAGGAAGATGAGGGAAAAATGAAGACTCCCAGGTGTGGTTGGTGCAAGTATAAACACCTTAGGGAGGGCTTCTCGGCATTATCAAAACTTTAAATGGGCCCACCTTTCAGCCTAGGAATCCTGTTTGTAGAATCAGTCCTACAGGATACTAGCACAGGGCACAGGATGCTGTACCGGGATGCTCAGTGCAGACTCATTTCAATGATAAAAATGGTTGTCACCATGATCCACTTTTGGTGACATCTATTTGAATTTCCAGAATAACTGAGGTAACATTCAGAATCTTTGAAAAGATCATGCTGAGACCACAGAAAAGCAATCTGGGCCTATCTTTATACTTTGAAATATAATAATAATAATAATGATAATAACAATAATAATAATGATAATTTTTAAAAGCCAGCGTGGATATAGTGTTTTCTGCATGTCCTGCATTGATCTATTAAGCAATATTAATGACCTATTAATCTGGGCAGAATTGGATTCAAATCCTAGAGTTACCACTTTCCAGCTCTATGTCCCAAGGAAGATCACTCCCTCTCTCCGACTCTGTTGGCAAATAAGAATACTGCTTTAAATGAAGCGACCTTGGTGGGGTGCCCACTCCACGTCCATTATTCACTGCCAACCTAAAGGTCACTTCCTGTAACCAACCCTCATAATGTGGATTCAAAGATTAAACAGCCTGTTGACTGGCTTTCCTTTTTTTAAGCTCTGCTATCAACTTTCCTAAGATTTATGCATGGTTTAGTTACGAATTTTCTATTCTTGAACTCTTAGGGCAACTTGCTGGGTCTTGAAGTCATTCGATGTCAATTTTATTACTTCCCAGTATGAGTTGTCCAGCCCTCTGTGACCTCCTGAGGCCTCTGGCTGCATGTGACATTTTAAATACTAACTTTGGGGTTCTTGTCTTAAAGGGAGGAAGAATTAAGTTCAAATTGTGGCTCTTTAGAAATACATAAAACATGAGCCAGGCTTTCATGGAAAAGTCACCTCTCCTAAGTTCTGCTCTCTCAGCTCTTTGGGGACAGGCAGGGTTAATCCCCTACCTTTTTCAAAATCAAGAGCAAATATTGGTTTATTCTTAACCAAGATGACCTCAGGCCCATGCTGGCTGCAGTAAAATGACAGCTGTGCTCAAATGCCACAGGGTGCCACCTGGAGCCTGTGGTTGGGGGCATCTTGCTGTAGCTGGTTAGGCAAATAGAGGCTCCTCATTTAAAGTGCCCTTTTGGCAGGAAACAATCCATTAGCCAAGGAAGGCACCCTGAGGTGTGGAATTTCAGGAATCTCAGAAGTCCTCAAGGGCAGGGATTATTTTTCTCTCACTCACCTTAATATTTTTAGCTCTGGGCTGACCACATGAGAAAATGTTTGGCCAAATGAATTTGAATCACGCGATGAATGCAATCTTTTCAGCAGTATTCAGAATCTGTTCCCTAGAAGTGGATCCCCTGGAGGACCCGGGTGATCTAGCTGACTGTTGAGAAATCAATATCAAAATTCTGGTTGGACTAAGCCAGGTGACATGCCAGCTTGGTCAAAGACCACAGACCCTGAGACCAGGCTGCCTGGCTTTCGAGCAGATCTCTACCAATGACCACCTGTGTGAACTTGGGCAGGTTTTTTTTAAAATTTATTTTGTTTAACTCCTCTGTGTCTCACCTACAAAAAGGGAATAGAACTGACAATACCTTAAAGAGTAGTGGAGGACTGATAATTTAACATTTTTTTAAAAGAGAGGGGTTTATGGAAATATTTTAAAATATTTTTAAAAGACAGGGGCAAGCAAGAGCTCATACTAGGGACCCTTCTCTGAGGTGACTTAATCCTAGGGACTCTTGGTGACCTTTTAACAGAAAGGGCATATTAAGTCAAATTCCCCTGACATGCTGGGCGTGGTGGTGCTCACCTGTAATCCTATCGCCTCTGGAGGCTGAGATAGGAGGATGAGAGTTCAAAGCCAGCCCCAGCAACTTAGCCAGGTCCTGAAGCAACTCAGCCTGTCTCTATATAAAATATAAAAAAGGGCTGGGGGGTGTGGCTTAGTGTTAAGTGCCCCTGGGTTCAATCCCTGGTGTATAAAAAAAATTCCCCTGACATATAAGAGTTTTGGTTTAAGCCAGAAATCTTTAAGATTCCAGCTCTGCTCTAAAGCCCTTGGAGAAGTTGATGTTCAGCGTGTAATTCAGAGGCAGAATGTCCTCCCACTCCAAAACTGCAAACTTCATCTGTTCACAGAGCCAGAAACCCCTCTGGGTGCATGTACCCCTCCTTCTATCACGAGGGCACAGGTGAACATTTCCACTCAAGAAAGGACTGCTTGCTGGGCATCCTCACAGACCTCAGTGTTGTGCTCTCCCAATCCTCATTGCACTCCCAGGCATCTCAGTTTCTACCTTCCCTGGCAGGCTGTGAGATGGTTCATTTCATGTGTCAACTTGACTGGGCCATGAGGTGCCCAGATGTTTGGATAAACATTATTCTGGGTATGTCTGCCAGGGTGTTTCTGGGTGAGATTAGCATTTGAATGGGTAGACTAACTGAGTAAAGCAGATTGCCCTCCTGGGGTGGGTGGACCTGTCCATCAGCTGAAGGCCCAAGTAGAACACAAAGGCTGGTCCTCCCACGGGTAAGAGAGAACTCCTTCTGGGACAGTGATCTTTTCCTGCCTTAGGTCTCAAACCAAAACATCAATGCATCTGAGTCTCTAGTCTGCTGGTTGTGGGACGGGAACTTACAACGGTTGCCTCTCCTGGTTCTCAGGCCTTTGGACTTGGACTTGAACTGTGCCATCAGCTCTCCTAGGTCTCCAGCTTGCTGACTACAGACCTCAGGACTTGTCAGCCTCCATAATCATGCAAACCAGCTCTTTATAGTAAATCTATCGATGGAGTGTGGGGTGGCGGGAGTGGGTGGCGGGAGTGGGTGGTGGTGGTGGTGGTATATCCTGACTAACACAGGCTGTAAATGGAATGACAGCAGTGGGGAATCTCTGTGCCTCAGCTTCCCCCTCCTTAGAGCCTAGAGAAGCTCTGGCATTCAGTCCATCTGTGATGAAGGAAAGAAGGCCGGAGTCCAAGGGAGCCCCGTGATAGGGCTGCACCCCAGACACTCAGACCTTTTGAGGCCCTTAAGCAGCATTCAGAGGATCTGGGAAGTTGGTGAAATTCACTTGGGGGACTTTTCCCCCTTCTTTTTTACCCTCTTTCACTTCAGCCTCCTTCCTTTGCCCCAGTGGGTCTTTTGTCTCCTGCCCCTAGTCTATCTTCTGGTTGGGGCCAGAATCCCCTTACCTTGACTTAAAGCTTGGTCATGTGAGTGGCTTTGGCCAGTGGTGATGTGTGCAGACGACTTAGATGTGCTAGCACAGTTTGACTTGGCTTCTTGGGCTCTCCAATCCACCCAGAGAAACTGCCCAGAATTTACCCGGTCCAAGGAGCAGGTTGGATCCAAAGCAAAGCCTGCAATCATCCTGTAACTGGCTAGTTAATCTACAGACACCTGAGGAAGAAAAATGACTTTTGGAGTGATTTGTTACGCAGCATTAGTACAACAATTGCTGACTAATACTCTTCCCTAAATAAGTATCTTTTAATGGTTTAGGCAGAAGAATATGGAGAGAACCACAATACTGGGGTCCCTGGAAAGAATGTAACAGATATTACCAGTGCCCAGGTCCCCCCTTTCCCTTGGCACATGGGAAACTTTCTTGCCCTCTTGAAGTCAGTCAAGGCAAGGTAACCGTTTCTGGTTGATAAAACATGAGTGCAGGCGCCATGTGTCACTCAGACAGCCCCAGGGTAACTCCAGTGCAGTGCCACCACTTCCCTCTTCCCTGCCACAGTGGCCGTGCAGACTGAGTTGGGAGCCACGAGATCAAAGTTGCCTGCATCACAGTCACTCCCCTGGGACCACAGTGGGTTTCTCTGAGCAGGAAATCAACTTTTGTAGTATCAAGGTACAGAGATGACCTGAGGATCCTGACGGGTCCACAGAGTGGAGGAGGCTGGGAGAGTGACCTGGGAAACCCGCTCAGTACCCCAGTTCCAGGTCTCCCCAAAAAGGGGAGAAAGCTGTGCCATGAGCTTGGCTCTGAGACCCAGAGAATCTTTCACCCCCTCTTCCTCAGCTTCATCAATGGGCGTGTGGGGGTCCACAGACCCCTCCCTGGGAGCAGGGGCAGGTGTGAATATATTCAGTGGGATCTCACCCGGGAGGGACGCTGGTGCCTGCAGGCAGGGGCACTGGGTATGAGAGGTGTGACTTCATTGGCTTTCATGAGGTCTCTTTATGCAGGAGCTAGGGACCTGCAGTCTCCCCGACACACTTGAGAAACCTGTAAATATGTATTTGGACTCACTTGCTGCCCAGCCTGTGTCGGAAATCTGCACCACACAGTCAAGTCCAGAGAACAGAGTCCTTCTGATCAGGCCAGAGGAAAGCCCTTCGCTCAGTTTTGAAGTTCAACAGTCATCTCTGCCATGGTGACTCTTGCTCAGTGTCACAGGAGAGGGAGGGAGGATGGGGGGGGGGAGAGAGAGAGAGAGAGAGAGGACTTAAGGTGCTCTGTGAACTGCCAGGTCCTAGATGCTGGGTACACAGGTAGGAACACACAGCATAGATCCCAGATGCTTATAAGACTTAAATGTAAACAGATAATAATAAAAGCCTAATAATTTGATCTTTACTATGTCAGATCTCTCTAAGCTCATGTGCAAAGACAAAAACCATGAAGAAAAAAAGACTGACATACTTAACTGAGTATAATTTTGATAATTCCACAAGGCAAGAATACCTAAAGTCTGATAATAAAACCATCAAAATATTTGTACTGCGTATGTCAGAGACCAAAGAGCTCCTGCCAATTAATGAGAACAGAGAGGAAAGGGGAAGGGCAGGCGAAGGCAGCCAGAAAGCAAGTGGCCCATGAATGTATGAAACAGTCACATTTGCTAATAATGTGCCATTTCTTCTCTCCCCAACTGTTCAAGATTGAAAACAGTCATTGATGAGCACGGATGGAAATGCGAGGTTCCCGGCCGAGTCATCCCTCCAACTGCACCACGGGTAATGACACGAATGCACCCAAATCCCTGTAGCTGCGCCCACCTTTGCAGCCAGCAACGGGCTCCTGAAACCGCTCAGCGGAGGAAGCCATCATGGATGTGAGCAAGTATTCTGCAACAAGAATAAACACGGCAGCTTTAAAAACCACAACAAAATAAGCAAAGACAACATAAATGTCTAATAATAGATATTTGGTAAATGATAGGCTATCCAGCCACAGAATAAATCCTGGCATTATTAAAATGGACCGTACAGATCCAGCCTTCACATGAAGAAGTTTTCATTTTAATATTCAGCTAAACAAAGCATACAACAAAACGGTGTAACAGGTGATCCCATTTTGTAGAAAAATAAAAATCCATACATATAAGTGTGCAAGGAAAAAAATCTAGAAAGTACGTATGTGAACATGGCAGTCTGGGAAGTGAGACTTCTGGTAATTTAGTTGTCTTTGTTCTTTGCTCTTTTGACTTTTAAAAACATTTATTGTTCTTTTTCCTCTAAAAGATCTCATTTGTCTATGAACACCCTACGCAGACTAATCAAAATAATCAATGGAATAATTTTGCAGGATGCAGACACAGCCGTACTGACAGGGAAATTCACAACTTTAAACAATGTTATCACAAGGAGAGAAAGGCGCCAATTTTGTGCCCTAGAAAAGGAAGAAAACAGTCCAAAGGAAATGGTAAAAATACTAGCAATAATAAAGATGAAAGCTGAAGTCAATAAATGAGAGAACAAAAAAAAAAAGCTCCCAGGGGAATTGATAAATAAAACCCAGAGCCAGCTCCTTAACAGGACTGATAAAATATACAAAGTCTGGCAAATCCAATCAAGGAAATAAAGAACACAAACAAAACGAGAAAGTGGGCCTATGACCAATGTAAAAGAGATTGACGCTGATAAGGATTTTGCACACAGAGCTTCATAGAAACACATTAGGAACGAATTAATGAGAGTGGATAATTTTCAACAAATTCATCAGCGACCATGAGGCTCAAAATAGTGCCTCATTTAAGTGACATAACTCAGTCCCCAAGGAAGCTCAGGTGGCATTGACCCTTTCCTGTCCAATCGTTCTGAAAATCGGCTCTCCATTCCTTCCAACAAAATACACATTAAATAAATAAATAGAAAGGTAAACTTCTACCAGTAGCTCTACTGAGCATGTCAAGATTGGCCTCAAAATATTAAGACACACCGGGGCTGTTGGGTGAGATGACATCACTTGACAGAGGCTGCCATTTTCTACGGAGCCACAGACCAGCTCAACCCCCCTCTGGCCGCTCTCCCAGCTCTCCGCTGCCTCTGCTTCTACGACCTTGGAGCCTGACTTTTGGCAACCTCTGCAATCCAGGCTCACCAGGTCCTGGTGCCACTCCAGCCTTGAAAACAGAGCCTGCCTCTGCAAATCTTGCTTTGAGGACTCTGATACCATGGGCTCCTTGGCCTCATGAACTTGGGTCCTGAGTATCTTGGACACATTTATGGATAAAAGTAAAAACGAAGGGGGTGGACATTTCCTTGAACATTCTTTGCTCTGACATTTTCTAACTTAATCTGAGCCTCTGTAAACATTAACAGAGGTTCGTAATCATAATTTCCGAGTAAGTCTCCAAGTCTGTCTTTTCAAACATGGATTTGCAGGAAACTAGTATAGACACCAACACCCAGTGATGGTGATCAGGTGTAACCTGAGCGTGGACTACTACCAACACCACACCTGTTGAGAGAGAAGCAATAATTGTCATACGGCATTTTTATTTAACAAAAGCTGGTTTCAAGGATGATACCAGTTTTTAGAGGGAATGTTTTCAGGTTTTGTCCATTTAGAATCCTGTTGGCCTTGGGTTTAGCATACGTAGCTTTTATGATGTTGAGGTAAGTTCCTACTATCCCTCGTATTTCTAGTGTTTTGAACATGAATGGATGCCGTATTTTGTTAAATGCTTTTTCTTCATCTATTGGGATGATTATGTAATTCTTGTTTTAAGTCTACTGATGTGATGATTATGTTTATTCCTCAGTTTATAACCAAAGGACTTGAAATCAGCATACTACAGGGACGCAGCCGCATCCATGTTTATAGCGGCTCAATTCACAATAGCTAAGCTATGGAGCCAACCTAGGTGCCCTTCAACAGATGAACGGATTAAGAAAATGTGGTACATATACACAATGGAACATTATTCAGCCATAAGAAGAATGAAATCATGGCATTTGCTGGCAAATGGATAGAACTGGGGACTATCATGCTAAGTGAACTAAGTCAATCCCAAAAAACTAAAGGTCGAAATTTCTCTCTGATCTGTGGTTGCCAACACACCATCAGGGAGGCAGGAGAGAAGAATAGAAGTTCATTGATTAGACAAAGGGGAATGAAGGGAAGGGAGGGGGATGGGAATGGGAAAGACAGTAGATTGAATCGGACGTAAGTTCCTATGTTCATATGTGAATACATGACCAGGGTAACTCCACGTCATGTGCGACCACAAGAACGGGAAGCTATCTTCCATGTATGTATAATATGTCAAAATACACTCTACTGTCACGTGTATCTAAAAAGAACAAATAAAACAAACAAACAAAATACAGTACCAGAAAGGAAACTGAAGGGAAAATGTGAGTTGGGGCCCCCAGATTGAACCTCCCTGAAAGCTTTTCTGGTTCCAGGACCTCTGGGGTCAGAATCTTGGGTCTTGCTCCATCTCAACATTTCATTTCAGCGGCCAGAGGCACTGCAAGAAGCCTCAGGCTGGGAGCTGACAGAAGGAATGTGAAGATGATTGATAGAGACCTGAAGAAACACCTCTATTGTACAGGCGGGAAGTCAGAATCCCCCTCGACCCTTCAATGGGGTCATACAAGCCACCACCTGGAGCGGGCTTTCCCTGGGCACTATGCAGGACTTAGGTTGGTATGTCAGTCTGTTTTCTGTTACTACAACAACATACCAGAGTCTGGATAATTTTTTAAAGGAAAAAGCCTTTTTTAGCTCACACGTTTGGAGGTTGGTGGATCAGGGGGTCGGTGGCCTGCTCTGCCTCTGGTGTGGGGCTCACAGGCAGCGCATCATAATGGCAGGATCATGGGAGGACAAGATCACATAGTGTGGCAGGAGCGAGGGGGACTCAGGGTCCATGCTTCCTCTTTTAATAATGACCTACTCTCCCTCGGAAACTAACCAGTGTCCCATGAATCCCTTCGAGGGCCGTGCCCCCCAGTGACCTGACCACCGTCCTCTAGGCCCCACCTCTTAACATGTTGAGAGGTTCCACCATCTCTCAACATCACCCCAGTGGGGGCCAAATTTCCAGCTCTTGAAACTTTGGGGAAGGCATTTAACTGCATCCAAGCATAGTAGCTGGGTTCCTGGGTGTATTAATCAGGGTTCTCCAGAGAAACAGAGCAGAGAGAGAGAGAGAGACCAGCTTGGGTGTTTACAGAGCCTGGCAAGTCCACAAGCTGTAGTGGCAGGCTGGAGACCCAGGGGAGAGTTGGGATTGCAGCTCAGGTGTGCAGATGTTGTGGAGGTAGACTCTCCCCTGAAGACCTTCACCTGATTGGATGAGGCCCACCCACACTTAATGTACTGATTTAACCGGCGACCTCATCCAACAGACACCTTCACAGCAACATCCAGACTGATGTTTGACTACGGATCTGGGTTTGGTACACAATTGGACACATAAAATGAACTGCCTGCATGACCAGCTTGACCTCAAGCCTGATGGGAGCTGGCCCCTCTCAGGTGCCCAGTGCTCACCAGGTGCTGCCCAGCAACCTTCTCCAAGGACCAGCTGTGGACCTGTCCTGGCGGCAGAAGTCCCACGGCCTTCCCTCCAGGACCTTGTCTCCCGTCGTGTGCACACACACATGCCGCCCAGAGAAAAATCCAGAAAGCACAGACTCGGGTGAGGATGGGTGCCGAGCACTCCCACTGGTCAGGCGCGGCCAGGGCTCGCTGGCCTTGCTCTCTCCCTCCCTCCAGGGGCTCCCCGGGGAGAAACTGTAACTAACACTGATTGGCAGGTGAGGAAGCCGAGGCGCAGAGAGGTCGAGGAACTCGCTGGACTCTTGGGCCGATCAGAGGTGGAACCGAGTTGGGACCCAGGACAACTGAGTGCAGAGTCTGGGCCCTGAGTTTTCTCGGCTGCGTCACATGAGGGTTCGCAGGGGCTCAGGATGGGAGCTGGAGGAGCAGCCACGTCCTCCCTGGGCAGCGGCGCTGAGTGTGGGGAGGACGTGGCTGGGTGGAGGACTGAGAGGCCCCTGGGGACTTCAGCCCAGCAGAAGCAGGGGTGGGAGGGGCCTGGGGTAGGAAGCCCAGGGGGCCCTGAGCAGAGCAAGCTCCCTGTCACAGGTTAGGTCCACGAGCCTGGAGGAGACCCGGGGCGTCCACCCCAACACCCCAACACCACTGTTCCTCCCAGGGCTGCTTCCTCCCAGGTGGCTCCCTGCAGGGCTTGGGCTCCGCCATGCTGACCCACACGGTAAGTGACTGCACGCTCCACTGAGTCTCATTGGCTTCACGGCTCCTTCTGCGAGGCCGGCGGCTGGTCAGGCAGACAGGGAACCAGCTGGACCAGCGGGTTCCGCGCTCCTCCATGGACAGAGCTGTGCGGCCCTTTCCACTGGGGTCTCCTCGGAGCTGGCTCTGCCCTGCTTGTCCCTGGGCCCAGGTCAGGGCAGAGGACATGATCGTCTCCAGATGAGGCAGCTGGTAGGTGTCTGTCCTGCCTCCTGCCCAACCAAGGCAGCTCACGGTCCCTGCCCTGGGGCCTCCGACTGGCCCCAGAGTGGTGGCTTCTGGAGAAGGTGGCTCTTGATGGGACGGCAAGATTTAAATGGGAAAGGGAGGAAATAAATACAGGGAACAAAGAACAAAGTGAACAAGTGGGTTAGAGTTCTTCAGAGACGCAGAGCCTCTCGGAGACAGACAGACAGACAAACCCACGGACATACGCACACGCGTCCGGACATAGATATATTGCAGATGTATGGAAGGAGACTTATTTGGGGAACTGGCTCGTGTGGTTATGAAGGCTGAGAGGTTCCATGACAGGTCGTCTGTGAGTGGAGACCCTGGGACCCTGGGAGCGTGACTCGAAGTCAGGGAGGCTGATGGCGCAGTCTGGGGCACAGGCCCAAGAAACTGAGACTGCTTTAGTGGGTCCTGGATTCCGAGGCTAGAGAGGCTGGAGTTCTGACGTCCACCGTCAAGGGGAGGAGAGTGTCCACTCCAGTAGGAAGGGAATCCATTTTCTCTGCCTCTCTCTGGACCTCCTGATGACAGGATGGTGCCCGCCCACAGTGAGGGCAGTGCCCCCCACCCCAGTCCAACCCACATGTCAATCAGTCTCTTCTGGAAACACCTTCACACACACACCCAGAAACAATGCTTTACTGGCTCTCTAGAATTCCCTAACTTCATCAAGTGGAAACTAAAATTAACCACCAGAGCAAGATTTCCATGTGGGCCTCCAGTTAAGTCAATCTTTCATTCAGTCAACAAACGCTTCTCAGGCACCTACCGAGGCAGGTGATTTAGAGGAAGGACAATATGTCAGCGTCTCTAAGGGATGTCAAAACAGAGTTGGTGCTATCTGACAAGAGCTGTCTGTCTTCTCTTCCTGGATTCCCTGTCCCCATGAGGGACACCCCTGAAACCCAGCTGCTGAAGCTGAAAAAATCCTGACTTCCCCAGCCCTGGCGACCCACATCCAGCCCTCCCCTTCCTGTGGAGCCACCCTTCAGAACGTTCCCCAAGCCGTCTCCTGTCTTGTTTTCCTTCCACACTCACGGTCAAGGCCTCACCCCTGACCTGGTCCGTCAGGCACCTCCGGGTGTGTCCACGATCCCACCCGCACTCCCCCCGGCCTCTCTCTGAGCCACACTTGGAGGCACCAGTCCATCAGGTTGACCCTTCACATTTTCAGGCTCAGAGTCTTGTCCTCAGGACAAAATGGCCAAAGTCTTGTGCTGTGGACGAAATTGTGTCCTTTCCCCAAATTCGTATCTTGAATCCGTGACCTTTAATGTGGCTGCATTTGGAGACAGGGCCATTAGCAGGTGACGAAGGTCCCTAAAAGGTGGAGCCCTGATCTGATGGACTCTGGATCCCTACGGGAGGAGGAGACCCCAGTGAGCTTCTCTGCCATCGGAGACAGCCACCTCCAAGCCAGGGGGGAGCCCTCCCTGAACCCAAAGTGTTGAGACCTTGATCTCAGACTTCCTAGCCTCTGACCTGGGAGAAGATCAGTTCTGATGTTCAAGCTACGCAGCCTGCGGTCCTGCAGTAGGGCGGCCCAGCGGGAGGACGCACCTGCCCCATCAGCCCCGTCCACTCCGTCCAGCTAGCTGCTCCTCCAGGAAGGCTCCTGGTCCCTTGCAGGAGATCTAGTGTTTGTCCTCCCAGTGCTCACCCCACCTGCCTCTCGCAATGCGGCTTCCCCATGCACGCATGTCACCCAGCCCCACCGCAGGCCTCCACCCCAAGTGCCTGCTGGAGCTCTCTGGTTTTTTAGCCGTCTCCTTCCATTGTTTGGAAGGACAAATCAGAGCCCCATGCTGAACCATTCCTCAGTCTCTTCATGTTGAGCTCCAGTTGCTCCTGAGTGTACCCAGCTCCATTCCAGACCTTTCCTGGCTTTTCCTCTTTCACCAGAACAAAGCAGAAGCCAGCACCATGCTCTCAGACTTCTGGAACTGTGAACTAAATAAATCTCTTTATTTTACAAATCACCCAGCCTCTGGTAATTTGTCATAGCAATGGAAAATGGACTAATACAACTGAACACTTTAGAATCGTGAGTTTCATGTTATATAAAATCTATCCCAACAAAAACAAAAAAAGCAGATATGGAAGACCAGCTTGTGATGTCTGGTTATTTCACTCTTCCCATCCTGCCTTGCACCTGCTCTTGAGTCCTCCAGTGAGATTCCACTGCCTTAGCCATTCATGTTTTCCACAGTATAGCCACCCCAGCCTTCAGCAGTAGGACCACCATGACCTTAGCCTGTCTCTGTCCTTTGCTGAAGGGCATGGGGATTGTGGCACATTTCACTGGGAGTGCTTGTCAAAATTTGGCTAGAACTGTAGCTCTAGGTCACGATTACTTCTGCCAAAGGTGTGAATATTTATGATTGCTCACAGGCTTTGTGTTTACCATGTCAGCAGCATGGTTTGCATTCATGCTGACAATAAAACCTCAATTTATAATAAAAACAAGCATTTTGTTGTGGAATTGGGTTTTGAGGATCCTATAAAGGCTTTGCAGAGATTTATTTTAGCCTGATAAACGTTTGCCCCAGGGTGAGATTTTAGAATCTTCTAACAATCCATTTTGCAGGTTTTGGTTATTAGAAAACGTTTACAGTCTCTTTAATTTAATGGGGGAAGAATAACAGCCTGAGTGGACTCCAACAACAACAAATTCCCCATATTTGGAGAGTCCCGCCATCTTAATGGGCTGCGTGGTACAGGACCACAGGGGTGGCCAGGAACTGGGGGACCTGGGTCTGAGGCTACTCAATGGCTGGATGACTTCAGGTAAGTCCCTGCTCCTCTCCGGGCCTCCATTTTCTCTTTTGAACAACCTGAGTTGGGTTTTGTGTAATAAGAACTTCTGATCCCACAATTCCATAGTCAGGGTGGGATTTTCTCCAAAGAAAAAGAATCCAACCAAAGCAGAAGTTATATACGGAACGCTGTTCGATGTGGTATATCTACAAACGCCAGAAAAGCTGGGTACCCCATAAATTAGATGTAGCTGATCAAACTGTGGCACAGTTTATCACGGGAAAAACAAATTGACATGTAAAATAGGAACTGTTGTGCATATGTCCCGCCCCCTCGATGAGAGCAAGAGGAGCTCATTAAAACCAAACAATGCCTCTTTCCAAATGACGGGGTCAGGGCTGATTTTTGTTTTTTTTTTTCTTTATGCTTTTATGTATTTTCCAGACTTTCTATAATGGATGGGCATTACTTTTATGGTCAGGAAAAACAAATGTTACTGAAATATAAAGAATAGGTGACAAAGGAAAAAAAGTTTAAGTTATCATGGGAAACAGGAAAACCACAGGACCTGATGGCCACTATGTTGAATGGTCCAGGGGACCAAACCCCTGGGAATTGCTTTGCCTAATTATCAATTCATCTGATAACCGATACTCCAAAAAGCCCCCCGGTCACCTTTAGGTGTTTCTGTGTTGATTCCATTACTGTATCGTTTTTTGCTTTGCCGCCTTTTGACAGGCTGACATTCACTTTTTTATCGGATTGTCTAAGGATATTTTTAAAATTTTCACTTCCAAGTTATTGTAAAGATTTATACCATTCCTTGACCATGGGATTGAATTTTATGCTCATATGTATAATTGTTTCTTTTCAATCTGCCTTTGAATAATTTAAGGACTTGTTAGGCTATTTGTTAAAAATTCTTCTTTCAAAATTTAGTACTTCGAACACATAATGCCCGAGACACTAAGGATAACTAATTGGAGAGTGTCCCTCTATTTTGATCCTTCATTAGAATCCATAATCAAAGTTATGAGTCAACAAGATATGGATGAAGCTCTAGAAGATGAAAATATCTCTTATGAAGGGCTGACGGTCTGACCTGTATAAATTGCCAAAAAGATGGTGAGAAAAAAAAAATAAGATACCCATATGGATTCAACACAGGATCAGATTTTAGGGGAACTCATTGTAGGGAACTGGCTGTAGGCAAATTGATCTATGACCTATGGAAATCAATAGTAAATTGCAAATACAAACGAACGAACCAACCAACCAAAATGCCTTAGGATAGTGAAATTTGGGGTGTTTTTATTCAAGAATATTTTTTAAAAATATCTATTTTTTAGTTTTAGGTGGACACAATATCTTTATTTTATTTTTATGTGGTGCTGAGGATCAAACCCAGTGCCCTGCGCATGCCAGGCAAGCACGCTACCACTTGAGCCACATCCCCAGTCCTATTCAACAACATTTTTATTCAGTAATTTTTTTTTAATTTACCTCCCCTCTCTCCCTTGGATCTGTTTGGTAGAGACACTTTTGACATTTTTTTCAGCCACAGGATTCAATTGAAAACACTCACGATGAGGACTCTGGACAAGGTCCGTGTTTAATCTGAGCCATTTTTTTTGCAAAAGCAAAGAGGTCAACCTTGTTCCTAGTCCTTGCAACCTTATGATGAGCTGGCATCCCAGCCACGGAGCTTAAGGAGTAGCTGCGGGGTGGGCCGTGGGCACAGGTGATGGACATTTGGGAGTGCTCCAACAAGGCTACGTGGCTGTGCCTCGGAATGGGAACAAGGTCGAGGGTCTGGGAATCTGGGGGCTACAGCCGGATGCTGAGGGGATGGAGAGGGAAAGGTAGGGTCCTGACGTAGGGGCCCTTCCTGGTTGATGGATACCCAAGGAGGAGTAAGGAGAATGTGCCAGACTGCTATAGGGTGTGCCCAGGATGAAATTCCAGGCTTCCCTTAAGGGCGGACAGCATATGTCCCAGCTGACTCAGCATCTGCAGGTGACCACACCAAGAGAGGGGGAGGAAATAGGGCAGAACCAGAGAGAGAGAGAGAGAGAGAGAGAGAGAGAGAGAGAGAGAGAGAGAGAGAGAAGGGGAATATTGTATAACAACCGCTCTATGCTGTCCTTGCTGGCTTAAATTGAAATGATCAGATTTGGTTAGCAGAAAAAGAAACAGAAGGAACTTCAGACATTTTCAAAAAATTGATATTCAAGGCTAACGATTTCTCTATTTGAGTTGTGAAGGGGAAAAATACCTTTAAGTACTAAAAGCGCTTAGACCATTATTTTCATTTAATGAAGTCTGATTGTTTCTACTGCTAATATCAGTTTTATTTATACTAATTTGATCTCTGACTTGGGGACTTTTTTCTAATTTACACCCTTTTCTTTGTTTCTTCATTGGTTTTGCTGAATTAATGGCATTTTCTACATGTTGTACCCCTTTTGCCCCTGCTAGTTAGGAAACTTAGATTTTATTTGTGTTCCTTTGGTGGTCACCTTTACATTTTAATGTAGATGGCAAACAATTTCTCTACTACAATCTAAAAGTTATTTGATATTTCTAAGCAAGTCAAGGATATTGACACACTTTTTTTTTTTTTGCATTTAATAACCAACGATCCTTGTTCTTGCGGTTGCAGTGTTTAGTTTCTCGTTTGTTAAGAATGATTAGTGGTGTAAATACTATATGCAGTCAGTGGTTAATTAAATTTCCCAACATCTTCTTGTCAGTTTCTGTGTTCATCCCTGTGGTCCATCTGTGCTGCTATAACAAAATGCCATAGACGAGGGAGCTTATCAAGAAGCAGAAATTGATTCCTCATAGTTCTGAAGGTTGGGAAGTCCAAGATCAAGGCACCCGCAAACTCCATTTTCTGTTCATAGCTAGAATGTTCTATCTGTGTCCTCACGTGGTGGAAGGGGATGGCCACTTCTTGTGGTCTCTTTTATAAGGACGTTGATCCCCATCATGAAGACTCTGGATTTATGATCTCATCACCTCCAAAGGCTCCACTTCCTAACTCTAGTACATTGGAAATTAAGACACAACACACACACACACACACACACACACATACACACATACACATGGGGAGGTGCACAAACATTCAGACCATATCATTTTATTTACATTCTACTCCTCTTTTTGATTTCAAACCTCTTCTTGATGCAGAGTTGATGAGTAGTAAATGGTACATCTAAGGGAAAAAAAATCTTTATTTTACACTGCCTTTGGAATGATAGTTTGATGAATATAGAAGTCTAGTTCGGTAGTTATTTTCCTTAACAGTTTCAAGTCAATTCTCCAATTTTGTTTTAGCCTTTAGTTTGGTTAATGAAAGATGGCTCTCAGCATAATGTGTTTGTTTTCTTGTAGCTTTTAAGATTTTTCTCCATATCCTTGATTTATTGCAACTTCTTTATAATATATCTAGGTGTGAATTCATTTTATCTACCCAAAATTATGTGCTTTCAATTTTAGGATCAGATGTTTAGTAGTAATACTAGTAATATTAGTATCTTCTAGTAATACTAGTATCTGCTCTTCCCCAGGTACACTGTCCATTAGTTGCTTTTTTCCTATGTATTAATCCCACTTTTTCATTTCTTTGTATGCTTCATGACATTTTGTTGAAAATTGTAAATTTAAAATAATATAATTTGTCAACTTAGAAGTCATATTTCTCTTTAGGGTTTGTGGTTGTTATCCTTTGCTGTTTTCATTCATTTCTTTTGTGATTTTTAGAGACTTTTCTGAACTAATTCATAAATGTAATCATTGCTGTGTTTGGACATTGAAATCTCTGCTCAGTTACTTTGGTGGTAAGCAAATGACTGGACAGAGATTTCCTTTAACTCCCAGAATCAGTGTCTCCCTATATTTGCCAGGGGACTCTAGTGTATGTGTGTTGTGTGTATGTGTGTTGTGTGTGTGTGTGTGTGTTGGGGCATGCTTTCTAAACTCAGACAGGCAGTTGACAACTTTATCTTTGCCTTCACTTATTATTTGTTCAGAATCTTGAGGTTAAGCCCAAGGTGGGAGCTTCAGATCTTTTCAGGTGTTTCCTGAGCATGTGCACATTCCTAGGTGTGTGTAAAGCTCTATGCATGAAAGTGATTTTCTACATTCCCAAGAACATGTTGGAAGTTTTTAAAGCCCTTGTGAACATCTCATGGCTTGATTTTTTCCCTTTTCTTTTCTTTTATTTATTTATTTATTTTTTTGTACCAGGGATTGAACTCAGGGGCATCTTAGTGCCTTGCTTTTTCCTGAGGCTGGCTTTGAACCCATGATCCTCCTTCCTCAGCCTCCCAAGCCACTGGGATTACAGGTGTGCACCAGTGCACCTGGCTCAATTTTTCCTTTTAAACTTTGGGTTAGCCTCTAGTTGTCCACCACTGCAGGAAGCCATGAATTTAATCAATTGCCTCTAATTGTTTTCAACAAACATTCCCAGGGAAAAGGATTTTTGCATTGTGTGTGTTTTGAGTTAGGTCAGGTAAAGATAGTCTTTTAAGTAGATTTTCCCAGGAAGGCAGGCATTGGAGGGGTCAAATGATCACAATTCTCGGGGGTGAGGTTTTGAAGGTGCCTCCACCCTGTTATGCCCTTCTGATGGCTCAGAGGCTGCTGGTTTCACTATGACTGCAGGATGCTGATTTTCAAGGTTATTGTGGAGCTAGAATGCATGAGATGGGAATCGGGCAGATTAAAATGTCCTTCCCAAGGGTTAGCTACTTTTCTTACATACATGCTCCTCAGACTGCTGCTTTTTTTTTCCCCACTAACTCACAGGCTTCTGAAAACGTTGATTCTGGATAGTTTTGCTCACCTTCATGTGACTTTTTGGGAGTTCCAACTCTGCCATTTTCACTGGTGTGGCCTTTTCTTATGCTTTCTGAATTTTGGTTTGAGGTCGACTGTGAGTGGAAAGGTTCTTTCTGCCTGTGCTGTTCCCTTTTCAGCAGCCCCCAGGGACCCTTGGCTCAGAACCAGGTTTTACATTAGCAGTCTGGGGCTCTATCCCACTGGTGACGTTGGGGACATTGCAGGTATTTTCACTGAGTCAGCATCTTGACTGGTATTTTATTATAAGGTCCCGTCCTTCCATGTCCCCTAAGTTTGCAGGTTCATATAACTGAACATTGTCAGCAGACTTTTTTAGCTTCCTTTCAAGAACAGAGGGTACCACTCAAAACCCTGGTGCGGAGCAATGCACCTGGCTTTGGTGCCCCATCTCCTGTTGGAGGCTGTTGCTCCCTGTGATAGCCTAAGGTACAATCCCGACCTCTCTGTTTGCTTCCCAGGGCTGAGCCCTGGAGGCTCACTGAGACAGCCCTTTCTTCCCATTTTTCATTTATGGGCCATGGAAATTTTTTTCTTGTTCTTAAGCACGCCTGTGCCTTTTTAATTTCCCCCTCTTTACATTTTATTTATTGTTGCTGTATAGTTGGAGCAAGAAGAATAGGGCAGTGGGGGTTGGCAAGCATGAGTGAGCAATGCCATCTCGACTATTTACTAGGTAAGGCTTGTCATCCTTTACAGTTTTAAGCTATTCTCAACCTGAGACGGTATCTGTTGATTCTGCCCTGATAGATGAGGAACGTAGCCTAAAATGATTAAGAACCACAGTCCATCTCAATGGCGTGCTGCTACGCTGGGGGCAGGACTCCTGAGTGTGGTTCTCTGACAAAACTGCTTCTGCTCTCAAAATCTTATAAATCAACCAGGCATTTATCGTGATTTGGCTTTCCAGAAATAAGTCACCAATCACCACAACAAGGGATTTTTCCTTTTCTTTTGTCAAACATGTTTTATGAGGGTAAAGAAGTGACTCTGAGGAGGAGAGAAATAATTCCTGGAAAAACCATGATTTCACCCAATTATAATATTTATATACCTACACACGAGCCTGCGTGAACCACCACAGTGCCCAACAGAGTAAAGCTTTAGTAACTAGAGGTTTAAGGAATTGGTTAGCCTGATCCACTTCAACCAAGTTTTACAAAGTACAACTTGTTGTTCTAGGACTGAGGGGATCACAGAGGTCTACATCCCTGCCCTCTAGAACAGGAGGAAGGGAATTAAAATAACTTGAGGGCAGACGATGTGGTCTATGTGGACTTGGTGCCCTTCCATTTGGACAGACCAGAGGCTCCAGTTGCCTCTGATGTCCCCTGAATGTTTAAGCACAGACCTCACCGTGATGCTACGATATCATGTGCCAGTGATAAGGAAACAATTAGTGGCATTATTTAAAAAGGATCAACTCAGTTCCAGCCATGGAAATAACATGAATCAATCAGCTAAGGACGTAGCCCTGAAAGATGCAGAAAGTCTTTCGTTTTAGAGTTGAGATCTAGAGGGGTGACAGACCTACCCTGTCCTAGCCAACAAATAAAATAGAAGCTTCTCTTTAATCTTGGTGTTAACGGGTGAGATCTGGAGGAGAGAGGGGGGATGTGCTTCCAAGGGTAGATGAGTGGCACTGGCTTGGGGGGGTTGGAGACCAGCTCTCCTATGTGCCCTCTAATCTGGCTCTTCTGACCCTCTGTGTAATGGCAGCATTGACTTTATAGAAGCCAGCCCTTCACCTGGCTCAGTTTCACAGCTTTCTGTTTCCTTCGAGACCAAGTTCAAACCTGCAACCTCCCTAGAAGGCCCTGCATGCCCTGGACCCTGCCAGCCTCTCTCCACTTCCCTCTCCCTGCTCTTCTTGCACCTCAGATTGGCCCCAGACTCACCGAGTGCTTGCAGGTCCAGGGACTCACCCAGTTCCCATGCCTGTCTCTATGCCGTGGGTGACCTCTGCCTGGAGGTGCATGCCGGGTCCTCTGCTTCAGTCAGATTTTTTACTGCTATGACTAAAAGAACTGACCAGAACAATTTTAGGGAAGAAAAGTTTATTTGAGGGCTCACAGTTTCAGAGGTCATAGTTCATAGAAGGCTGGCTCCATTCCTCGGGGCAGAACAACATGGTGGAAGAGTGTGGCAGAGGGAGGTGGCTCACGTGATGCTCAGGAAGGAGAGAGAGAGAGAGAGACAGACAGAGATAGAGACAGAGACAGAGGGAGGAAGAGAGACTTCACTCTCCAGATACAAAATACATACCCCATAGCTGCACCTGCAATGACCACTTCCCCCAGCCACACCCCATCAGGGATCAAGTGGCTGGATAGGTCAGGCTCTAACCCAATCACTTCTCCTCCCTATCTTCCTTCATTGTCCCACACGTGAGCTTTCGAGGGACACCACACAGCACCACCTCCTCCAGGAAGCTCTCCCTCATGGAGCATGGACAAGTCACGAGGGAGGATGATCTTAGCAGCGGAGGACAGACACCAAATAGCAGTAGATTACACAAAACGGTGGGTGATTTCTTTTTTACCAAGGTCCTGCATACTGTGGCGGCCCTGCTTTAGGAAGTCATCTGTCATGCGGATCCCTGTCATGCGGTTCCGCAACCTGGGGACGTAGCCTCTGTCCCTCGTGGTCCGCAGTGGCTCTCTGCTACCGGGAAGAAGGAAGGTGTCCAGGAGGAAGGGCAGGAATGTGGCCTCCAACGTGGAGAGGGCAGGTGAGCGGGAAGGCGGCCCCTCCTCGAGGGCTTGACCCGAGGGACTGTCACTGGAGCCTGAAGCCCGGCGGCCTGGATGGACTCCCGTGGCCACACCCGGAGGCAAGGCTGGGAAGGGCGGTGTTTTTCCTGGGAAGTCTCCATGGTTATGAGGAAACGGGAGAACCAACCCTGGGGAATGGCTGGGGGACAGCTGGGACCTCAGAGACCAGCCAAGGATGGATGGGGATGAAGACCGACCCACTGCAGCCAGGAGAAGGTGACATCAAAGATGACGTGTGGCGAGGGACGCTGAGGAAAGGAGAGGCAGCCAAGACACAGCGAGCTGGAGAAGGCTCCCGTCTCCTCCCCTGCACTCACGTCTCTCTTCCTGTTTGAGACTCCCTAACGTTCCTCTCCTCTCTCCGGGACCACTTCACATTTGATTTCCTTCTGGAAGCTTCTACTGACAAATCCAGCCTTTCTCAGCCATGGTCTCTATCGGGGCTAAAATGCTGTGATTCTCTTTTATCGACGCCTGTGATGAAACAGGAGCTTTCTACACATCCAAGTGGGGCTCTATCTGCAGGCTTCACATCTGAGAATCCAACCCATCGAAGACTAAAAATACTTTAAAAAGAAAATTGAGGCTGTGCTGAGCATGTATACCCTTTTCCTCATCATCATTCCCTAAACAATACAGTGAGCAACTATTTACATAACATTTACATTGTATTAGGGATAATAAGTGATCTAGAGACGACTTAAAGTATACAGGAGGGTGTGTGTAGGTTATATGCAAATACTAGCTTGTTTATCCAAGGGAGTGGAGCATAGGGATTTTCCCATGTCTGCAGATGCTGAGGGGTGACTACAGGTCCTTTCTTCCCATCATGCCCTGGTTAGGGCTTTAGGGGTTCAGTAAAAATCACCTCCCCTCCCCATCTGAAATGAGGGGCAATTGGGAAATAAAAATCCAGGAGAGTAGTGAGGAGAGATCAATGTGAGCTCTGAATTGATAAAGCGATAGGAGAATACAGCTGCCTAGTTGTGGTCAAAGGTCAGCCTGAGAACACTCTGTGGATTCTACTTCCCCAATCCTGACCTTGGCCAGCTCACTAGAAGGAGGTGTGAGCTCCTGAGTCACCTGCTGTTTTAGTCAGCTTTTTACGCTACGGGGACTAAATGATGTGACCAGCACAACTGTAAAGGAGGAATGGTTTATTTAGGGCTCATGGATTCCGAGGTCTTAGTGCATAGAAGGCAGGCTCCATACCTCGGGGCTGGAGGTGAGGCAGAACATCATGCAGAAGGAAGGAGCTCACACAGCGATCAGAAAGCAGAGAGAGAGAGAGACTCCACTTGCCAATTACAAATACATACCCCAAAGCCACGTCCCAATTCCCACCTCCTCTAGCCACACCCACCACTTCAGTTCCAGCTCAGTTAATCCCTATCCGGGGGTTAAGTCACTGATTGGGTTAAGTCTCTCCCAACCCAATCACTTCCCCTCTGAACCTCTTTGCATTGTCTCACACCCCACATCCAAACCATAACACCCACTTACCTGGGATTCCTGGGTGGAGCCCAGGGAGGAAGAGGAGATATTCCCACTCTCAATGACCTTTAATAACTTAGCCCCACCCACTGAGAGCTGCGGTTCCAAATCAAGTAAATGGCTCTGCAGGGTGGAAGGGAAGGAGTGAGGCAAGAGGCAGGAGTGTTACTCTCTTGGTGTTCCCGCCACGTGGAAACTCCAGGCAAGAGGAACAAAAGTTCCCCCCAAGGATCCCCAGAGAGGACCTGGTTTTGCTCATTCTCTAGGCTAGGAAACCAGCCTCGTGGGAGGTACTGTGACTTGCCAGGATCACAGAGATATCCCCGGTATGAGGTGGCAGAGAATTTCAAAGCCAAATCTGTGTAACTCCAAACCCTTGACTTAAGTCCCTCCCTCTAGAAGCTGGTGAACTCCTAAGGGAAGCATCCACACTACAACAGCTGCAGTTTGCAGTGGTGTCAAATGTCTGCTTATCGAAAGGCTCATGGCAGGGAGTCCAGCGTAAAGCCCAGGTTCTGGTCCACGTTGTCTCTGCTTGTCCTTGTCTCGCTGTCGGCCTTTTTTCTTGACCAGGACAATGCCCCCGGGAGCAGGAACCAATGTCGCTGCCCAGGGACCTTTTCAACACCTCTGCCTTTGGACATTCCTTTGTTGGGTTTATAGTTTGAGACACTTAGTTGTATCTTCTTGAAATCCACCCGTGTTCTACCCAGAGGGAGGGCAGGACAGGGTGGCAAAGATACTCGATTTATGGAATAGTGGGATCAAGGACTCGAGGCAATCCAGGCTGCTGTTTGGTTGGTAACCCTTCAAATGATGGTCCTTAAAGATTTCTCCAACATGTATTCAGGGGTTACAGAAACTGTTAATAGAAATTGTATAGAAAGAGAAATACACTCGTTAATTACTCTTCTCAGGCAGAAGTGGTGTCAACATTATGAAAAATTTTTTTAATTAAAAAAAATTTTAAAAAATGTCATGCCTTTCCCACTTTTCTGTGATCCTTATACCCTCTTTGCTTTTGTTTTGCAATTAGCTAAACTGTGAAACTTTCTGGTGGGTAAAGAGTTTTCTTCTGAGCTGATGGAATAAATCCCCTTTCCCACTAAACAGCCCTACTCCCTGGAGCTCAGCTTTGCAGAATCTCAAGCCACCAAGACGGACCTGCCCTCTGAAGGAGGCTGCATTTGACAGGGATGTTTTACTCCCAGTTTCCACTGGAGGGCGCTGTCGACTTTGATGGAAGTGGAGCCATGTTCCATTTCACCAATGTATTCCAGTCTTGTTTCAGCTCCCCTGGTGAGTCTGTGCCCTGGGCAGTGGGTCAGCTGACCACTCCTGGCTTTTCTCAAGTCCCACAGGGCAGTAGTGTCCGGGCTCTAATGAGACCCCAGTCTGATTTCTACAGGGCTAATCCCACACATTCAAAGCCTTTAGTCACCCTGAAAAAATGTGCCTTTATCTAGCACCAGGGCCTACCCTAGTCTCACCGTGTGTGTGTGTGTGTGTGTGTGTGTCTGTCTGTGTATGACCTGTCTCCATGCTTGTCTGTGACTTGATTTCTGTGATTGCATCCTTTGCTTTTGGTAAAGTGTCAACTAGGCATCTCTCAAACAGTCTGCTTCCTGGGTCCTAACTTCTACCTTTGCAGAATGATCTCTGTGTGGCCTTAGCCAACGGCTTCTCCAACTTGCAAAGGAATCACCTGGGCATCTTGCAGAAATGCACACTCTGACTCTAGGTTGTGGTGGTGAGTCTGAGATTCTCCATTTGTACCAACCCCTAAGAGGTGATTGACACACCATATTTCAAATCACAAGATGTGACCTATTTGTCCCAGCCAGGAGTTTTCCCATTAGTTTTTGCATACAAGGGTGTCACTCCTCTCCTCCCCACTCAGGGAGGGAGGCTGGTCCATCTACTTAGAGTTTTTGCCTCTGATTTTTTTTTCATAAATTCCTCTTGTAGGGACCCCCAGCCCCCCGACCTGGCTTTGCTCCATCTCATCTATTCCTCTTTCCCTAGTTGAGTGATCATGAGTCATTGTGTTCATGTTTGTTTCTGCCACATCTGTCCCCTGGGTTGTCTTTCACTGTCATACAAAATAATCTCTTTTCATTGTGATTCCTTTTCTTCATTAAGACCTGACCTAGGATACAATAACTGAAATACTAATGGCAATGACAGGCGTCAATGTTGCAAAGTGCTTAAACACCCATGAGACCCACAGGGAGAGGCTGGGGGCCAGGCCACAGTGTGTCTTCAACTCCCCAGCAGGGTAGCATTGGGTTAGTTACTTAACCTCTCTGTGTCTCAGTTTCCTCATTTGCAAAATGTGCCAACGCTGCTGCTTCGTGAGGTCTTGGGGAAGATGAGGTGAGATCACGCAGCGGGGCACTTAGAGGAGGCCTGAGGCGCAGTAGGTACTTGGTAATACCCAGCGATGCTTCCCTCTTCAGTGCTGTGGAGGAGAAGAACTGTTATTCCCATTTCAAAGATGAGGAAGCCAAGGCCCACAGAGGAGAAATGACATGCACTCAAGAGCCTCCAGCAAGAATGGTGGCACGTGGGAAAGCAGTTGTGACTCCAACTCTGGGGCTCCTGGCACCTCCCCAGGCTCCCAACCACAGGGCTTCATTTTGTGGGTTCACAGCCCGGAGTGTGCCTGCTTCCCCGGCTTCCCGCTGATCTTTTGTTCTCTCTTGCCTTCTAGTGGAGCGCTTCCAGCTGGGGTGATTCATGGATCTGGGACCGCGTGGCTCCCATTAATCTCGAGGAACGTCATAAGGCAAAACCCACATCAATCAAGCCTGCAAATGACTCATCCATCTTTGCAGGTGACACGTGGATTAAGATGAACATGGAGTGAAGAATAACTATAGAATAACTATTTAGATTTATGAAAATTGCATGCGAGCTTACGCCGGGTCCCCAAGTGGAGGCTGGCTCTGTTTGCTCAGCCTAGCTGAACTTCGGGGATAAGAGATGACGTTGTCATGATGGAAAGTTCTGGAAGCTTGGAGTCCAAGGGGCTGGGACTTGCAATTTTACTACTTCCCAGGCTTTTGATCCTCAACAAGCCCTTTAATCTCTTACAATTTGTCTTCTCATTTCATTCTTCATCCTTCCGGCCAACCAAGGACTTAGCGATTGTACAAATGTAGAAACTGAAGTCTAGAGAGGTCAGGTGACATGCCCAAGGTGAGCACCAAAGGATGAAGCAGGGGCTCACAGCCCAGATCTGAGTTTGGAAACCTGAGCCCTTGTGCCATTGTATCTCACAGAGGACATGACAGGGCAAGTCTGCGAGTCCCAGACACTGAGTAGGAGCCTTTCTGAAACTCCATCTGGAGGAGAGAACCCCTGTGTATCGATCCCTTATTCTTCCCAGTGCCATTGCATCTAGTAAGCTCTCAATTAGTAAGAGTTGAGTTGCATTATTCCCCGTGGAAATGGCTCTGTTTTTATTTAATGATTTGCTTAGATGCATTTTAATATGCAGACCACAATGCTCCTCGGGCACCCTCCTCTGGACTTCCAGGCTCAGGCGTTCATTATTTTATGAGACACATATGTCATGCCCAGCACAAGCCCTTTGCTTAAACCAACACAACATGCAAATAGAAATTTCATGTAAAATCACATTCAGACAGCCTCAAAGTAGAAACAGATGTCTGAAAAATATGAACGCCAGGCTTATTAAATATTTTATCATCAAATATTTCATACATTTCAAAAATGTCATCTGTGAAAACACAGAAAATACCGCCTCAGGAGAACCAAAATATTTAATCACTTTCAAGAAATTCTTAAAAATAAGTCTTCACCTCAGAACTATTCCAGGCAGAGAACAAATTTTCCAGGTGCTGCAAAGCTATATTTATTATATTTTCATCAAAATCAGTAACCTAGTTGAAGGAGATACAGTAATCAGTAAGGTCATTATTAGGTAAGATAATGACTTCTGAATGAATTCTCTCATTAATCTCATTACAAAATGGTAATGGTACCTGACTAATCATGCCGGAGGGGAGAGCTGTGTTGAATCAGAGCAAAATCAAGGCTGTAATCACAGAGCTGCTCTCGCCATCTCCGTGAACACCTCACTCAGGGCTCGGGACTGGCTTCAAGTTCCGCTGACCATGCGGAACCCTTGATCCCACGGGTGGGGCCCTCGGTGTGAGGAGGAGCAGCCAGAGAAGCCCTGGGCGGCAGCAGTCAGGAAAGCTGGGCTTTTCCTGCTCTGTGCCCTACTTTCTGGCTGCCCTTGGACAGGTCACGCCTGTCTCTGGGCTCCGTTTGTTTGCCTGATGTCGTTCCCCCTTTCCATCCTTGCCCCTGGGTAGAGTCCAGTCCCTATCTGGCAACCAGTGTGACAGACACCACTTGGCTCCTGGCGGCGGCTGCCCATCTCACCCAGAGAAGGACCCAGGTGAGGTGGGCGCCCTGTGCCATCTGCCCCCTCCCTGCTGCCTGCTTTGCTTCAATCACTGAGCTTCTTGCTGTTCCTTGGACACAACAGGCATGTGCCCGCTGTTCCCTGTGCCTGGATCGTCCCATCCAACCCCTGCACTCCAGATAGCCTCACCACTCAAATGTCACTTTCTCAATAACACCTGCTCTGACCGCCATATTGAACACCCAATCTCTCCAGCACGGCCATCTCTGTTTTATTTCTCCAGGTCCCTGGCATTCACTCTATGATTGATTGGACTTCTTGTCTGCCTCCCCCACACTTCCCCCTGTGGAATGTGAGCTCCACAGGGCGAGGACCTCTGTAGACGCGCTACGTTCGCCTGGTGCAGGACAGATGCGCAATCACTCTGGTGAGTGTGGAATGTATCACTGGCTTGTGGATTCCTGGTGGGACACGGAGGGAGGGAGGAACCCCAGGGTGTGAGACGCATGACCAGGGGTGACTAAGTGCAGGCTCATGGCAGAGGGGACCCTCTGGTGGCTGGGCTGGCTTTGCTTTTCTATCCTGTTAGAACCTGGAGAGACATTTAAGTCCCTTTTATCTCCATGAGAATGGGCCCCTGCTGAGAACACCCATACTGGGGGATGGTGTCAACAGAGATGTCTCAGGCCAGTCTGAGTCCCACAGAATTGACTGAGACACAAAGGATGCCTTGTCCAAAGTTCCAACTGCAGCATAGAGGTACAGGACCCGGGTGACATGGCTACAGCTGACATGGCTACAGCTGCAGGCACGCAGACAGTCTTCAAGAAATGCAGGACCAGTGTGTGGAAGCTGGATTACCTTTATGTTAGGTGACTTTAGAGCAGGGATTGCAGGTAACTGATCCATTTGCTTCCAAACCCACTCCAAGCCGATGGTGAATATCACTAGGATCACAGACACTTCCCTATAGAGCCAGATGGAGCCTCGGAATCCCTCAACACCGTGTCCAAACTTCCCAACCCAACTTAATGGAGTTGACATGAGATAAAACAGTGGGACTAGAACACACGGATAGGCGAACAGGTCAAAGACTGAAAGCCATTCCCATCAAGAAAAAGCATTTTGGGCTGTGGCTGTGGCTCAGTGGTAGAGCGCTTGCCTAGCATGTGTGAGGCGCTGGGTTCGATCCCCAGCACCACATTAAAAAAAAAACAAAAAAACTAAACAAAATAAAGGCATTGTGTCCATCTACAAAGACAAGAGAAGGCATTTTGTTGGAAGCAAAGCTGGTGTAACTTTCCCTGGAGAAGGGGACAGTGAGCTTCTCCTCACTATTGAAGAGGAGGGTGTAGCTCTTCCCGATTTCCACACTGGCAACCCATGGCCAGGAAAGTTTCCAAATCCTCACTGGCACATGGTAGACACAATTCCAGCTCTGAGTTCAGATCTGTACTTATATCTACCGGGGCACCTTAGCAGCCAAGGACACTGACTTGTGCTGGAGAATGGGAGAGAGTAGACACTACGGTAGACGGTGCCCTGGAAAAGCTTCACGGTTGCTGACAGGAAGTTCCACCATGTTTTCTGCTAACCATGTTTCCACTTTAATGGCTGTTGCTGGTGCTGCTTCCCCTGGGTTTTGCTCAAATACTATCTAAACTCCAGATTTGGTGATTCGTCCTGTAGCCCTCCTGCCATAGGGTCCCTTTCGTCTCCCTGTGGCCAGGCCCAGTGAGCTCCGACCCCAGGGCCCTCACCTGCGTTCCCTGACAGGCACTGGGAGCCTCTGGCTCCCCTACTGGACACTACAGAAGACACTGGGCTCTTTCTCTCTACTTAATTATACCACGCGGCTGCCCCTAATGGTGCAGGGGTGCCCTGTTAAGGCATTTCCCATAGGCTGGGAGGGAGCATGTGGTGGCACTGTCACCTACGTTCCCTTGTTCCCTTCTGCCAGCTGTTTCTTCCTGTCAGAGTGCTGTTCTGGGACTTCCACTCTGAATCCCTCCTTGGCACATTGCCTTCTCTTCCCTCTTCTTTCCTGGCCTCCCTGTTCCCTCCGTTGGGAACTCACCTTCTTGCTCTCCGCCATCTTCCCTATAACTTGAATTCATGGGAGAACTCCAACTCGGAGACCACCAAGCTCCGTTCTTGAAGTAAGGAAGTGTTTATCATCTAAAGAACTTTTCAACAAAGCCTGTCTTTTCAAGGGTGCTCTTTTGCTATTGCCTCCCAATTCTAGTTTCACTGGAAGTGGGACAATGACTTTGTTTTTGATCTGGACTCCAGGTGGTTCTCTTTGAAAGGATGAAGTTCATTGATTTAATGGGTGGGGAGCCACAGGACAAAAAGACTCACAGAAAGAAAAGCACACGAATTTCTATCTTCCAAAAGCCATCTTCCTCTGAAATAACCAGAGTGCACACAAGTGATTAATTATCAGAGTGTTTATTATAGCATTATTCGTAACTAAACTAAAATTGGAAACAAATTGAATGTCCAACAAGAGGGGATTATAAATTGTGAGTTTTAAGTGATATTGTAGATGTTAACTTACATCCGTAAAATTTTAAAAAACGTTTTTGGGTGAAGAAAGTCCAATATAAAACAGCATATTCAGTTTGATGACATTCTGTAAAATGTGTAAGTATCTCTCTTTGTAAAATAAAATGAGTACTTTTTATTTTCTTTGTTCTCTTTCCAAATTTACTAGGGAACATGGTTAGTTTTTTGGTTGGAAATAAATGACTAATAAATGCTCTGTTTGGTTTTAGGAAGAGAAAACATAGGTGCATCTCTCCATGGAGAGGACTAGGGTGCAGAGGATGAGGAGCCATCGAGCTGCTCCTCCAATTCTGAGCGATTCTGGTTCTCTGCTCCGCCAGCTTTGGCATCCAGCCCAGCAGCGTGATGAGAGTGTGGAAGTGTCTTCTCCAGGCTCCGTGGCTCCCAGGCCTTGGATGATGGCCAGTGCTCCAACCAGCACAGAGAGTGCCTGCTCCCCACGACGCTCCCCACCCTAGGAAAGCTCCTATTTATTAACAGTCATGGTGCCAAGAGAGCTTTCTGCCTGTGCCCAAGCCCCGAGTACCATGGAGCTTCAATCTTTTATGAAACAGCTTTTCATTTCTTCCTTCTCTACGAAGGGCTTTCACAAGCCACCGAGTGGTTCTTTGCCCATCAATTTTTAATCTTGCTCAGGTTTTATTTTCCACTTGACCAATGCTCCGTTCATAAATAACACATCAAAACTTTGCTCCAATTCCTTCTGTAGGTTTGGTTTGTTTGTGTTTATTTTTAAACGGTCTCCTGTTGGGGAGGAAGGAAGTGGTTACCCCCGTGTGCAGACTTTTCCATGGCTCCTGACTGCCAACCAGACGTGGCCCACCGTCTGTCTCAGCGTGGCACCTGAGACTGCCCACGATCGGTGCCATCATGCTGGCTAGATCCTCTCCTGGTTCTTCCAACACGCCCCGGAAGCCAGGAACATTGCTGATCCAGAACATGGTCCACTCCCCAGCTTTCCTCCCTCTGTTCACCCCATGTCCTCTACTGGGGGAGCTGGCAAGAGCCGGAGTGATTACTGTCTGTTTACCATGTTTTTATCTGATTCTCTCTGAAGTATGTTTCCGTTTCTAATGACCTAAACTGCCTTGTCCCTTTGAAGGATAGCTGTATTGTGATCAAGTTCTGACTGGAGGTGAGACAGGTCTCTGAATTATAGCCTGTGGCACGAGTGAAAATCAGTATTGACTTTTCCACCAAGTAGAGGGTGATGCCCACCTAACAGGTCAGCAATGAGCATTAAATACCGTTGTATAGGTAGAAGCACTAGAGATGGACCTGGTGTATTGTAGACTTCCATACTTACCAAAATCTGAGTGTTGGGGGCAATATTTGTGTGTCTTGCTGCTTGGGTGTGTTTGAAATAGCTGGTTCTCCACCACCTAGATGCGACAGTTGTTAACACTTGATCCCTATGTGCTTTGTCTTTCTACCTGTCTTTATTCATCTCTCCATTCACATTGCTATATCGTTAATATAACATTAGCAATAATTCCAAATTATCATTGCTATAGTTTATATCTAAAGTGTCCCTCAAAGGCCCATGTATTAAACGGTTCATTCCCCAGCTTGGTGTTATTGGGAGATAGTAGAAGTTTTAAGAGATGGGATCAGATGGGGAGTTTTAGACCACAGGGTGCATGCCCTTGAAAGGGGTTGGGAGTTTCTGTTCTTCTCCTCTCTTTGTCACCTCCCACCATTTGTTTTTTTGCTCCTGCCATGATGTTCTGCCACAGCCCATAGCAATGGAATCAATCAACAAAGAACTGAAACCTCTTAAAACTGTGAGCCAAAATGAACCTTTCTCTTGGTAACTTGATTATGTCAGGTATTTTGTTACCGTCATGAAAAACTAATACAATTATTTCAAATTTAGTCTTCATTAAAAATCCCCAATTATACTCAAAATATTTTTTATAATTTCCCCCCAACCAAGATCCAAGCAAGTTTCATACATTGTTATTTGGTTGTTATGTCTCTTCCATTTCTTTTATTTTAGAATATTTCTCACATAGGATTTGTTGGAAATACTAAGCTACTGTTTTGTAGAATGTTTCACATTTTGAAGTTTCTGATTGTTTCCTCATGGTATAATTCAACATTTTCTTCAATCCTTTGTATTTTCCATCAACTCATTAGCATAGACAATAGATTTTCCTGAAATTGTCAGGTAAAGGCTTAATTCTTTCCCTTTTGTTACCAAGTTTCAGAGTAAAGGATTGGAATAGTGGTTACTTCCAATGTGGTCATCTTAGTTTTCCTTCTTCCTCTCTTTCTTTCTCCATTAAGCACTCATTTTTAAAAAATAAAAATAAAAATCATTCTAAGGCTGGGGCTGTCACTCAGCAGTAGAGACTTGCCTCACAATGTGAGGCACTGGGTTTGATCCTCAGCACCACATAAAAATAAATAAATAGGGCTGGGGATGTGGCTCAAGCAGTAGCGCACTCGCCTGGCATGTGTGGGGCACTGGTTTCGATCCTCAGCACCACGTAAAAATAAAATAAAGATGTTGCATCCACCAAAAACTAAAATAAATATTAAAAATTCTCTCTCTCTCTTAAAAGAAATAAATAAATATATTGTGTCCTTCTACAACTAAGCAATTGAAAAAAAAATCTATCCAACATTACATCCATTCATGAATTCATCTGGGTATGACAAAAAGATCTAATTTAATTTTTTCCCAAGTGTCTATTTAATTGTCTTGTGTGATTTTTCTTAAAGTCCATGATTCTCCAAGGATTTGAAATTCTTCCTTTAGTAACATCAATTTTCCATGTGCAGTGGACCTATTTCTGGTCTTTTCATCCCGTTCCGTTGCTGTATCTGTCAAATTGTGTGTCAATATTGCATAATTTTCATTTTAGAGGCTTTCTCATCCATTTCAACATCTGAGGGAACGAGCTCCCCGAGGATTGCTCTGCATTTTTGGCACTTTCTTGACTGTTCTTGTTTCCATATGAACTTTAGAATCAACTTGTCTAGTTCCAGGAAAAAAGAAGTGTTGGTATTTTTACTGCCTTTATGCTAAATTTATTATTTATTTATTGGGGGCCAACCTGAATTATATTACATAAGAAGAACATCTATGAAAATGATCACGTTATTTTTCTTAGGATTATTAATATTTAAAATTACATTAATTTTGTAATATTGAACTATCCTTGAATTATTATAATGAAACTTGGTCCTGTGTACTATTTTAAATGTGCTTTGGGGTTTCTTGGTAAAATTTTATTGAGACTTTTGTATAGTTATGGTTAAGTGAGATTGAAATATAGCTTTATTTTTGCACAGTATCTATCAGTTTTCGGTATCAATTTTATTTTCACTTTATCTGCTCCCCCTCTCCCCCCCCCCCAAAAAAAACCAAATCAAATCTTACATGCTTTTTCTGTTATTTGGAACAGTTTGAAAGGCACTGCAGTTGTCTGATTTTTGCAAGAAGAGAATTCCCCTTTGAAATCATCTTGGCCTAGTGCTTTTGAGGTACAGTAGCTCTTCTATAACTTTATCATTTATTGTGGAAATTAATTTATATGAGCTGTCTTCATTTATGCCAATTCTGGTAAATGATATTTTTCCTAGAAAATCATCTATACTATTCGAGCTTTAAAATTTATGTGCACACAATTGTGTGAAAAGAGCTTATAAATTTCTTCTGTTTCAATAGAGAGTTCTCCCTTAATTTGTGTATTTCCTCTTTGAACTTATTTTTCATGATTATGGTAACTATTTGTCTGTTTAGTCTGTCTATATTTCTTTTTTTCTGGAACTTATTAAGGTTTTCAGTGTGACCTAGTATGTTGCTAATTTCTGTGAGTGTTTTTCTAAGTACTATCAAGGAGAAGGTGTTTCTTTATTATCAGGTACAATTTTTTTTTTTTTTGCACAAGATTTAGCTCATCGATTATGTAATTTAGAAGCTTTATCTATCTTTGTCTTTGGTCCACTTCTCCTACTTGGAGTGAGGGGGTTAGTATTTAAAGACTACGTCCCTTGATTAGTGATATCTATACCCTTCTCTTTGTACCTCCGATCATTTTTCTTTTTGAAGATTGCTCTGTGTTAGTTGGTGCATAGATGTTCATTAGTATTATATCTTCATGATGAACTGTAACCTGTGGTCTCAAGGGTTCTGTTTTGTCTGAATGTTTTGGGCCTGAATTTTATCTTATTACCTATCAAGATACCAATTTCCTTTTTACCTGACATACTTTGGCTCCATTTTTTTTTTTTTTTTATAGCCTTCCTGGATCAGTTTCAAATATGACTCTTTAAAAGAACAGGGCTGGGGATATAGCTCTTTCCCTGTAGGTAAATCAAGACTATTTACATTTATTGATATAAATTTATACTCAATTCTATTAGTGGTCTCTTCTCTCTGTTTTATCCTGATTTCAGCTTTCTCGGGAGATGTATTTACACAGTATTCTTTTATCTTTATGGAAAGCTAGTTTTTTTTTTTTCCCCTTGATCTATGATTAAATATACCAAATGACTAAAACCAGTCCTTCTGCCAGTGTTTCTGTAGAAGTCTGCCGGGATGAAGTTCTTCCTCTGGAAGATTCCTCAGGAGGGACTCAGGAATAAATATTCTGTACGTTTTTCATATTGAGAGCTATCTTTGGTATTCTTGATATTGAAGGACAAATGACTGGATATAAAATTCCCTTTGTGGTTTTTTTTAAACTTCGGTTTCTTAGAAATGCTGCTCTATTCATAGTGCCTTTGTAGGTTGCTTCTTGTTTATTCTGTGGGCCTTTATGTAAGTTTGAAGGCTCAGAGGGTATTCTCTGTTACTTGAATATTTAATATTTTCACTTCAGAATAAGTCAGCGTTATGCCTTCTGGGGAGCCTTTTCAATATGTGAATTCATGTCTTTAATTTCGCAAAAATTCTTGAATTATAATTTTAATTAAGAGTTATTCTCTATTGCTTTTTTTCTTTTCTTAATTTGAAAACTCTGATTATATGTATGTTGGTCCTCTTTGCCTATTTTTATATCTATCTTTTTTTTTTTTCTGGGATAACCTTTTGTTTGGGTTATATTTTCCTGGGTCTTTTAATCTTCATACTCTTGGTTATACAGTTGGCTCCCTGAATCTATAGGTTCTGCATCTGGGGACATGACCAAAAATAGATAAAAAAATATTTGAAAAAATACTGTGTCTGTACTGAACATGAACAGACAATCCCCTTGTCATTATTCCCTAAGTAGTAAGTACCAGAGCCCTTTATACAGCACTTACATTGTATTATGTATAAGTCATCGAGAGAGGATTTAAAATATATGGGGAGATGTGCACAGGCTCTATGTAAATACTATGCCATTTTACATAAAAGACTTGAGCATCTTCTATAGAGTATATGCAGATTTGGTGTCTGCAGGGTGTTCTGCAGCCAGTGCCCTGCAGGTATCAATGGGAGACTCTGTCTACTCTTCCCAAGTACCGACTAATCTATTCTCTATTTTCCATGTGATTTTTTTTTTCCATTCCTTTCTTGAGGTCAACCAGATCCCAACTTCTGTCTTCCTATTGTTTACATTACTTATTTTCTGGATTTTTAACTTGTTAAAAATGTTGATCTTTATCTAATAGCTAAAGTTTCTTATTTAATTATATTTAGTTCCCTTTGGAGGGTTTTTATAGTCCCATGTCCTTGAATGTGTTTTCATGTGCTGAAATAATTTAATTCTTGTTTTCCCATTTTTCTTAATATAATTTGGTGTGGATGTGGTGGTGTTTTATTATTTATTATTATTTATTTTGGTTGGACTTTCCTTCCAGATAAGCACAAGTAAAGTGGGGAGGAGGTTGAGTGGTTTGCTTGGTGCTGAATTCAAAATCTCTTTCCTTTGTGGCTACAGAGAGAGAGAGAGAGAGAGAGAGAGAGAGAGAGAGAGAGAGAGAGAAAGTTCTCTAATAAGCAAGGCTTTTTATCTAACTTTTTTCATTTTTTTTTCCTATTTGGCACTAGCGATTGAACCCAGTGGCACTTAACCACTGAGCTTCATCTCAGCCCCCCCACCCCCTTTAAAAAAATTTTTGTTTGTTTGTTTTGAGACAGAGTCTTACTAAGTTGCTTAAAGCTTTGTTTATTTGCTGAGGCTGGCCTTGAACTTGTGATCCTCGTGCCTCAGCCTCCTGAGCTGCTGGGATTACAAGTATGCACCCCCATGCTTGGCCTGATTCTTGAATACTCTCTTGTTTGAGGATTTTTGTTTTGTTTTGGGGGAATGGGTCATTTTTTATTTATTTTCACACCACGCCTCCCAGGAATACTCTCCTTTCCAAGAATCTTCCCTTTTCTTCCTGGAGGCAGCTGGATCTCTGGGCTGCCACCCCCAGGCTGTGCCCTGTGTGAACAGGTTCTTTTTCACCCCACGTCATCGGTATGCAATATGCTGATCTCACACCTGTTCTTAGTGGAACTCTGTAACCTGGCATGGAGAACGCCTTTTTCCTTGGGGTGAGAGTTGGCTGATGTCTGGTTCTGCCACCCCAGGGCCTTGTCACATGCTCCTAGTGCATGCTCCACTTGCTGTTCTGCTCTGCTCTGGATCTCAGTCAACTCTACTGCTTTCAGGTTTTTTTTTTCCTTCTTCTTCTCCAAAGTTGAAGCTTCTAATGTTCTCTGACTCCTAGTTGAGCTATAGGCATGGGCTAAGAGCAATCTCATCTACTCTCCTGGTTTTTTTCTGTATTGATTTCAGGTCACGTGGGCAGATTTGTACTTCAGTCATTGCCATTATCCTTAGGGATCCCGGAGGCCAAATGTGAATCTTAGAAATGTATTAATGAATGTAATGACTGGTCTTCACTGGTCAATAATTCCAAACTCTTTCAAAGGAAGCACCAGTTCATTAATTTATTCTCTTAACTAATATTTACTGAGCAACTATTATGAGCTTGGGACTAGGCAAAATCTGATCTGCTTCTTGCCAAAGGCCCTGGGAAGCAGCTGGTCCCGGCATTAATCATTCCCTCCATCCAGGTGAGATCTCCCTGCCACCAATTATTCTCTAGGCAGATGGGCCTTTCCTCTACTTCTCAATGATTTATGCCTCAGGACTCTGTGGATCAGCTTTTTCATTGCTGTGATTAAATACCTGATGAGGACAACTGAAAGGAGAAAAGGTTTATTTTGACTCACAGTTTCAGGGGTTCAGTCCACAGTCAGCTGACTCCATTTCTCTGGGATGGAGGTGAGGCAGAGCATGGTGGTCGAAGGGCAGGTCAGGACAGGACAGTCAGGAAGCAGAGACAAAGAGAGCTCTGCTCACCAGGGACAAAGCATCAAACCCAAGGGCACGCCCTCAGTGACCTGCTTCTTCCAGCCACACCCCACCTGCCTACGGTTACCACCCAGTTAATCCATCTCAGTGGATTAATCCTCTGATTAAGTCATGACTCTCATACTCTAATCGCTTTGCCTCTGAGCATTTTTACATTGTCTCACACATGAGCTTATAGGGGACTCCTCACATCTAACCCATGGCAGAGCCATTGCCCACGTCATTATCCACCTGCCCGGTTTGTATCCCTCAGACTGAAGCTTTGCCTTTTCATCTCAGTAGTTTGCTCCCTGCTCACCTCCATGACTCTGTTACTCCACGTCCTACAATTCCTCCCAGTGCCAGTCTTAATTTATATTTAGATATTTATTTATTTGGCGGCTTGTTGATGTACTGTCTGTCCTTCCATTAGACTGTAAATCCTGGGAGGACAGAGATCTTGATCTATGTTCAATCCTGTCAAATGTTGGGAACGTGGTAGGACAGCAATAAATATTTGCTAAATGGAGGACGCCAAGAGAGGGTAGGCAGTTATCTCCAGGTCACACAGCAGGCTGATAGAGGATCCAGAATTAGAACACTGTTCTCTTCAAGTCATTCATCAGCAGCTCTGCCTCTGCAGAGAGAGGATGCCACCCACTCACTGGGGGTAAAAGACAGATGTTCTTTCCCATTTTTGCCTCAATTAACCTATAAAAGATCCCTTCACTCATAGAATGAATATGAAAAAAAACTGGTTTCAAAAAAATTAATTAAATTCAGACCCTGTGCCCAGCCAGGCAGCCTGAGGGTCTGCACAGAGGGTGGCGGGCAGAACCACAGCGGTTCTGAGGATGCAGATACCCAGCGGTGTCAGAGGGAACAGGTTTGGGCTGAGCATCTGCTGGGTGCCAGGCAGGGTGCTGGGCCCTGGGGATTCCAAAACGATCAGGATCACATCCCCCTGGCTGGCTGGTGGGTCTCAGTCACAGAGCAGCGTGTCCAGTGCAGAGAAACAGGAGGGACAGGGGCCGAGGCGGTCCAGAGGAGCACCTAGTCCATGTGCTCTGGGGAGGGGCGTCAGGGGCCAGCGGGAGTCACCAGATGAAGGTCAAGGGGGAATCAGGGAACCAGGTCGAGGCTAAGGAAGGCCCCGGGCAAGAGGCTGCAGAACCCACGGAGCTGATTCCAGGACATCAGACTAGAACCCAGAGGACCAACAGGACAAAAGAAGAGGCCGGGGCCAGGTCCCAGAGGCCGTGCCAGGAGTCAGGCCATGACCAGGGCAAGGACCTGAAGGCTGTCCCCTGGGGCCTGGCCAGGGCTGCACTGAATGGCAGCCTCTGAATGCGGAAGGATCTCACCTGTGACCCGCTCACCCTGACGGTGCAGGAGTCGCGGAGGCCGCCACCGCGGAGGCCGCGAAGCGCCACTCGGGGTCGCCCAGCGTCACTGGGGGGCTCTGACTAGAAGGGGACCTTTCCATCTGAGAGGGCTGGAAGTGCCTCCTAGTGGTCTTCTTCTCCTGTCATCCTTTTCCGAGCCAATGTCCTCCAGGCACTAAGGAATGGCAGTGCTGAGTTCGTGGCTGGTCCCCGCCATGACCCACCCTCCAGCCTGTGGGACTCAGTAGGGGCAGGTGTGGCCGTTGCTGCTTCCCACAAGGCAAAGTGAAGAGCAGCTACCCTGTGTCCGCCAGTTCCTCCTGAGTTCTGCCCATCAGTAGCCACCTCTCCCGTCTTACCTTAGGTTTGTGTGATTTGCACCTCGTTGGCGTCTGCGGGTCACTCCAGTGCCTGGTGACCCCGTTTGCAGATCTCCATGTCCTGAGCCCTCCGGGCCCTCTCCCCATCCTCACCCCGGCTCCTCTCTGCATCCTAACAGATTTGCTGCGCTGAGCTTCGCAGGACACTGAGTTATGAAACAAATTCTGCCAAATGGAAGTATTTGCCACCAAGCACATTTCACCCGGGAAAGGGGGAATTTTCATCTATCAAAAGCCCATTTATTTCAAGGGGGCCTATCACTCACTGAAATTCACAGGAGAAAGAGTCCCAAGAAAATCAAGGGCATTTGCATTACAATCCACCTCGGTGCCCAAAAATATCCCGCTGAACATGCAGAATTTCAAGGAAAAGAGTGTTTTGCTTATTTGCAGGAAAGAAACGAATGTTCAAGGGTTGGCAGGGGTGGGGGTGGGGAGGGTGGTTTAACATTTCAGACGTGGAGAGTAAAACATTTGGTAAACGTTGACCAGAGAGTCACCTTTGATCCTGCAGATCTTGGGGCTGGTCCTGGCAGGGGCCGCCAAGGACCCATGGGCGGTACCAAGGGGAGGCGCTGCGCTTGGCTACCCTGGCTCTGTAGCAGGCTGGCCGGTTCTGAGGTCTCAGCGCTTCTCCTTCCTCGTCTTCAACCCTGCAGGTGTCCTTAGGACTCCCGTGTTTACAAACTTGCACAGGACAGTGAACTTGACCTTCCCACGCTCCTCCTGGGACCCACCTTCCTTACCTCAAAGGCGGACCGCCTATGAAGTCTTGTGCTTGAGCCTAAACTCAGTGTGACGTATACAACTCCATCATAGTCTGACTTCAATGTAAAAGAGCTGAAAATGAGTCCCGGTTAGGGAAAACCCAAAAATTAACAACAGAAGTCTTCCTAGTTGCCTCATAAGTTAAAGCGGGGGAGGGCACTGGTTTTGATTAAAACAACAGTTGACCCTGGACAATTCCTTGGGACCAGGTATAAGGACAACAGCCTCCAAACACTGTTTGACATGGGGAGATAAGTTATCTTCCCAAAGTCCCAAGACTGCAAGGAAGGACCCCCAATCAAGTCTGTGTGACTCCCGGACCCAGGCATGGCGACCATTCTTCCACAGCCTGGAGGCCAGCAGTGCCTGGGTGGGGGCTGAAGGGAAGAGGGGATCGGCCCATCAGGGGACATCCCCGCCATTTCCCTTCTTCTGCATCACGGTATTGTAAGAACCCGTACTTACATGAACACAGCGCTCAACGCTTTCTGTCCCAAGTTATTGCTTCATCCTCGGGGATTTGCAAATGGAGAGGCTCTGGAGGTGACTCCAGAGGCATCAGGCCTTGTGATCTTAGGTTGACCTTGGAAAGATCTTGATGAGGGCCCTGTCCTGCCCGGGGCCCTCCAGCCCTCCTGTCTGTCCTCTGCAGAGCACATTTTCAGTGGAGAAAGAAACAGGACCTCTGCTCAGAGTCTCTATTTTTACTCTCTTGCAATAATTTTCATTGCACCCGAGCCCTCCCGGTTCCCAGACCTGTCTGCGATAAACGTATTTGCCTTGGAGTCGACGTCTGAGGATGCCGATCATTGAAAGACAATCTGCTAAGTACTTTAAAATATTAAATATCTGTGAGCCACATTTCCCAGGGTTTTTTCCCCTTCTCCTTTTGTGATAAAGCCTCTCCGGGGAGAAACCCATGGTTCCAGACTGGAGGGGGCTCTCTGTTCTTTCTTGCCTCCCCGCCTCCCATCTCTCTGACCCTCTTGGTGTTGGAGGAGCAGTGTGAACCTGCAGGTGTTGGTGGCTTTACTTCCTGCCCCTTGCTACCTGTAGAGGCAGGTCTCCAGCTGACATCTCAGAAGGAAGCCTGGCTCTCGGGCCCTCGGGGAGGTTAGGCCTCGAGTCTGGGTCCAAGTCCACTGCTGAGTCAGCCTCTGCCCCTCTCACAGCAGCCAGGCCTGTGGCTCATGGGCCTGAGGTGACCAGATGGGTCTTCTTTCTCCTCCTTTCCCCGCTCCAGCCTCAGGGCCTGGGGAGCAGAGTCCGGGTCTGCTTATTCCCACTCTCCTTGGACCTGATGCCTCTGGTGCTGGGGGTCTGAGGGTGGAGCAGGAGGTGGGAGCGCCCTCTCTTTCCCTGATCACCTGGGTCATGAACCTCTCCTTGTTGGTGGCTGCTCCTCCCTGGCCAGCCCTGAGGGCCGTCGGTGCTCCTGTGGGCAGCCACTGCATGCAGGACAGGTCTTCACTGAGCACCCACAGGTGACGACTTGGAGAGGTGCCTTCCCACTGTCCCTTCCTGGTCAGCCTGGCTCCTCCGTCTCCCCTGGCTCTCCCTGGTGGTAATCTGCCACAGCTTCCCAGGTCCCTTGGCATGGAGGCTGATCCACCACATCCTGGCCTCCGTCCACCAGGTCTACCCAGTCTCCAGAAATTCTACAGCTCTCTCTCCTGCTCTACCCTCTCTTCTCCTTTTCCTGCTCAGGAGATAGGATCCCAAGACAGAATAGCTGGCCCCCTGCCTGAGCAAATACCAATCAGGGACATGAGCTGCCCTCTCATTCTGCAGAGCCCTCGGTGTGTATGGGTGGACCTTTCCCACCACTAGCCTTGGGGGTGGAACAGGGGACCCTGCTGTCTTCCTCCAAGTCTGGGCAAGGGAGGGAAAGGTCCACCTTCCTTCTCACTGGGCCAAATACACATTTAAACAATTCCCCTCCCCCCATGTTCTATGTCTGCCCAGATGGGGCGGGGGCAAGAGCCCGTCCAGCCATCTCTTAAATAAACCCTGATGAGGTGTCTCAACCCACTGTTCTTTAGAATCTAATGCTAATTCTTCATTCCATGTCCTCTTTGAAGAATACCTTGGAGATATTGTGGGTTTAGTTCCCAATCCATTGCAATAATGTGACTATCAAAATAAAGCAAGTCATATGAATTTTTTTGTTTCCCAGAGCATGTAAAAAGTATATTTACACAATAGTACAATAATATTATGTCTTTTTATTAAAGTATGTACTTTAACTAAAAAATACCATATTGCTGAACAATGTTAATGATCATCTGAACTGTTGGAAAATGGTGCTCATAGACTTTCTCAGGGTTGCCATCTATTCTGGGATAGATCCCAAGCTAAGTATGTTGTGCTTCTTACAAACTTTCATTTGTAAGAAGCACAATATCTATGCAGTGCAGTAGAGCAAAGTGCAGTAAAATAAGGTCTTCTGTGTATACAGATGGATAATTTTCATTTTTATAAGTCAGAGTCCACCTTTCACCCTGAAAAGATGAGTGGCAGAAACTCACTCTCCCAGCCTCCCTTGCAGCTAGGGAACAGGCACGTTACCCAGATTTCTATGACCTCATACACCAACCTGATTTTGAATTAGAAACCAGTAAAGTAAAGAATTCCTTCATGGAGCCGGGCAGAGAGAGTGGTGCATGCCTGTAATCTCAGCAGCTCAGGAAGCTGATGCAGGAGGATTGTGAGTCCAAAGCCAGCCTCAGCAAAAGCGAGGTGCTGAGCAACTCAGTGAGACCCTGTCTCTAAATAAAATATAAAATAGGGCTGGATGTGGCTCAGTGGTTGAGTGCCCATGAGTTCAATCCTGGTAACCCCTCCCTCCCCCCAGAAAAGAATTACTTTATAGAAATCTATTATGGCTGCAAGTAGCCGCAGCCATAGGGTTGTATCCAGTTTCCAGGGGACAGTGACAGGGTCCAGTGAGGTCAGCAGTGCAAGCAGCAGGGCCTGTGCCAGTAGCTATACTGTAACGTCTTTGTGGATCCTTCAGCATGTGACTTGGCACACTGCTCTGACCTGCATACAGGCTCTCCTAAGAGTCGATAGGCTTCTCCAATGTTCTCTCAGTAAATTTCTTTTCCTAAACCCATCATAACTAAAACAAAAGCGCATCAGTGTATGGAAGAGGACTTTCAAAGTTGCTGCCTGTTTCCTTACAGATTTGTCTGAAATGATGATGAATCAAACTATGCTATTTTCGGCTAAAGCCTTCTGATTTATTTTTTTTAATGACTCACAACACATTGAAAAAAAAATTGAATGGAAAACACTTTTAGGCAAAAAATACTTAGTGAATGATGTAGGAGCTCTGAGACCCTCATACTGTGTAGTGACTTTGGTAAGAGCTTTCTTATTTAAGCTTTGACCACTATAGAATCAACCTCATCTTCACAAATATTCTTGTTGATAGTGTGCTAGGTTACAAAATATCTCAGGTAATATTGGAAATTCTTCACCAGTATTTTTCCTATAGAAATTTTGTCCAAAACCATTATAAAATAATCAAAAGGTATATAAAATGTTCAAATTATGAACACTAAAGTTTTACCCAAATGTATAGTAAGTCAATAATGACAATTCCTAAAAGTTTTATTGAGCATCTACTCTGGGATAGATCCCAAGCTAAGTATTCATTACTTCATTTCATACTTACAACAAATCTATGAAAGTAGAATTATTGTCTCCATTTTATGTATAAGGCAACTGAGGCTAGAGAAGTCAGATATCCTCACTCTTTCAACCAGTTGTTCATTTTGGTAGCTATAACAAAAAGCCACACGCTGGGTAGCTTATCAACAACAGAAATTTCTCACAGCAAAAAAAAAAATAATAAAATAAAATAAAAAAATAAATAAATAAATAAAAAGAAATTTCTCACACCTCTAGAAGCTGGGAAGTCCAAGGTCAAGGTGGATTCTGTGTTTAATCAAGGACCATTTTCTGACTCATAGTGCTGTATGTTGGAGTATCTTATGATGCTTAAAAATAAAATAAAACAAAAACAATGCCCCAAACAATGGAAGTATCTCAACAGAACACGGGATCAAACCCAAAGAGTCCCAGTGGAAAAACTGGAACAATCTGAACAACCAAAGAAGGTGATATTATATTATAACCCAAAGTATAAAATAAAAGTGTCTGAATTAATTCTGAAAGAAAGACTAGGAGGAGAAAGGAATCTCCTGTACAGAACTCCCAGCAATTGATGTGGATAGCTGCTCTCATGGAAGCCAAGCACAGCTCCTCTTCCCGAGGGACGGCTCTAGGTAGACTTCCCCCGAACAGCAGAGTGTGGAAGGCAGCGGAGTCTCACTTCATGGTGGAGGACCCCTGCAGGCAGACCTCAGCCAGGAGATCAGGTCAACACCACAGAGCTGAGTCCTGAGAACAGGGCCCCTTCCAATGAAGTAATGCAGATGTGCTTCAGCTGGCCCTCTCCTCCCTCAGACTCCCTCCTCTTAAGGGGTCACGAGGGAGAAAATAAGATAAATCCCAACTGAAGGACATCTCAAGAAATACCTGATTAATACTCCTCAAAGTGCCAACATCATTCAAAACAAGAAGCCTGAGACATTGTTGCAGCCCTGTCACCCAAGGAGACGTGATGACTAAATGCAATGCAGTATTCTAGAATAGAAAAAGGTAAGCATGGAAATCTGAATAACATACAGACTTTAGTTTAAAATAATGAGTCGATATCGGTTCCTTAATCAAATGAACTAAATCAAAGTAAGATATGGATAACAGGGGACACTGGGTATGGAGTATATGGGAACTCTGTATTATTGTCCCAATTTTTCTATAAGCCTAAAACTATTAAAAAAATAAATTTACTATTTAAAAAATTGAACAGAATCACAGGGACCTATAGGACCAAATCGGAAGATCTAACATATGTATAATTAGAGTCTCAGAAACAGAAGAGATAATTGGTAAGAGTTTTCTTTTCTTTCCTTTTTTTTTCTTTGAGAAGTGATACTTTTCACAAATTTGGTGAAAAACATAAATTTACAGATTCAAGAATTCCAGCAAACTCTAATTAGTATAAGTAGGAAGAAAACCACATGTAGGCTTATCGAAACTGCTAAAATATGAGCATAGTGATTGGTGATTTATAACTTTAATGTTCATATAGAAAATAAATGCTAAAAAATAATTTTAAAAGCCAGAAAAGTGAAGGTAGGAAATAATAAACCCAACAAAAGAAATTAATAATAAAATTGAGAAGAACTTATAACAAAAAAGAATGATGAGATCAATGAATTGTATAGAAAAACCTCTGGCAAGATTTATCAAGTGAAAAGAGAGAATACAAATATAGATTATTATAAATTAAAAGTGGGGAGCAGCCACAGATGTATCAGATAATGCTATAAACAGGTTTATACAAATAAATTTAAATGTCTAAATGCAATGGAAATTTTTAATTAAAATATTATTTATCATTAAGTCAAAAAGAAATAGAAAACCTTATCTGTATATTGTTTTTGAAGAAAATGGATCAGCAGTTTAAATTATACTTAACTTTCAAAACACAAGGTCTACACAATTTTAGCAATGGATTCTAATAAGCTTTCAAGCAAAAAATAATACCAGCCCTAGACAAACTCATCCAGAGACATAAAGATGAAGGAACACATACTGGCTCATTGTTTGAGGATACTAATATCTCAGACAGGCTTGCACATCATGAGGAGCAAAAATCACATGTACAGAGATGCCAAACAAAAACATTTGCAAAACAAATACATATTTATGTGATCATTGTTAAACTGGTTAGATGTCAAGAATACAATAATTGTTCACATTAAAAGAGGAAAATCATGTGATTGTCTCAACAGATGCAGAATAATTTGAAAATGTTTACCAGTCATTTGTATGAAAATACTAATAAAAGAAGGAATAGAGGAGAACTTTCTTAACCTGATAAAGGAAACTAAACTATCTAGCCGGCATGTTAATGGTAAAATGTTAGGAGCAATCATTTAAATTAAGAAAAAGGCAAAAGACGCACTAGCCTAGCTTCCATTCAGCACCGTACTGAAGACCCTCGCCAATCCATTAAGACAAAGTAAAAAAGTCAGAGCTAAAGGGTTTGGAAAGGGTGAAATAAAACCACCATTATTTGCAGAATAAATTATTGTCAATCAAGGAAAATCAAAAGAATCTTCTAATAAATTACTATAATTAATGAGTTTTGCAAAGTTTCTGGATATAAAGATTAATACTTTAAAGTCACTTACCTCCTGTGCACCACCACAGACATTAGAAAAGGGAAATTCAAGTTGGTGACAATGGAAAGTATACAAGACCATTGGAATAAATCTCACAAAATATGTACAGAGCATTTATGAAGAATGTTTAATCTTTCATTGAAAGAAGTTTGAAGCAATTCTAAATAAATGGAGAGATGTTTAACAAGACTAATATCAGGATATTTCAAATTCCCTCTAATTTATAAATTTAATGTTCTTCCAGTTAAAATTCCTAGAAAGTATTTTCTGGAGTTTGAGAAACTGGTTCTAAAAATTCACAGGGAAGAGTAAAAGCCATAACAATTAAAATGAGTTAGAGAAGAACAAAGTGAAAACATTTGCCTTGGTAGGTATCCATGTCTTCTTGTAGGACTATAGTCATTGAAATTGTGTTTTGTTTTGTTTTTTAAATACATTTTTTTTCTAGTTTTCAGCAGACCTTTATTTTATTTATTTACCTGCGGTGTTGAGGATGGAACCCAGTGCCTCACACACCACTGAGCCACAACCCCAGCCCCCAAAATTGTGGTTTTTTTTTTTTTTTTAACAAATACAGAGAAATAAATTAGTGGAACAAAATTGAGAGCCTAGAAGAAAAGCCAATGTTTATATGGAAATTTACCACATAACAGAGCAGACAGTACATATCGATAAGAAATAATAGGGGAACTATTTAACAAATGGCGCTGCGTCAACTGGTGTTGCATATGAGGGGGAAAAATCTGATCTCTATCTCATGCCACATGCAAAAAGAAATTCCAGGGAGATTAAAAACCTAATATAAAAAAGCAAAAATCGAAAGTATTGAAAGGAGATGTAGAGTATGTTTATGAACTCACAAGGAGAAAGGATTCCTTTAGCAAGATAAAGAAAACATAAATCATGAAAGAATTAATTCAACTATATTAAAATTTAAGACTTTCTTTATCAAAAACACTAAAAAGGTAAAAAGCAGTGCACAAATGCTCATCAAAGAATTAGCACGCAGAATATTTAAAGAACATTCCATCAAAGAATTAGCATGAAGAATATTTAAAGAACATCCATAAATCAATTGTTAAGACAACTCAAGAGAAAAACATGCGCAAAGCGTCAGAAGAGGCGACTTACAGAGAGGGATATCAGACGGACAGTGAACACATGAAGAAATTCTCGACTTGATTAAATGTCAGAAAAAAATGCAAAATAAAACCATGAGATCTAATTTTACATGATCAGCTTAGAGATGATTTAAAAGTCTTACAGCACCATGTGCCAGGCATTCTCTGTTCCACCCTCCAGCTCTACCTTGCACCTTCAGGGGAGACCCTGAGTCTGGGGTTCATTTCCCTGGTTCCCTCCCCGCCCTGCCTAAGGCTGACGAGGACGGCTGTGAGGCTCACCCAGGGCAAAGCTCGTGCTGAACCTCCTCTCACCAGCACGGATCTCTCCAGGTCCAGTAACACTTCCTCGCCTACTGCCAGGCCTGCGAGGTGTGGCTCGCTAGCGTGAGTGCTTCACCACCGTGTTTAGCCCAGTTCACAGCTGAGAGGATAACCCTGTCATCAAACTCTCCCTAATTAGCTCATTGGAATGTCGTCTTTCTGCCAAGAATGCCTGGGCTATAATTTGGATCTTGAGTGTGATATTATTGGGAGGTGGTGGAACCTTATGAAGTGGGGCTGAATGGAAGGAAGTTAGGTAGTTGGGGGCTTCCCTTGAACAACCCTGAACTGCCCTCTTCCTCTCTTTTGTTTCTTGCCTGCCACAGAATGAGCAGGTTGCTCCACCACACGCTCCCTGCCATGATGTGCTGTCTCACCGCAGGCCCAAAGCAACAGGGCCAACCAGTCATGAACCGGAACCTCTGAAGCTGTGAGCCAAAACAAACCTTTCCTCTTTGAAGCTTATTATCTCAGGCATTTTGTTACAGTAATGGAAAGCTGACCAGCACAGCCTGATACACTAAGTACTAGCAGGAAGGTAAAAGAATTAGAGCTATGTACTGCCATGGAACTTTGAACTGGTGTGATAGCAAAAAATGAGCAACAATTTGAACTTCTAGTGACCGGAAAAGGATAAGTAAATAGTAGAATGTTTATACAACATAATGCTGTCCCATAGTGAATATTAGTGGGTCAGGTGTTATTATATGTTATGACATGGATGAATTTTATAAACATCTTTTTAAGGGAGATAAGTCACATTTCCTGTGACAAAAGAAAATGGGAGAAAAACACACAGGTAGAATGATACGATCAGACTTTAAACATGCAAAGCAATGCTAATGATTGCTTGGAGATACAACATACATCACAAACGTACAAAGGGGTTTGAGAATGCTAGCTGTCAAGTAGAGGAGAGAGCTTCCTTCTAGGAGGGTGCAGGGATGAGATGATTTTTGAAGGGTGTCTACAAAGGGGATTTAGCTGTGTTGGCAACATTCAATTTCTTAAAATGGGTAGCAAGTCTATGAATATACATGACATTATTTTTAAACCTTGTTGTAGGTCTAGATATTGCACATACATTTTAAGATTTAAATAATAAAAGAGAAAGAAAAAATCCTAAAATTTAATACCCGGGGGAAGGTAGACATTTCCTATGAGATTGGAATGTAGATAGTGCCTACAAAATGAGAAAAATACATTGAGAGAAAGTCTTAGAGCTGTGCACATAGTATGCTGCCATTTGTGTATGGTGTGTATGCAGAAATCATCTCTGAAGGATACACGAGAAATGGCTAATCGGGGATCTTTTGGTCAAGGGGGCTGAGTGGCTAGGGGTAGGGTTTTTAGATATGTTTATATCTTTTAAATTTCATATTATGTATCTGTTATCTATTTTTTTTAAAAAAAATCAATAAAGTTCTTGAAAATGACCTGTAGAAGCCTCTATTGACTTCCTGAGAAGTCATACAGTGTGGCTATCCTGCACCAGTAGACCAAAGCTGCTGTAAAACAGGAGAGACCGTGGTGTTGAGTGGCTGTGACAGGGTCCACGAGGCCCTCCAAACCTACAATATTTGCTCTCTGGCTCTTTAGGAGAAGTTTCCTAACCCTCATTTACAAGGATGTACACGAGGGTAAAAGTCACACCCAGAAAGGTATCAGGGTTTGGAGTCAGGGACCCACATGGTTGGAGGGTGGTGTTTACTGAGCTACACACACAGGAGGAAACTCTGGTGGTGGAGCAGGGAGGTGGGACTAGAAGATTCTGTGTGTTTTGAGGCTGAGGTGCCATGGGAGGTCCAGATAGTGCTGTTGTCAGGCTGTAGGGTCTGTGGGTCTGGAGCTGCAGAGGGGTCAGGGCTGGAGCCCCAGAGCTGAGGATCATTGGCACAGACAAAAATGGACAGAGGAGAGGTCCCTGAGCCAGGAAGAAGGGGAAACCCAGAGACGTCACAGCTCTTAAGTTGGCCTGAGGAAAGGAGATGAAGGGTCAGTGGCCAGAGAATCAGGGGTAAAACCAAGAGAATCACAGAATGTGGGCACAGTGTTTCTAGAAGGGACAACCTGTAGGGACAAGCAAAAGCTATCAAGAAGGGCTGAAGACTGGACCTGGCTGCTGACCTGGATGGGAACATTAGCAGGGGAAAAGTGGGACTCTGCTGAGCCTTTGGTGGCCAGAGGATGAGAGAAAGGACATTCCAGGGTGAGGAGATGGGATCAGCCAAAAGGGAGCCAATGAAACCTGAGCCACATGCAGAGGATGGAGAGGAGAGTTGGGTTGGAATTCCCCTGGGAATGCCAGGCTGGAGGCTGGATGACAGGGACCCCAGGCAGGGGTGGAGCAGAGGTGGGGTGGAGAGAAGAGAAACGTTTCTTTAAAAGAAGACACAGGCTCTGCACTGGGTTCCTTACTCACCAAATCATGGCTCTACAGCCCAACATCAGGGTACATACAGGCTGGAGGCTGCCACCGCCATAAACTGAGATATCGTTGCTTCTATCAAGGGACAACAATAAGGACCTGTCATCAAGGTCCCTGTGGGCCTGGCTGCACCAGAGGTATCTCTATTAGGGGTGCTAACAGTTATCCTGTTGCTAAGGTAACAGGGAGTCTTGCATGGGGTTGCCCATCTCTTGTTTCCCCTATTAACAGCCAACTTCTTATGATTGCCCTCTCACTAGTCATATAATCTAATACCTCCATATTCTCACATGTACCTCATAAACATCTCAGCCAACCCCCCAGTCCCCTCTTCTACCATTAGAAACTGAGAACCTTTACGCAAACCTATTGATTATATGGTAGAAGATAACTGAACTCATCATTTCTGATTTTAGTGACAAAACTGTAAATGGCTGCACGTTGGGTACATTGAGTGCTGTAATCTTGATCTCCTTCTTAAAGGTGAGGTATTGGTGACCTGTAGGGACACTATAAGACAATAGGGCAGAAGCTTCAGACCTCGGATCTACACTGCAAGAGAGGAAGACACATAGACATCATGAAAAAATAAGGGAGGAAGGTACCCCAACAACAGAATCCATAGTTGGCACAGCAGGTGAAATGTCAGAGGAGTTCAGAACGTACATAACTAAAATGACCTGGGAATTAAAGAACGACCTAAGTGAGCAGATACAGGGAAAATCAATCACTCCAACAAAGAGATAAGAGAACAAATACAGGCGACCATCAATCACACCAATGAAGAGATACGAGAGCCAATACAGGTAGCAAGAGATGAGAGAGAGAGAGAGAAAGAGAGATTCTGAAAAAATAAAGAAAGAAAAAACAGAAATTTTTGAAATGAAAGAAACAATAAGCCAAATAAAAAAACTCCATAGAAAGCATTACCAACAGAGTAGATCATTTGGAAGACAGGACCTCAGACAATGAAGACAAAATATACAATTTTGAAAATGGTAAGAAACCATGAACAGAATATTTAGGAATTATGGGATACCATCAAAAGACCAAATTTAAGATTTATTGGGATAGAGGAAGGTTCAGAGATTCAAACCAAAGAAATGCACAATCTCTTCAATGAAATAATATCAGAAATTTTCCAAGCATGAAGAATGAATTGGAAAATCAAATACAAGAGGCCTATAGGACACCAAATGTTCAAGATTACAACAGATCTACAGCAAGACACATTATAATGAAAATGCTTAGCATACAGAATAAGGATAGAATTTTAAAGGCTGCAAGAGAGAAAAATCAGATTACATATAAGGGAAGATCAATTCGGATCTCAGCAGATTTTTCAACCCAGATCCTCAAAGCCCAGAGATCCTGGAACAACATATACTAAGTTCTAAAAGGATGCCAACCAAGAATCTTATATCCAGCAAAATTAAGCTTCAGATTAGATGACAAAATAAAAACCTTTCATGATAAACAAAAGTTAAAAGAATTCATAGCAAGAAAGCCTGCACTACAGAGCATTTTTGGCAAAATATTCCACGAAGAAAAAATGAAAAACAACCATGAAAATCTGCAAAGGGAAGAACTACATAAAGGAAAAGCCAACCAAAGGAGAAACCAAGTCAAGTTAAATACCAAAAACAAACAAAAAGGACCTGAAAATCAAATCATATCTCAATAATAACCCTGAATGGCCTAAACTCACCATTCAAAAGATACAGACCGGTAGATTGAATTAAAAAAAAAAGACCCCACAATATGCTGCCTTCAAGAGACTCATCTCATAGGAAAAGATGCCCACAGACTGAAGGTGAAAGGTTGGGATAAAATATTCCACTCACATGGTCTGTGTAAACAAGCAGGGGTTTCCATCCTCATATCAAATAAAGTAGACTTCAAGCCAAAGTTAAACCAAAGAAATAAAGGTGGACATTTCATACTGCTTGAGGGAACCATACATCAATAAGACATAACAGTTATAAATATATATGCCCCAAACAATGGAGCATCTACTTTCATCAAACAAACTCTTCTCAAGTTCAAGAGTCAAACAGACCACAACACAATAATTATGGGTGACTTTAACACACCCCTTTCACCATTCGATAGATCTTCCAAACAAAAGCTAAACAAAGAAACTATAGAACTTAATAATACAATCAATAACTTAGACTTAACTGACATATATAGAATATATTATCCATCAACAGATCCAGTAGTACATGGATCCTTCTCTAAAATAGACCATATATCATGCCACAAAGCAACTCTTAGTAAATACACAAAAGTAGAGATACTACCCTCCATCTATCAGATCATAATGGAATGAAATTAGAAATCAATGATAAAATAAAAGCTACTTCAACACTTGGAAACTAAATAACATGCTATTGAATGAACAGTGGGTTGCAAAAGACATCAAGGAGGAGATTTAAAAAATTCTTAGAGGTAAATGAAAACACTGATACAACATATCCAAACCTCTGGGACCCTATGAAGGCAGTTCTAAGAGGAAAGTTCATTGCATGGAGTTCATTCCTTCAAAGAAGAAAAAGTCAACAGATAAATGACCTAACATTACATCTCAAAGCTCTAGAAAAGAAGAACAAATCAACCCCAAAAGCAGTAAAACACAGGAAATAATTAAAATCAGAACTGAAATCAATGAAATTGAAACAAAAGAAACAATTGGAAAAATTAACAAAACAAAAAGTTGATTCTTTGAAAAAATAAATTAAATTAATAAACCCTTAGCCATGCTAACAAAGAGAAGGAGAGAGAAAACTCAAATTACTAACATCCATGACAAAAAAAAGGAAATATCACGACAGACACTACAGAAATACAGAAGATAATTAGTAATTATTTTGAAAATTTGTATTCCAATAAATTAGAAAATATCAAAGGCACTGACAAATTTCTAGAGGCATATGATATGCCCAAACTAAATCAGGATGATATACACAATTTAAACTGATCAATTTCAAGCAAAGAAATAGAGGATGCCATCAGAAGTCTACCAACCGAGAAAAGCCCAGACCGGATGGATACACAGCTGAGTTCTACAAGACCTTTAAAGAAGAACTAACCCAAATACTCCTTAAACTATTTAATAAAATAGAAAAAGAGGGAACCCTTGTGAACCCATCCTATGAGGCCAATATCACCTTGATTCCAAAACCAGACAAAGATATATCAAAGAAAGAAAACTTCAGATCAATATCTCTAATGAATATAGATGCAAAAATCCTCAATAAAATTCTGGCAAATCAAATACAAAACCGTTATCAAAAAGATAGTGCACCACGATCAAGTAGGGTTCATCCCAGGGATGCAAGGTTGGTTCAACATATGGAAATCAATAAACGTAATTCACCACATCAATAGACTTAAAGATAAAAATCATATGATCATCTCAGTAGATGCAGAGAAAGCCTTTGACAAAATACAACAACCCTTCATGTTCAAAACACCAGAAAAAACCTAGGGATATCAGGAACATATCTCAACATTGTAAAAGCTATCCATGCTAAGCCCCAGGCCAACATCATTCTAAAAGGAGAAAAATTGAAAGCATTCCCTCTAAAAACTGGAACAAGACAGAGATGCCCTCTTTCTTTTACCACTTCTATTTAACATAGTTCTTGAAACTCTAGCCAGAGCAATTAGACAAGTGAAAGCAATTAAAGGGATACAGATAGGAAAAGAAAAACTCAAATTATTACTATTTGCCAATGATATAATTCTATACCTAGAAGACCCAAAAAATTCCACCAGAAATCTTCTAGAAATAATAAATAAATTCAGCAAAGTAGCAGCATATAAAATCAACACCCATAAATCAAAGGCATTTCTGTACATCAGTGACAAATCATCAGACAGAGAAACTAGGAAAACCACTCCCTTTACAATAGCCTCAAAAAAAAAAAAAATTTGGGAATCAACTTAACAAAAAAGGTGAAAGACCTCTATATGAAAACTACAGAACCCTAATGAAAGAAATTAAAGAAGACCTTAAAAGATGGAAAGATCTACCTTGTTCTTAGATAGTCAGAATTAATATTGTCAAAATGACCATACTACCAAAAGCACTATACAGATTCAATGCAATCCCAATCAAAATCTCAATGACATTTCTCATAGAAATAGAAAAAGCAATCATGAAATTCATCTGGAAAAATAAGAGACCCAGAATAGCCAAAGCAATCCTTAGCAACAAGAGTGAAACTGGTGGCATCACTACACCAGAACTTAAACTATACTACAGAGCAACAGCAATGTATTGGCACCAAAACAGACCTGTAGACCAATGGTACAGAATAGAGGACACAGAGACAAACCCATATAATTACAATTGTCTCATAGTAGACCTGTTGGGTGCAGAGCAGGCTGAACTGTGTTGTCTGCAGGGCAGGCTGAACAGATGTTGGCTGCAAGATAGCCCACGCACTCAAACCCCCCTCTATCTGGTCCTTTATCACCTGTTTGCCTCAAGTCTGAACATTCAACCCTGCTTAAGGCTGAACACTTAACCCCCCCTTGGGCCAACAAGGCAGCTTGCAGACCCAGAGGCCTCATTAGATTTGGGCTATAAAAACTCCCTCCTGCCAGGCCCCCCTCTCTCTCCCTCTCTCTCTTTTGCTCTTTATCTTTCTTACGCACGCTCTCTCTCTCTCTTGCTCTTGCTCTCTCCCTGTTCATCTCTTCTCTTTTCTCTCTCTCTCTTTCCTTCTTTCCTTTCTCTTTGTTGCACGGCTGCAATAAAGATCTTTTGGTTGCTCCGAGTGTTGTGGTCACTTTCCTTTCAAGACCAAGGTGCCAAAAACGTATATTGGAGAAAAGATAGCCTCTTCCAAAAATGGTACTGGGAATACTGAAAATCCACATGTAACAAAATGAAATTAAATCCCTATCTCTCACCATGTACAAAACTCAACTCAAAGTGGATCAAGGACCTAGGAATTAGACCAGAGACCCTGCACCTAATGGAAGAAAAAGTAGGCCCAAATCTCCATCATGTCATGCTGAGAGCCATAGCCAAGTAGGAATGACGCATGGCATTTTTGGGTTGAAAGGTGACCCTGCTCAGGGATTAGGGTGGCTCTGGGTTTAGGGTGGCTCTGGGTTTAGGGTGGATCCTGCTGGAATAGGGCAGCTCCAGGTTTAGGGCGGATCCTGCTGGGATTAGGGCATATCCTGCTGCCTCAGGCACCCACTCCTTGAGTTCCCGTTGAGTTCTCATGGGGTTCTGAGAGAATTGGTGCACGGAGCCAGATAGAGGCAGTGTATTCACTGGTAGTGTGGGTAGAGTGCCAGTGAGAGTTCGGGAATAAAGAGTTGCTGTTTGAATCTACAAGGCTGTGTGGTGGCTCGGTTATTTTGTGCCCAGCCAGACTGCGGCAATGTCAGATTAGGCCCTGACTTCCTTAATAAGACTCCTATAGCGCAAGAATAAAAACCAAGACTCAATAAATGGGTTGGATTCAAACTAAAAAGCTTTTTATCAGCAAAAGAAACAATCAGTGAGGTGAATAGAGAGCCAACAGAATGGGAGCAAATCTTTACCACAAGCACATCAGATAGAGCACTAATCTCCAGGATATATAAAGCACTCAAAAATCTTAACACCAAAAAACCCAAATAATCCAATCAATAAATGGGCCAAGGAACTGAACAGACACTTCTCAGAAGAGGACATACAATCAATTAACAAACAAAAAAATGTTCAACATCTCTAGCAATTAGAGAAATGCAAATCAAAACTACTCTAAGATTTCATCTCACTCCAGTCAGAATGGCAGCTGTTATGAAGACAAACAACAATAAGTGCTGGCGAGAATGTCGGGGAAAGGCACACTCATACATTGCTGGTGGGACTGCAAATTGGAGCAGCCAATATGGAAAGCAGTATGAGATTCCTTGGAAAACTGGGAATGGAACCACCATTTGACCCATCTATCCCACTCCTTGGTTTACACCCAAAGGACTTAAAAACAGCATACTACAGGGACACAGCCACATCAATGTTTATAGCAGCACAATTCACAATAGCTAAACTGTGGAACCAACCTAGATGCCCTTCAGCAGATGAAAGAATAGCGAAACTTTGGTATATATACACAATGCAATATTACTCAGCAATAAAAGGGAATAAAATTATGGCATTTACAGGTGAATAGATGGAGTTGGAGAATATAATGCTTAGTGAAATTAGCCAATCCCAAAAAAACCAAAGGCCGAATGTATGTTTTCTTTGATATGAGGATGCTGACTCATAATGGTGATGGGAGGAGAGCATGGGAGGAATGGAGGAACTTTAGATAGGGCAAAGGGGAGGGAGGAAAAAGAGGGAGCATGGGGGGTAGGAAAGACCTGGGAATGAGTTGGACATCATTACCCTAAATACATGTATGAAGACAGGAATGATGTGAAAATACTTTGTGTACAACTAGTGAAAAATTGTACTCTACATGTGTAATATGAAGTCAATTGCATTCTGCCATCATATACAATAAATTAGAATAAATAAATAATTTAATTAAAAAAAATAGAAGACACAGGCTTGGCTCCTCTCTGGGAATATTGAGATTGGGTTAGAGTCCCCAGGAACTAGAAATAGCACCTCCATGCCAGTCCTTGTTAAAGTTGAGCAGGGGTGGAATTCACTTCACGTGATCACCCAGGGCCAGGCCATCTGTGGGTGCACCTTCCGTTTGAGACTTGGGGAATGGAATGTGGAGGACACGGGTACTGGTAATTCTGATGAGGATTTAATTAAGAACTCAATTTCCCCAGACTTCCAGGACTTGACTGCCTGATGGTTCTTTAATAGGAACTGTTGGTATGTTCTAATTATGGCAGGTTATTTATGGGCTAGGTCTCCTGTCTCGGCTCAATTATGGTTTGTTTGGGAGATTCGCATTCTTTTAGGACTCAAATCTTAATTGAGTTTACTGCGTTCCCCAAAGATGCTCTTAGGGGGCCTCTCAATGTTGTTCTTTTCTCTACCAGAGATCCCACCACCCCTTGTCTTTCTCTTTGTTCCACTGGTGTCCCAAAGTCAAAGTCATTCCCCCCTCCCCAGCTGTCCCTCGTCACTCACCGCACTGGCTGTGTGGCTGCGTCTGTGCTCCCTCCTGGCTCTACATTGGTCCTATAAATTGAGCTCAGTGGATTCCCTTCTATTTTGGAGACAGGATTCTTTAAATCCATATCTGAGTATTAGTTATCTTTGAAATTCTGGGAGACGTGTACATTCCTGGTGCTCAGTCTCAAGGGACACAGTTGATACCCAGAAGTGGAAGATACTCACGGGTGTTTCTTTGTGGAGGGGAAATTCCTGGTTCGTGACCTTGGGGACATTCCCCGCTGTGGATACATTACAGCTGGGTCCTAGGAAGTGGGTCCCTTCTAGACTGGCAGACCTCCAGAGCTCATGGCATTCTGTTTACCTCCATGCTTGTGCTAGGGGGAAAAATCTCTTCTAATATCAGGGCCTGGTGTACACCTACAGGAAAGAACTCTTTATTTTGAAGAAAGAACTGGGAAACTGCTTGGGGGAGGAAGTGGAGGCCGTGAGAGCATCAGTAGGAAAGAGACCTCAAAAAGACAGAGTCACGTTCTGCTTAAGAATTTTGAGTCGGTAACTTTGAACAACTCTAAACTAGACTTCAGATGACTGGGGCGGCAGTTCTCACTGTGAAGTTCTTCCTGATGCTGTGGGTGTGATGACCTTCTTTCATACCAAAATCACAACTCAAAGTCTTTCTTTATATATAAATAACTTGTGAGGGTGAGTGGGAGGGGGGACATCCAGAAAATGCCTCTGGCTGTCACTCAGGATAAGAATCAGGTAGGGTAGAAATGCAGAATCCAAGGAGGCAGCCTCTGAAAATCCCTAGACAAGTTGGGAGGGATGCTGGGTTTTGCTCTGAGCATAGTCAGGATAGGAAGATTGATGCTGTAGTAACAAATAACCCCTCCACCTCATCTAAATGGTTACAACCACAAGGACTTATTTCTCACTCATATTCTGTGTCCGTCCTGGGTTTCCCCAGCTGTCAGCAAGCTATCTTCGCTTTGGGATTCAGGCTGATGGAGCTGCTCCTCCCCAGGATGTTGCTGGTCAAAAAGGCAGAGGGGAGGGCTGGGCTTGTGGCTCAGTGGAAGAGTGCTCTCCTGGATGTGTGAGGCCCTGGATTTGATCCTCAGCATCACATAACAATGAATGAAATAAAGGTATTGTGTCTACCTACAATGAATATATATATATGGGCAAGAGAAGACGATGAAGCACACTGATTTCTAAAGTTTCTGCTCATTTTAGAGAGGGAAACATGCTTTTTTTCCTGCTTATAGTGGAATTTGAAATTCCATCACTCTCAGGGGCCCTCCCTACATTTTCCCAATAACATACCTGGCAGTGGTATTTATATTTGTGAGCTGTTTCAGTATCCAAGATGTTCTGGTGCACGTGACAGCACACGAAGAGGCTGTGCTGTGCACAGGAAGCTTGGAGTCTAGTGCTTTCTTAATCCCAGACACTCTGTTTTCCTCCTTTAACCAGGCCAGGGCTGAAATGTCACCATCTTAATTCCTACTTCTGTTTGACATGAATTTTAGATCCAACATGTTCAATATTCCAGTCTTGAGTTTCAGACAGATGCTGGGTTGGAATCCTGCCTGGCTTAAACACTTAGGGACCAGGTGACCCTAGCCAAAGGGAGTGACTGAGATTCACACTCTTCCCTTGAAAATTGAAACAATAATAGCACCTGAATTCTCCCAATTGTTTTGATAATTGAGACAGTGCATGGAAAATGTCAAGCCTTTTAAGTAAATCTAAGTGCTAAATAAATCATAGCTGTTGCTATAAAAAAGATTCTGCTCAGCAAGGTCATGGCTACTCATGTTTAATGGGTCAAAGAAAGGCACCTAGTCATGTCTGAGTTTACCAGGGTGGAGTGTGTTCAGAGCCACGGAAGAGGTGCCAACTATGGGGATCAGTTACACGTGCTATCAGACATACATTGTGTCTTGAATGTGGCTTGTGCTCAAGGTCATTTAAACTTTAAAAGGTAAGGTGGTCATTTACTAAATAGTGAGGAATTACCCAAGCGTGTGGGTAATTCCCTACCTCCCTCCCCTCCCTCCTTCCTTCCTCCCTCCCTTCCTTCCTTCCTTTCCTGATTTCTTTCTGACTGGTCATAATGCTTCAATGTGTTGGAGGAGTGCTCAACCCTATACTGTCCTTGTTTGTAGGACCTGGACACTGGTCTGCACATTAGATTTTGGGGTCTAACTATGTAAAAATGGAAAGAGCAACAGGGATGCTTCTTTCCCCTGCCGCCCTCCTGGCCTGGTCCAAGACCACAGCTCCTCCGTCCTTAGGTACTGTGATCTGGACTAGCCCCAGGGCACAGCAGGCTGTAGGAACAGTTCTTTCCATGGCTCTGGTCAACAATTCCACAGACGTCTCTCGATGGTTAACATGTGCTATGAGTTATGTTCTCTGGCCATTCTCGACCTCTTCCAACAGAATGAGATGTGGATAGCATTGCGAGGGACACTGCAGCCTCTCAACAGAGAAGGATAAGAACCAATAAGGGATAAACCAGGATCGCTGCTGAAGTGGAGCCCCAAGTGTTCCATGTGAGGCCAGAGCCAGGGAAACAGCAATCCCGGTAGCAGGGGCAGCTCCCTGGAAGCAGTGGCCTCTGATGGGCATTGCAGGATGGAGAGGAGTTTTAAAATTTGGATTTATCGTAAATTTCATCTTTAAAAGCAATCCAATTTCATTGTTTTAATTTAGAAAATAAAGTCTAAAAGAAAAAGGTGACTGAACAATTTGGAGGACACAATCCTAAACATTATATATAGATTATTTTACCAAACTATGATATCATTATATTATTTTGTAACCTGGATTCCTTCCAGCGTGGTAAGCTCTTTTCATAACAATCAGTGTGGGCCGACACTATTTTGAATGGTTGCAGATATATGCAAGCTGTGGATGCATGATAATTTGTGTAACCAATGTCTATGGAGGGAATATTCAGATGGTTCCCCACCTTGTAATGAATAATTTGGAGCATGCTTCATTGTGCATATCCATAGTTATTTCTGAAGGATCAATTCCTGGAAGGCAGAGTCCAAGGGCATGTACTCCGTCAGATCCTGTAAAGAAGATAAACAGGCGAACATCAGCAGATCTGATCACCACTGGAGCCGAGGGTCTGAGCATGGGCATCGCATCCTGCGGGCCAGAGGACTCCAGCGAAGGTGTGAAGGTTAGCAAGGACGGGGTGGGGTTCTGTGCTACTAATCTTCTTTAAAGACAAGCAAACATCTCCCCACGGTACCCTGCTCTTGATGAGAGCGAGTCAGGGAAGGAATAGCCTCCTGCTCAGGCAGGAAACCCCAGCTCCCCATAATTCTCCAAAGGCCCATAATCCTACTTCCTCCTTCCTCCCCTAGTGGGTGTGTCTCAAGTGTCTGTTGGGCTGAGTTGGCACAGAAGCCTACCCCTGCCGCCCCCTCAAAGCCCTCTCAGCCTCTGCTTGTGGGATAAACAGGCAACAAAGGTGAGAGCCACAAGCCACTGGGAGCTTGCTTTGCCACACTTCTGTGGTTATGAAGGAAGAATATGGTGGGATGCATCCTACCCAGCATCCCCTGTTTTCTCCTCGTTTACATCCCTGATTTGGATTCTATAGGTTTTCAGGTGTGGAGGAAATACCTTATGACCTCAAAATATGAAATACTCTTATAATCGTTTATCACTTTCATTGAAAAAGGGTATTGATCCTATATAACGCCCGTGAACCTGGGAATGCAGGTCACACCCCTCTCTGCCCAGCAGGGTCAGCTCAGGCCCCAGGTGCTGTCCTGGGCACTAATGTGGGTACTCTTTGGGGTACAGAAAAGACACCCTGCCAGGTGGAGCCCTCCCCTCTTCCATCTCCAAATCTGGCTGATGCTCCAGGTCGGATTCTTAAGTGACACACCCTCCATGAAGCCATGTCCTTTGCTGTCCTTTCTGAACACTCTTCTCTACAGGGTAGACTCCTAAGGCCACGTGCCGCCATTTTCTCTCACTGGCTTCCACCTGCAACAAGAGGTCTGTGTTCATTTCCTCTTGCAGCCATAACAGTTACTACAACCTTGGTGGCTTGAAAGAAGCCCTGTTTATCACCTCACGGCACTGTGGGGCTGGAGGGTGGCCCAGGCACACTTAGTGGGTCCTCTGCTCGGGGTCTGAATGGTGGTGGCTCCTGAGGCTCCCACCTGGAGCTCTGGGGATGATTTGCTTCTAAACCCTCTCAGGTTGTGGGGCTCATTCAGCTCCCCTGTTAGACTGAAGCCCAGTCGTCTTGCAGGCTGTCGGCGGGGTCTGCCTTGCTGTCCCCAGCTGGCCTGAATTGCTCTGTGCTGCTTTCCAGGAGCTCCCTCCAGCAACGGTGGCTCAGGCCTGTCTCACACTCGTGATATCCCCTGTCCCCTTCTTCGGCACCTTTCCTGCTCCAGCCAGAGGAAGTTCTTGGCTTTTGATAGCACAAGTGGATGAGTGGACTCCTCGCATAATCCAGGATGATCTCCCTGTTTGAAGGCATGTAACTTTAATCATGTCTGAAAGTGCCTTTTTCCTGCAGCCTAACATATTCACGGCTTGCGGAGATTAGAGGGTGAGCGTGGGGTGGGAGGGCCGGGGGCTTCCCCCAGCACAAGTGGTGGCAAGACTCAAGCTTTCCTTGCTACTGTCTCTAGGAAGGTCCAGCAGAGGCCCTGTGATTCTCCAAAGGCCCATCTTCCTCACTCTGTGCAGCTCTCTCTCGGGTCCCTGGTCTCAGCTGCAGTTTAATGGGACATTGACTTCTGCACAAATGATGCTGATGAATCATCTCTTCTCTTTGTACAGAAGTTTGCAAAACGGGGGAGAAGAACAGAGCTCACAGAGGGAAAGTTACAGGCAGAATCAGAGCATCGACAGGGCAGGAGGTCACCCAGCCAGGCCCAGAAGTCGGTCTCAGGTCTCTAGACTGCCAAGCCACCATGCTTCCCAAATCTGAAAAGTTCCTGGGCACCAGAGCAAGGCAATGAAGGCATACTTCTTTGGGTTTCCAAGAGAAATTCAAACGAGAAGATGGCCACAGTTGGGAGTTTGGCTGGCTGTTCCTGGCTCCAGCTGCTGGGAATCTGCAATGGCACAGCCCCACACAGTGAGCGTCACACTCTGGTAGACCATCTCGAGCAGCACTCCTGGCTTTCCAAGCTGACATGGCTCTGACCCAGCCATGGTTCATCTTAGCATGGAAGAGGAGAGCCTGAGAGCCACCCAGCTGTAGACCTGAGAGGCAGTCTAGAGATCATCCTGTCCAAAGCCCTTCATCTGATCTTAGAGATGGGAAACTGAGGCCCACGGGGGAGGAGAAGTTGCCCACGGGGGTCAGAACTGTGACCCGGCCATTCCGCCTTCCAGCGTAGAATCCAGCCCTCAGTTCCTTCATGTCTTCCTACATGTCCTTAGGGTGATGATGTTCATCTCATTCCACCGCCTTTCCTACCCCTGCCCCCTCCCTTCCCCTCCCACCCCTCTGCCCTATCTAGAGTTCATCTATTCCTCCCATGCTCCCCCTCCTACCCCACTATGAATCAGCCTCCTTCTATCAAAGAAAACATTCGGCATTTGGTTTTTTGGGGATTGGCTAACTTCATTTAGCATTATCTTCTCTAACTCCATCCATTTACCTGCAAATGCCATGATTTCATTCTATTTTATTGCTGAGTAATATTCCATTGTGTATATATGCCACATTTTTTTTATCCATTTATCCATTGAAGGGCATCTAGTTTGGCTCCACAGTTTAGCTATTGTGAATTGTGCTGCTATAAACATTGATGTGGCTGCGTCCCTGAAGTATGCTATTTTTAAGTCCTTTGGGTATAGACCGAGGAGTGGGATAGTTGGGTTGTCTCTTGTTCTTTTGTTTGAGAAATCATGATCTATTAAAAATAATATTCCCTTCAACCACACTCACAAACTGAAATGCCCAGAGCGGTTGAGGATAGAAGTGAGCTGGGCATAAGAAAAATTGTGATTGCTCTTGACTCAATTTGATTTTTCATTTTGAAACAAAACGAACACAGGAAAACATTTTCCCACTACAGGCAAAGCAACAGTGCAAGCACAGTGACAGATGGTGACTGTGCCTTGGCATCAGGGTAAGAGACAATAGGGAGTGGTGGGGAGTGTGGAAAACTGAAGAGCCCTGGCCTTGTAAAGGTGTGGTTCCTTCTCAGTGTAGCTGACTGCTGCCGTGTAGGAACACAGATCTGGAGTGGTTGGGTCTCCAGATTTTTTTTTAAGAGAAGCTAGGAATCTGCATTTTTAAAAATGTAAAACATCCCAATTATTAAAATTTAGCTCAACTCTTTAAAAACATTGGCTGGGCCAAACAAAACATCTGTGGACCAGAAGCTGCGAGTCCTTGGTTTCTGCCTTCTTTATGTGCCACCGTCCTCTTTTTATTTAATCCTCTAGTGTCTGTGTGAGTACATTAAGGTTGCTATCAGTGGCCCTATATGAGGATGAGATTCAAAACAAAACAAACAAACAAAAAAAACTACTAAAAACTCAGATGGTGGTAGCTCCCTGCAGGGACTGAGGTTAAATCTGAAATTATAAACTGGATTCTCCCAAACTGGCTGTTTCTGAGATAGAATTCTTTTCTTCTCCAGCCTTCAACTTCCCAGTTAGCAAAACAGGTCAGGAAAACCTACCCTGTCTACAACTTTGAAGTCCTGAGTGAGAAAGTGCCTCCCAAACTGTGAAGTCTTGTGCAGGTTCATGTAAAGGGCTAAGGTATCCCAATGCAATGAAAGAAAGGCACGTGCTTCTTTGAATCCTTCTCTGCTAAGGGGGTCTTTGTAGATTTTAGACAGTTTTAACTCACATGCCAAATCCAAAGCATTGTTTTCAATAGCAAAAAATGTGAAATGACTTAAATGCCCATTGATGGAGGAATGGATAAACAGAGCATATAATCATCAGATGAAATGTTATCTGGCATTTAAGAAGAATTAACTGTGTGTGTATGAGAAATGACATGGATTGATCCTGGAAACAAGACTGAGTGACAAGAGCAATTTGCAGAATCAGTACAGTATGTTGACAACTACGTAAATTTTAAACCCCACCAAAAAATCTCTGCATTGTTCACGGATGCCTGCTTGTGTATTAAAGTATGTAATCATGGTGGGGAAGAGGCTCAGTTAATTCACAACAATGGCTGACTCTGCATAGGAAGGGAGGGGGACAGGACCAGGTGGAATAAAAAAAAAAAAAAGCTTCAATTTGATCTGCAATTTAGAAATTCTTTTTTAAAAAAATCTGAAGCAAATGCAACGGGATGTTAATATCTGTGAATTCTAGATGGTGAGCATGGGTTTCTGTTGTTTTCCAGATTTCTCTGCTTGAATTTTTTTCATAAATGAAAGGAAGGAAGGAAGGAAGGAAAGAAGGAAAGGAAGAAGGTTGAGAGGGAAAGAAGAGCAGAAGGAGGGAGGGGGACCGCACGTTACTCCAAGTCATATCTGGAGCTGGGTTCAAGACTTGGGACCAGGGCTGGGGTGGTGGCTCAGTGGTCGAGCACTTGCCTGGCATGTGTGAGGCACTGGGTTTGATTCTCAGCACCACATAAAAATAAATGAATAAAATAAAGATCCATCAACAACTAAAAAATTTTTTTAAAAAAAGACTTTGGACTAGTAATTGGCTGCAACACTGTGATAACTGGGGTTTTGTGTGGAAATGCGGGGAAAAGTTTCTGTGCTGTATAGGTACTAGCAATGGACGCTCCTAAGGACATTGAACCCAAAGCAGCAGCCAATGATATATATCTGTGGAGAATGTCACACAGAAAATGAAATAAAATCCACGGATCCAATCAGATGCAGAGAATGTGGATACAGAATAATGTACAAGAAAAGAACCAAAAGATGGGTGGTTTTTGATGTCTGATGAAACATGGGAATTCAGAGGAGTGTCTTCCTTTGTACTTGGATTTGACCCTTTAATGTTTCTCATTATTGTACAGGTTTTGATTTAGCACACTTATGAATACAACTCTGTGCCTATGATTTCATTTTATTTCATGTTCCAAACCAAAGTGTGTTTAGGTATCAATAATCTGTATAAAGTTTTTTTTTTTGTTTAATTAAATGACCTTTAATTTAAAAAACAACTTGAACCGATTTTACGGCACGTGGAAGTTAAATGAACAACGGGCCGCTGTTCTTTGTGTACTGGGCTCTCACTGTCCGCAGCTAAACCCACTCAACCTTCATCAAGTTGAGTGACCAAGAATTCTCTTCAGTTCTCAGTCTGCCAACGGTGAGGATCTCAGGCCAGTGAGTTTCTCTGATTATAAATGTGGAGTGTCATTCTCCGCCGGCCATTGGCTCAGACTGTGGAAAGAAAAGAAGTTCAGTGCCACCTCCAAACAACTGTCTTGACACATTTATTTCCCATTGACTGTGAAATGCAAAGAGATCCCACTTGGGGTGTGGTAGGATCAGGGGCCCCATTAAAGCTCTTCAAATTTACACCAAGTTAGAAAGGGCAGCCGTGGTCCCTACACCAACCAAGAGGAGTTTCTCCTCATTTGGGAATGAGTGGATTTTCCACTGGACACAGTCCTGGAGTCAAGAGAAACCATGAAGGTGACAAATGGGAGACTGGACTGTTGCTCTCAGAGCCTATTGAGTACCATCACCTCTTTAAGTTGCCCCTCACTGCATACCTGTCAGGTAGAGGCGAGGTGCCTTTCATGGGGTAACATCTGCTAGTTTGGGTTCCTTGCTCCCCTTCTGGTGAGGAACACTCCTTTTCCTCTCCATGTGTTTCTGGTGGAGCCATTTATTACAGCACACAGTAAACCTCCATCACTGGTCACATGACCTAGGCATGGCCAATCATACTTCTCCGTTGTCCTGACAACAGTGATTCATGGGTTCAAGAAGGGAGCAGGTGGCCCAAGCAGGGTCTAGCAGGAACTTCTCTGGAACTGACAATCAGATGCTGAGAGAAAGAAGTGCTTTCTTGGGATTTACTAAGCTGGGGCTGCTGTGGCCGTGTCCCAACTATAAAGAGAAGGCCTCTGCCATAGGAGGGAAAGAGACCGATAACGCAGAAAAAAGACAGATGCAGAGGAGAGTCCGGGGGCTCAGGGGCAGTCTCGGTTCCAGATTCCGAGGCCCTGGTCCCTGCTGTTTCAGTGGCCTACCTTACCGTATGCAGAAACACCAGCACTAGTCAGTTCCTTTTTTCCCTACAAGTTGTGTTTCTGTTGCTTGCAACCAAAAAATTCAGACCATTACATCAGAACCTAAGACTCGCTGGACTCTCCCTAACCCTGTGCTAGCAGGGCCCTGTCAGTCTTGCCCACCACTGTTCCCTGGCACCAGCCATAGTCCCAGGCCCATAGTCATTTCTAAGGGAACTTCTGTTAATTGAATAAACAGCCCATGAGTATTGCATCGTAGAATCCTTACACAAACCCTGAGAGTGAGGCTTCACTGTCAGAAGCTCCAAATGGTGAGGCCAGAGCCCAAGTTCACCCAGCTCAAGAGTGGCAAAGGCCACTTTGGGATGTGACTCTTCCATTCCTATGGGTCTTCTGACCTCCACTCACACGGGGAACCAAAGCACGGATGTAATTCATTCGGCCCTTCTCAACCCCCAGCCCCTTGGCTGAGGAGATCCCGCGTGGGCCCACCACGAGCTGCACCTGTCCCACCACCTCCCTCGGCCTCGGCCTCTCCTCTCAGCAGTGCCCAGGGGCCAGATGGAGCTTTCCTGCCTGGTGGTTCCTTCCTCCCCCAATTCTGTGCCTCTGTTCCAAGTTTCTGGTGAGTTACTGAATCCTCAGTTTCAAATCTTTTCATATGCAAGTAGTTTATTCTCATTAAGAGAAATCCTATCTTCTGCTTGTTTAACTCTGTCAGTTAAATCCGTTAAGTTTATTTGTGTTTGCCCGGTGGTAATTTTTATTGGGAGAACATCTGAAACCCTCTGTGGGGAGGAAGTTGAAGAAGCCTGTGGTGTGCCCAACCCTGGTCCCAATTTTCCTGACGTCTCCACCACCCGGGCCGCCTCTTGCCATTCACAGGAGGCTGGCTGTGGCCGCTCATCTCGGGATCTTTTGAGTTTTGAATTTGTGCAGGGACGGTCTTGACCTTTGAGATCTCACATGGAGCGCTTTTCTGTCGGAAGAGGTCCCAGGAAGGACAGCCCTAAAGAGTTCCTGAATGGTGTGGCAGCAGCAGATCAGATGAAGGGAAGAGACCCAGAACTGGTTTCCCTGTTGTGCTCACGCCCTGGGCTGAGGCTCTCTGCACCCACTGCAGTTAGACACACCTGCCTCATTCCCCGACTAGATGTGGAAAGCCTTGAGTACAGGTTTTGTCTAATTAATTCATTATACCCCCAGTTTATCTTATAGTCTTACTATGGTAAACTCTGAATGAATGAATGAATGAGGGGATGAATGGATGGATGGATAAGTGGATGGATGGATGGATGGATGAGTGGATGGATGGTTCCTTGGACATCATCTTCTGTCCAAAGGGGCACAGTCAGCACATAACTGACAACCATATGTGAATGGTCCTCCCGGTGCAGGGAAGTGATTATCATCACATTCTCATCGCTCCCATTTTATAAGTCTCTTTGACACTTATTTCCTTATCTTCATTTTCTTTAGGGAAAAAATATTCACCTAGTTAATCAAATTTTCCTGCGGTTTTTTTTTATTCCAACACAAATTGCAATTTCCAAATGATGCAGAACAAAGATAAACACAATTACAAAACCAGGCAGCTCCAATAGATAAACCTCAAATTGTAGGTCAGAAAAGAAAACTTGAACTAAACTTTGCCTGTCGGTTCCCCTTGTTCCCACCCAGGTTTTTCAGGATCTCTTTTGACTTAAAAGAAGTTTGTGATAGATGGATAGATTCTGCTGTGCAGTAGGCTGTCAAGATAGGTAGGGAAGCCAGGCGCAGTGGCGCACGCCTGTAAAACCGACGGCTCGGGAGGCTGAGGCAGGAGGATGGTGAGTTCAAAGCCAGCCTCAGCCAAAAGCGAGGTGCTAAGCAACTCAGTGAGACCCTGTCTCAAAATAAAATACAAAATAGGGCTGGGGATGTGGCTCAGTGATTGAGTGCCCCTGAGTTCAAAATCCCCAGTACCCATCAACAGAAAGATAGGTAGTGAGCTCCTGGGTAGGGGAGATAGACAAATGGAGGTTGGGTCACTACCGGTGAGGAGAAGAGAACAGAAAATAACTGACTGGAGTATAGTGGAAAGATGTGCACTAGGAACCCCAGAAATGACAAATTCAATTACAAAATTGGTGGACATAAAGGAATGGTGAAAATTGCATCAGATAAAGGGTTACACATCCTGAGAGTGAATCTTGGCTCCAGTGGTAGGTAGCTATGTGACCTTGAAAAAGTTACATAACTTCTCTGATTAGACGAGATATAAATTATAAAGAACATATAGCACAGTGTCTGACACAAGAGTATGTTAAAGTAGACTAGCCTCCTTTATATGTTCTACGAGGACAAGAAGTAAAAGGTGGATTCCAAAATTAACCCCGAATCCCTCCCATTCCTGAAAGCATACTCATTTGGGGAGTGACATTATCTTCTCCCCACCCCACCAAGGGGTGGAGTCTTGCTTTGATTTGCTTTGTCTGATGAGACACTGGCAGAAATCACTACAGCACAGGTTTGAGAGTGTGCCTGGGGACCCTGACGTTGACCAGGGGAGAGAACCTGGTCTAACCTGCTGCATGGAGAGAGACAAGTTCTTCCTGCTCACTCTAGCCAATAGTTGAACGAGGCCCCAGGCCCCAACAGCCTACCAGCTAGCTGACTGCCAAATTGCCTGGTTGACCCACAGACTCATGGGCAATGACAAAGTGAGGATTATATGAAGCCACTTTGTTACACGGCAAATGCCAACTATTACAAGTAGACTGGAAAATTTATCTCATTAGAAACAATAGGGGTCAATAAGTAAACAGATACTGCTTTCCAGCAACTCACTTGATGGATGACTTTTAACTTAATAATAGGGATCAACTAGCAAATGGAATTTGGCTTTGAGAAACTCACTTGATAGGTGACTTTGCCACAATGTGGATACACTTCCAGACACGAGGGCCGTTGTGTGCAGAGAAACATCAGATCATAGCTGAATTGTCAGGCAGGCTTTTAGCCAGTTTAACCCGCTGAAATGCATGTCATGCCTAGAACAATGAACTTGAGGGCCTGAGCTGTTAATGCTAAAAGAAACTTAGGCAGTATTTGTTCAAGTGCTGTGTTCCTGGAAACCGGTCAGATCCTCCTGGGGAGGAGCCTGGCTGGGGACATCACTGTCACTCCCGCTCTGGGAGAGACTACTGTGGTCCCCCAGACAAGCAGAGAAATATTCAAACATTATTTAGATCCCACTTTAATATTACCTAAAAATCACCATCCAGGGGCTTTGATGTCTTGGCTGGGTAGAAATAACACTTCCCTCATCAAAAAAGTTGTTTGATCCTTGAATTCTGGTTTTTTTTTTTTTTTTTTTTTTCCTTCTTCTCTTTAGATATTAACTCAGAACATGTGAATCTCCCCTGGGATGGAACCATGGAAGGGGGCAATTGATTGAGTGAATGAAGTGATTTAACTTCATTATCATTGCAGCCCTGAAAGGGGCCACTGTCCCTTTCCTGTTGGCATTGCATGATTCCCGCCCTGCCCGCCTCTGTCCCTGCACAGCCCCCCACCAGTTCTCACACCAACCCTCGAGGATAACTAGATCCCACCCTCCAGCACCCCAGACACCAAAGTGATCTTTGTAAAGTACCAATCGCTTGTGATTTCCCTGCTCAGAAACCCTCAATGGCTCCCTCTTGCCTCGGCCACTGAGACCATCTCTTCCCCCTGTCATATTAGAGTCCTGGGGTTGTCATAAGAAGCACCACAAACTGAGGATGGACAACAGGAATGGACAGTCTCAGATCCAGCAATCTGAAACCACGGTGTAGACAGGGCTGCTCCCTTCTGGGGACCAAGGGGGACTCTACCCTGTTCCTCTCTCCTAGCTTCGGGTAGCCTCAGGAAGCCTTGGCTTGAAGACCGCCCTCTCCCTGTCTTCACATCCTCCTTCCTCTGGGTGTTTCTCTCTGTCCAACCCCCTGTGTATTGAGAAGAAGTCATGTTGGATCAGAACCCACCCTGAAGGCCCCAGCCCTATTATCCTAAACACCTATTTCCAAAGAAGATCCTATTCATGGGACCTGGCAGGACAGGACTTCAACATCTTTGGGGAAGACACAGTTCAGCCATAGCAGCTGTAGCAGCTGGTTGCTAAGGCCCTTCCTAAGTGGATCCCCAACTCTGTGTCCCTGGCTGAGTCTAGTGCCTTCCAACTCTGGCTCTGGCACCATCGGGGGCCACTCATCATCATGCCTGAGCTCAAATTTCTATTCCACTACCTCTCAGGCTACATAGCTGCTCTGAGCCTCAGTTTCTTCATCTTTAAAATGGGATAATAATGACACCTACTCAGGGGATTGTTTTGAAGGTTAAATGAATTCGTGTCAATAAAGTCCTCTGAAGAGTGCCTGGCTCCAAAGTATTTGGACAAAATTCATTACTTTTGGGGCTGGGGATACAGCTCAGTTGGTAGAGTGCTTGCCTTGCATGCACAAGGCCCTGGGTTCAAACCCCGGCACCCCCCAAAAAAAATTCATTACTATTGTTTTTAGGTTTTTCGTCCTCCCTTGCTTCTCCTCATTCAATGAAGTTCACCCTTTCCCTGTCTCAAGAGGAGGTCGTGGCATTCTGAGGTCACTTGCCAAGTCCCCAGGATTAAAATCCAGACCTCAGGATGGGGTGTAGGTCAGTGGTGGAGCGCTGGCCCAGCCTGCACCAGGCCCTGAGGTCAATCCCCAGAACTGGGGAGAAAACAAAACCCCCAAAGCCCAGACCTCTTTCCCCAAGGCCAGTGCTGGCTCCTCTGCCTTGGGGACATGGATAGGGACAGGCCTCTCGTCCTCCTCTGGCTCCTTCTGCCATCCCAAGTCATTCCAAGGTTGATCCATTCTCCTAAAAACCCGGCTTCCAGTTTGAGCTAAGCTGCCCGAAGTGTTAGCAGCCGAATCTGCTACTTGCTAATTTGTCACTCGGGGATACGGAGGGGACGGGAAGGCAAAGCGGGGAGCTCTGGTAATGGCTCGTCCCCAGTCTTCATCAGCATCCTAATTATTCCACACCTTTTTAATAGAGGAAGCATTAGCATTCCCAAACTGTGTAGGGGTCTGATTGAAATAATGTCTCCTGAATTATCTTTTCATAAACTGAAAAATAAATAAATAAGTGGGAAGCTCCCCAGACACAGCCTCCTTCCGGGCTTGTGCCTGGTGGGGGTCTCAGGGAGGTGGAGCGCAGGGAGTGGCCAGGGGTGGCCGTCTTTGACCCACTGAGGACAGGAGAGGTGGTCTGTCCCCTGGTTGCTCTTCCTCCCATCCTTCCACCTGGCATTGTCCTCAGGGCCTGCTCCTGGGACCCCTCCTCCTTCTGGAAGCCCTCCTGGACTCCACCCTTCCCTGGTGGCATGCGGACTACGCACCACCTCACCTGCCTCTGCTTTCTCTGAGCGGTCCCCAGTGGTTGGATATGGCTGCCCTTGACATTTGCAGTGCAGATTGCTCAAGGGCAAAGCCCCTAGGAACCTCGTCTTGTCCCCTCTGTGGCTGTCAGCACAAGCCCTGGCCCTCAGCTGGACAGAGAGGGAAGGACACTGAAGGCTGCCTGTGTCACAGTCCTTCCCACCGTCTCCCATTCCAGCTGCCTCTCCAGATGTGGCTCAGAGGCTTAGCCAGCAGCTGGGAGAGGTGAGCCAAGTGGACCAGGGAATGAGCGGCTCACCACCTCCAGGGGCTTCCAGGCCGCAGGTAGGAGGTCCCCTTGGCTCTGTGACTCTACAGCCCCAGTCTCCGTTCCTGCCGTTCTTTGCAAGGGAAACAGCAGCGCCTCTCACTAGCTCCCCGGCCAGCCACGTGTTAGGAAGGGAGTCTGCAGCCAAAGCCCGCCACTGTTGCAGTCGGCACAAACAGAACATCTCACATTTCAGAGCTGTCACACTACTGAGAGTCATTCACATAAACAACGAGGTCCTCGTGGGTTTGATGGCAACACAAACACCACTTGTGACTCAATTAAGGCAGCAGTAATTAAAAAGGGGGAACAGCATGCTGGCTCTCCAATCCCATCTTCCCATGGAGGCCTGGGCAGCTGACAAGTGGGACCTGGGGGCCGGAGGGGGACGCTCCCCCAGGGCCTGTGCTCCATCCAGCCCTGGCCAGGGCTGGGGCGGGGGAGGGGAGACACGGGCACACAACCCTCGACCTCAGCTAGTGGCCCGGCTCTGCGCCAGCAAGTGGCATATGTTGATGAAAATCTTTGTAAATGATCGAAGTGCCCCTGGGGACATGCAATGCTGTCCCCTGAGATGAGTCACACGTCCTTGGTTCCCAAATGACGATGGCCGATTACTGTTACTTTTACTCTGTTCCAGGCACTGTTGTGAGACTGTCGTAGACATGCAGCCGCAGCTACTGTTACTAATGAGGAGCAGGCACAGACTCGGGCCATCCTTCCAGCTAGGAAGAGGCATCGCCAGGATTAGATGAGGGGGTCTGGCCCGGAGCCCACCCCGCGGTCTGTACAGGTGGCCAGCTGCCTCTCGCTGTCTGAAGCTCTCTCCTGGGCCAGGGCCCTCCCGGTATTCGTGACACGCCGGCTCTGCTCCAGGCGTGTGCCAGCCACCCGACCCGGGGGATCTCTTCCTCTGAGTTCTATGATTATCCCCCGGTTCCAGATGGAGAAACCCAGGCTCATCCAGCGAGCGTCAGACTCTGCGATCAGATCAAATCCATATTTACCTGACTCCCAGGACTGTGCCCGGTGCCCCGAGTTCTGCCGTCTTCTGTGGGTGCTCTGGAACTGGCAGAACATCCACCAGATGTCGGCATCAACATCCTTCTGTGTGAAATGGATCGTGTGGAGGTCAAGGACGGAGGAATCTACGACAAAGAGACACTCGCCAAGCGGGCTGTGTCCCCAAGTCTGTGGGCTGCTGCTCCTGGTTAGGGGTGTGGAGGGAGGGCAAGGGCAGGCGCTGGGACAGCGAAGGAGCCACGTCGCACCCAGGACCACTCGGGCTAGGGACCTGCTCATCCCTGGGAGGAACAGAACCTGGTCATCCCCACCACAGGTGGGGAACAGGCTCAGGCGGAGGTGACGTTCTCATCGTCCCATAGAAGCACATACAGAGCCAGCTTTGCCACTTGGCCGCCTGCCTCAGGCCTTCGCCACTCCGGTCCACGCGGCAGCAGGGAGAACTCGGCCCGGTGCCCAGAGAGGCCAACAGAGGCCTGGCTCCCCTGAGAGTCCCCTGCCCTTTGGCAACTCACGGAACCTCTCTGGGACTATTTATCTCTAAAATGGAGATTTAAATGCAAGTGCTCAGCTCACCAGGGCCTGGGTGGGAGGATTTCAGGAGAGGCTGCAGGTAGAACGCTCAGCCCTGTGCGTGGTCTAGGAAAGGCCTAGAGGTGAGCAGTAGCCATGATGGGGACTGTGGGGAAGAGGAGGAGGAGGAGGAGGAGGAGGAGGAGGGGGAGGGGGGAGGAGGAGGGGGAGGGGGAGGAGGGGGAGGGGGAGGGGGAGGAGGAGGGGGAGGAGGAGGGGGAGGGGGAGGAGGGGGAGGGGGAGGGGGAGGAGGAGGGGGAGGGGGAGGAGGGGGAGGAGGAGGGGAAGGGGGAGGAGGGGGAGGAGGAGGAGGAGGGGAAGGGGGAGGAGGGGGAGGAGGAGGAGGGGGAGGAGGGGGAGGAGGAGGAGGGGGGAGAGAAGGGGGAGGGGGAGGAGGAGGAGGAGGAGGAGGAGGAGAATGTGGACACCCACCCCCTGCTGCAGCCCCCCTTGGTCTCAGGCCTCTTCACTCTGCACTGAAGAGCCCGTCTGCATAGCGGCCATCTCCAAGAGGTCCCGTCACCCCAGGCCCCAAGCAGGAGCCTTCTCCCCATGCCCCTTCCTTGATCCCAGTGGCCCCACTTGGGGGGGCGTCATAAACAGCTCCACTGAAGCCAAGGCATCATCTGGCCTGTAAATCAGCGGGCTTTCTGTGGCCATTTGCAGCATCAAAGGCGCAGACACCTCCAGATAATGCATCACGCTCGAGAGGCGGAGGTGGGGGGAGCTGTCATCTGCAGTCAGTGAGCAGGAAATCTATGTCCCCTCCTGGGCCTGGGTGCCAGTGTCACCGAGGGCTGCCCCCTTGGCCTCCTGCATGAGCCAACATGGGGCAAGTGGTCATGGCTGCGGTGGTGTGCGTGTGTGTGTGTGTGTGTGTGTGTGTGGATTTGTTGCATTCTGTGTGTTTGTGTTTGTGTTTTCTCTTTTCTCTTTTTCCAAGAGGCCATCAGCATTCCGGCAGCGTCCTGAGAAATTCATCAAATTATTTAACCTTTGCGGGAATAAATAATACATGTGTTTTCTCAGGATTTGTTCTGATTAAGCCGTTCTGGAGTGGTGCCAGGCCTGAGCCCGCCCCGGGAGAGGCAGGAAGGAGGCGGGGGGCACAGGATAGGAAATCAGGAGGCCAGCAGAGGCCGGGGCAGGAGGGGGCCGAGGAGGCCGGAGGGCCCGGGAGGTGGACCTGGACCCCCACGAGCTCCTCCAGGCTGGCGGCAGCAGAGGAAGGGGGTGGACTCCAGCAGCTCTGGCTGTGCACCTGCAGGCTCTCTGAGTCATCAGGCCCTGAGGACGGAGGTACAGAGGACAGAGAGCTGGGCGCGGGGTGAGTGGCAGTCCCATCTGGTGTCCGGGAGGCCAAAGGCCAGGCAAGGCCTGGGTGTGACTCCCTGTCCCCCTTCTCTGCCTGCTGTGGAACTGCCCCTCCCAGCATCCACACCCATGTGCCATTACCCAGGGGACACTGGCAGAGCCCAGTGTCTGCCCACAGTGACTGCTCAATAGAAACTCGGTTGAAACCCATTAAACTGCTGACCGGTGACCAGTGTAAACCTACCAAAGGACCATTTCATATGGCTCCACCTACACGTGGCCTTACCTGTGATGGTCACACGCTCTAGCACTGAGGGCCCACTTTGTGCTCCAGTCCGGGTGTTCTCTACAGATAACCTTAAACTTCAGCCCCGTGAGGTCTGCTTCTTATTATCATTCACATTTTACAAAGGGAAAAACTGAGGCTCAGAGCAGTCCAGGCACCTGCTTGAGGTCACCCAGCTGACAGAGGGCTGAGCTGGGCCATGATCCCAGTGTAGCCCCAGAGTATTCTAACACCACGGCATTTCTAGGGCTTGGCCTTCCCTTCGTAGGACCCTGCCACTAAGCATGGGGACAAGAGAGGCAGGAGAAGGCCCAGGTGGAGGGCAGGTGGGAAATGAAGGTCATAAATAGCAAACTCAGAGCCCATCCAGTGCTGTGGAATTTCTAAGGGCTCAATCTCAGCAAGGTGCCCTTGATAAGCTACAGAGACAGTGAAGAGGGGAACACAGAGTATTTAGAACTTTCATACACACGGCAGTGTCAGAGGTTCCCAGGAAGGCTCTCGAGTGACCTGGAAGCCAGCCATAGCTATTGCATCTCTAGGAATAGCCTCTGAGCAAAGAGCCTCGACCTCAGTTGTCCTCACCCACCTGGGCTGCAGACGCTGGAGGGGCCTGTGTTGGAGCTCAGCCCACAGGACCTTGGAGGGGCTGATCCCACCTGGGGGGTGGTGAGGGAAGCCGCCTCACTTTCCCCCCTGGTCCTCAGTTTCCTCTGGTGCTGAGAGGGCAGGTCGCCTCTCTCCACGCCACCCTGGGCTCTGCCATTCTGTAATCTCCATGCACCTGCACAGCGAGGGCGACCAGGAAGGGGCTCTGGAGCCAGTCTGCTTGGATTCAAACCCAGCTCCACCATGGAGAAGCCATGTGACCTTGGACAGATGACCTGACCCCCCAGAGCTCATTGTCTGCCACTATGGATAAGTCCTACCTGTAGACTGGCAGGCTTGGCTAAAAGACTTCTGTGTGTTCCTGGCTAGGAGTGGGGGCTCTGGAAGTAGCAGCATGTGTCTTGATCATGACCAAGACCTAGGCAGGCAGGGAGGGAACCATCCCTCCATCCTCCATGAGCACCAGAAATGTCCCAAGGGAGGAGGTGACAGGGGCCCAGCTCCAACCCCAACCCGCCTGGGATTCAAATCTCCAAGGTCCTCAGCCTTTCCAGCCCTTGCTTAGGAGCCGAAATCTGGGATTGGAAGGATTCACAGTTGCCCACCAATAACCCCAGATAATCCCTCTTGTATCCACATATCATTTTCCTCTTAAAGAAATAAAATCTCTAATTAGAGTTTTCTCTGAACGCACTCTCTTTGAAAAAAATTAAAAATGTATAAACCCTCCTGTATCATGTATGTATATTTCATTGCTGCATAATTGGGATCTTTGTCAGTAACCAGGGTAGAGGGCGACAGCCTTTTAATCGGCTCCGGATGCTAATGGAGAAAGAGACGTTTTCCTCCTCTTTGCTCAACGGTTCAGCCAGAGACTAGAGTCCTCCCTAATAAGTATTTATGTCAAAACCCTTTTTTGGGGAGTGGGGGGGGAGGAGCAGCTGTAGCCCAGTTGAAAGACGGGGCTCTGATTACAGTGCGCCGACAAGGGGGGGTCACTTTCAGAGAGAAACAGTGCTAATCAAGTTAATCACAAAACCCGCGCTATAATTGCTTCAGCTCTCAGACAAAATTTTACTTTTATCTAAATTACTAAAGTGAGGAGAGTGCAATCCACTCTAATTTAGCTTTTGAGCTGAGGAGAAAGCATGTGTGGAAGGCTGGAGAGGTTTTTAAACATCAGGAGAACTCGTGCAATGGAATCCAACACTCCTCCCTGCCTCCCACCCGCCTCCCCTCCCTCCTGCCTCCTGCACGTCCTTCCTCCTTCCAGAAGGCCTGGCCCAGGGCTGAGGGTTTGGACGCCTGGACCTACCCTTTAAGGCTGTTAGCAAGCTACTCAGCTTCTCCATGTCCTCAGTTTCTGCATCTGTGAAATGGGATTGATTGCCAGTAGGGTACCTGTCTCAGGACTGGGGGGCAGAGTTAATGCATTGGCAGGAACGAGGTATTGGTTGTGTGTGAGCCATGTGCACTCTCTCTCTCTGTCTGTCTCTCTCTCTCTCTCTCTCACACACACACACACACTCTCAAGAAGCGTCCCTTGCTGTTGTGATCTCTCCATTTTCCTTCCTCCCTTCCTGTGCCTCTGTCTTCCTCGCCTTCTCCTCCTCCTTCTCCTTCTTCCACTTCTTCTCTTTCACCTCTTCTTTCTGAGTTTCCCTCCTGTTTCTAGCACCTTCTTTGCACGAGGCACGACCTGTCCTCAGGGACTCACAATCTGGTCTTGATGACTTTGAATTCAAGAGGAGAGTGAATGGGCCTCAAGGAACTCAGACAAGAGCTGAGGGGATGGACCTGAGGGCACCCTTTCTTCCACTGGGAAATCAAGAAGGCTGTGTGGAAGGAGGAGCCTGGTAGCTGGGTGTCGGAGGACACTGCTGCTGTGGACGTGGGGAGGCAAGGCCTGGGGCCGGCAGCCTGAGTGAGGGCGGAGAGGGGAGCACGGGCAGCAGGCGGTGCACAGATGCCGGAAGATGCCGGACCAGCTGAGCACAGCTCTGCGGGTGGGCCCACCTCTCACCCCTCACCCCTCACCCCTCACCCCTCACCCCTCACCCCCGCCCTGTGCAGCCCTCCAGCCTCGTCCAGTTGGCTCTCAGCATCGGCTGAACGGGAACCTTCGTTCCTCACCTTGCAGGGCATCCCAGGTGGGATCCCACGATGGCCACACACTGGGCCACTCACTTAGTCCCATGTCACTGGCTGCCTTTCCCCGCCTGCCTTCCATCAGTCTCGCTTTCTCCCACAGCAGCCTCCGGGGGTCTTCCAAATTCACGCTTCGTCCAACGAGGAGCTGATGTCATCCAACTTGCCCGGAAACACAGATTAGAGAAAACACACACAGTCAATTTAACTGGCAATTAAACAGACTCCCCTATGTAATTAGCGTCAAGACAACTCACAATTACTATGGGGCGCACATTCGCAGCCGACGCTCCACATTTATATAGAGCAACAATTACTGGGCGCTAATATCTTAACAGGAAGCGGAAGAAATTTGTGAAACATTTTAAGGAGGCAGCCCATCCTGTCCTTTTGCACTGTAAATAACTCTCTTGTAAATGGAACTGTAAAATTAAAGAGGCAATGCTTGAAATGAGGCGGAGAAGAAAAATATTTACTCTATTGAAAGTAACTGATTGCTGTTTTGAGATGACCAATTTCAGGAAACTAACTGCTTGTCCCATGTTAGTAAAAGCCAACTCCACTGGCTGAGGGCTTCCCTTGGGCCAGGCCCATCACCTGCTGTATTGCATCCAGGTCTCACAGTGACTCTGTACAGAGATGGGGAACTGGGCTCCCGTAGGTGAAGCCACTTGCCCAAGGTCACAGCTGACAGCAGCAGGACAGAATCTGGGTCTAAATGCAAAACTTTGGTGCAAAACCCCCCACATTCACTGCTGTCTGTGCCACAGACAGTCACATCCAGACTCAAACACTAAGCAGCCTATCAGAAGGCGGAGGCCCCAGAGGGAGGGACCAGCCCAAGGCCATGCAGCAGGTCCAGGGAACAGCACGTCTCCTACCATTGCCCCTTCCCACTGTACTGTCTGATAGAAATGGAAATGATGCCACCAAAGAAGGACCCCTTTGGTGACTGCACCTCTCCTAGAACTGCCTTGTAGGTCTACGGTTCTTGCTCCTGGGGAGAGAAAGAGGCCTGAGTTGGCTTTAGGGTCAATGCAATATAATCCACCACCACTCCCCCTTCCCAAAAAAAGGAGCTCTGAAACTATTGAGTTCTATGCTGGACACGGAGTACTATTCTTTCTCTTCCCTTATCCTAAACCTTTGTAAGCATCCCTGAAAGGGATAGCAGCAATCCTGAAGCCCTGTAATTAGGAATACTTAGCCAGATGCAATATATACATTTAGCTCATCAAGGGACTTTAGCAGTAAAAGCTACAGTATCAGTATCAGTTAGCTATTGCTGTGTAACAAATCTTTTCAAACCCCAGGGACTTAAATGCAATGCCTGTGAACACTTTGCCATGTACTGGGACTGGGCTGGTCTAGGCCAAACTGGGCTCGGTGCCTCTACGTACTTCAGGTCTTTGAGTCAGTAGCAGCTCCATTCCACAGGTCTCCCAGATTCGTCAAAACAACAGATCTTTTCCTGGGGTGGCAGAGGCTCAAGAGAGCGAGCAGAAATATGCCACTCAAGTCTCTGGCCAAAACAAGTTACACGGGACTGAGGCTTGGGAGGTTTGAGTGTATTCCCCCATAGTTCATACGCTGGAAGTTTGGTCCCCAACATGCTGTTGTTGAGGTGGTGGAACCTTTAAAAGCTGGAGCCTATCAGTGGACAAATTAGGTCAATGGGACATGACACTTGGAAGAGATTAATGAGGTATTCGTGGAACTCCCACGAGTCTGGCCTGTTCTGTCTGTGGCTGTTTCCCTTTCTGCTTCTCCACCATATTGTGATGCAGCCAAAGGAGCCCTCACCAGAGGCTGAGCAGATGAGGCTGCTGATGTTGGGCTATCGCATCTATTATGGTTTGGATTGAAGTGTCCCCCAAATGTGTGTGTTGGAGGGTTGGTCCAGGATGCAGGTGGGGGTTTGGGGAAGTGATTGGGTCATGAGGGCTCCGAGTGGGGTATCAATCTTTTGATAGGTGAATGGGCTGCTGGGCAGTGGTGGAAACCGAAGGCAGAGGGGCATGTGCATTCCTCCATGCCCTTCTGCCATGATGTTTTTGCCTTGGAGCTGGCCAGCCATGGGCTAAAGCTCTGAAACCATAAGCCAAAATAAATCTTTCCTCTTTAAGTTTTTTCTTCAGGTATCTGTCACAAAAAATACAGACCAACACAGCATTCAAATCTGAACTAAATAAAACTCTTTTCTTTATACATATTTAGCTCAAGTATTTTGTTACAGCAATGGAGAACAGACGCACAGCCAAGTTACATGCAAGGGTGCTCATGCAGGGACCAGGGAAGAATTGTGAGGAGGGGAACATTCTATTCACCGCAGTGTAATAAAACATCAAATAGGTCTTTAAAAAAAAACTCAGTATTTGGTGGGAAAGGAGCTAGCTGCTAGAGAGAGATGATTTCAAGCTTGATTTATGACTTTAAAATAGGAATAGTCACAACTAGCTCACAAAGCTGTCATGAGGCTTACATAAGATACTGCACATGACTTACCTGCACCACCCAAGACACACACTCAATAATCCTCGCCATCCTGGGGGCACCAACACATCTTGGTTTATCCAGGACTGTCTAATGTGGGAACAGCCACAGTCCCCGGCAAACCAGGATGTCAGTCACCCTAACCATCCCCATTACCAAAATAATACAAGGTCATCTTCACCTGCCAGGTACATTGGCAGGTAAGAGGGTAAACCTTCTCCTCTACTCCTGCAACCACCCTTCTCTGAATGGCACTACCATGTTGGTGCTGCTGCCCCTGGGACTCAGGCGGTGCTGGAGAATACGGGGAGTAAATGATGAACTCTTTAGCGGACTCTTGCCTTGTGGGGCAACAATCTAAGACGAAAAACATGAACTCCCACTCTTTGTTACATGTATAGTAACAACTGTGACACAGGAAGAAAGAGACTGGCAAATCCAGCTTCCCTGAGGATGGCAAGGTAGGGGTTTTAAAAATTACCAGCCATGTTCCCTGAGAGCCATTCTACTCTCATAGCCAACAAGCCTAAGAGCCTGGTTCCAGAAATTCAAAGACAATTATGTCTGACAAGAGTTTTCCTCACCCAGGGAACTTGTCTTAGTTTCTCCCACCAGGGGTCTTGTTCCAAAGACACTGGTTTACAAATTGGAAAACCTTCAAGCCACCCGAGGGTTGGTGGAGGTGGTGTCGGTGTTCTGCTCCCTGAAATCCTGGGAATGAGGGGAATCTGGGTGCAGTGGGGTGGGGGTGGCTCTCTGGGATGTCAGATGTCTGTCGTTCACTTGGAAACAAACTCTGAATCAAAGTGATCAGCCCCGATCCTTCCTCTCCATCTTCTGGCAGCTGGGCCCTTGCATTTCACATTTCCCTTGTCCTAAAGAAATCACAGGTGAAGCAGCATCTTCCTGGGCACCCAGGAGTGCACGGGTGTTCCCCGAGGAAGCTGACAACATTCTCAGCCCCGCGTCTCCTGGAAGAGCCAAGGAAGGAAACCTGGGGCTCCTTTGCCAGGGCCCATGCACCTTCTGCCTGATAAGTCACCCCGTCAAGGCTCACCTCCTGGCCTTGCTGGCCAGACTCCAGCAAGTCCACCGTCATTTCACCGAGGGCTCTGGGGCCAAGCCCACTCTTGGCTTCAGAGATAAAGGCTCCTTGAAATGTGTAATGTGGGCAGGGGTTCCAGGAAGGCTTCTCTGAGGAGGCCTTTGGGGGCTGAGCCCAGTCCCTCACCCAGGACAGGAGAGCCAGGATCTCAACCCCAGGCCTACTTTTCATGCCTGGGGGGCTTTAAGGAAGTCATCTAAGTTTCATCCACAAAATGGGGACAGTGGTGGTACCCGGCTTGTGAGGTCTGTGAGAATCCATAAGACGATAGGTGTTAGTCGCTCAGCACATGCAGCCATGTATTTAACAAGCACACATGGGGTGCGGCCACCATGCTGGGCAAGGAGACTTGGACACAGAGGTCGACACAGCCACCGCCCATGACTAAAGAGTCCCTGGTACATAGGGTGGCCCAACCAATGCCAGATGTCGTCATTAACCCAAGGGCTCAGGACAGGGCTCAGTCCCCTCTGCCCTCAACCAGAAGGCATCAAATGGACCTGCCGTCCCTCTTCAGCAAGATTGAGGGGACTAGGCCATCTGAAAGGTCAGCCGGGCTCTCAGTGAGAATCAAACGCACACTGTGAAGAAGTCCTGGGGCAGGAGGGTCCCACTGTCTTACCTCCTCTCTGCCCTAACCGGGCCACCACCTCCCTTGCCCCAAAGGTAGTGCCACTGGTCATGAGTGCTTGCAGGTGCTGCCCTGGTCTGATGAGACTACCACACCCTGAGAAGTCCCCATGAGACACTCGATATCAGTGACTCTCAAACTTCAGCAAGCGTCAGACCCACCAGGAGGGTCTGTAGACCACTCCCAGAGTTTCCAATTTGGTAGATCTGGGGTGGGGACCTGGAATGTGCATTTCCAACAAGGCCACATTGATGCTGCAGGTTCAGCAACCTCTGGTTTAGAACGTCATCCCCATTTCACAGGTGAGGAGACTGAGGCTCTGAGAGGGGAGGAGACTCACCTGTTCCCACTGTCAGGCAGGAACAGGGCTGCAGCCTGATCCACTGGCCTGGCTTGCTGGAGACTAGGGATTCTGGGGACTTTCAGTGCTAAAATCAGGACAGCCCCTGGAAAACCAGGACAGCTGGTCACCCGAGTTGCAATCCAGGCCCGAGCAACTCCTCTACCGTGTCTAGAGAGCACCTTATAATTCCCAACGGGCTTTACATCCATTGATACTGCCAGGATCAACAGTTCTCTGCATCCAAGATCTCTCTGAGTTCTCATAACCCTACAAAGTGGGAGCTATTATTCTACATTGTAGTGGTAAACTGAGGCACAGAGGGGTGATCTATCCAGGTCACATGGTTACTGAGTGGCAGAGGTGAGACTGAATGCCAGGCTCTGAATCCCCTGCACCCGGGGCCTCCTTCTGGCAGGAGGGTTGCTGAGAGCCTGGTGTGGAGTGAGCATGCCTGTCCCCAGCCCTGCTTCCGGAACCACAGTGCCTGGGTTCACTCCCATGCTTGCTGGAGGGACGATCTTGGGTAAGCCACTTAACTACAGGCTTCAGTTTCTCCTGCTTTAAGATGGCATAACAGCTGCCCGCTGGATTGCTGTGCAGAGTTGAGTGGGTTAAAGGCAGAAGAATTCTGCAAACAGCACTTAGCATGGAAGGCGCGACAAGTGTCTGCTGCTACCATCGCCTGCAGAGGAGGGACACGGTCCTGTCCTCCAGGGAAGAGGTCTACCTTCCTGGACTCAGCAACCCCAGGAACTTTGAATGCAAATCAGGGAGCATCCATAATATTTTTCTATTGCTAGCACTGATTCCTGTGTTGAGTCTCCACTGAGCCGGTTCTCCACTACCTTCTTCCACTGGGGCTATTTCTAAATTCCAAGGCCCCTTATATATTGCTAAGAGGCCACCTGATCTTCTGCCCCCACTGGGAAAGCCATCAGTTTACCCCATTCTAGTCATCGTTCCAGGGACCAATGAATCATCTCCACTTGCCTTCCATAGGGATCCCTTGGGGACACTCTTTTGTGCCACCCTTGGCAAACCTTGCTGATCAAGGGCCTTCTTGAGAATATGGAGGCCTTATCTGCTCCCTGGGAACCCAGCAGCCTCCCCAGGGATCCACCTGGGATAGGAAGCCCAGGACCCTCTGAGTCACGTCCCACAGATTTGGTCGGCGGGGACAGGGAGGAGTTATCCCCTGCTACCTCTTGTAGGTCTCCGTCCTGGCTGCCACCATTATGTGGAGTTCAATATTTGCAGATTGGGCCCAGGAAACCCAGCCTGCTCAGGAATAAAGAGACAGGTCCCACCTTCAATGGCTTCTAGAGACCAGGTGAACCAGAGTATCCACAACTGCACCATGGTCCCACTCGCCAAGCTGGACGGGACATCTGCTCAGAGCTCTGTCTTCACTCCCTGGGGGAGTCTGGGCAGGTCACTTTCTGTCATGGTTAATTTTTTATGTCAACTTGGCTAATACTCAAGTATTTGGTCAAACATTATTCTAGATGCTTCTGTGAGTTTTTTTTTTTTTTTTTTTTTTTTTTTTTAGATGAAACAAAGGTTTAAATCAGTAGATTGACTAGAGCACATTATCTTCCCTAATGTGGGTGGGCTGCATCCAATCAGTAGACGGTTTGGGTGGGGTGGGGGAACTTCCTCTGAAGAAGAGGGGATTCTGATAACTGCCTTCAGACTGCGCTGACCCCTCTTCCCTGGGCCTCCCGTGTCCTGACCAGCCTGCAGCTTTGGACTTGCCAGCCTCCACTGCCACCTGAGCCAGTTCTTAAGAATCTCTCCCTCTTACTAGTGTGCCTTCCTCTCCACATTTCCTTGTACCTCGTGGAAAGATAGGGATCCGTACAGGAGAACCCTCCCTGGGCTTCTTCCAAAGCCTGTGGGTATAGGTAAAGTCTGGCCAGAATTTGAAAGCCCAAGTCAATCAGGGCCACACTTGGGTTTCAGAAACTCTGGGAACTTTCTGGAATTATGTGTCATGTGCTCGTTCACTTATTTAACAATTCATTTCTGCTTATCTCCTCGGGACCAGGCATTGTGCCAGTGTCTGGGTACCAAGAAGAATTATTTAGAATTGATGGTAAAAGGTCTAGGCAATTAGCAGGCGACAAGGAAGTGGATATCATGTGCTACACACTCACTGTCTTAGTCTGTTTTCTGTTGCTGCCGCAGAATACCTGCTGCTGGATAATGTATAAAGAAAAAAAAAGGTTTATTTGACTCACAATTCTGATGGCGACTGCAGGGTTCAAATAGCATAGTGGCAGCATCCTGGTGAGGGTCCCCTGGCTGTGTCACAATTTGGAAGAGAAATGGAAAGGGAAGTAGTCTCATTTAGAAGGGTGCAAGAGTGTGGGGGAGACCTTCTTTTTAACAACCCACTCTTGCAAAAACTCATTCCGTGAGAACAGCATTCGTCCCTTCTAAGGGGGCACCCTGAGACTGGTCAGTCTCCACCTCTCAGGTTCTGCTTCTTAAAGGTTCCACCACCCAACACCACCACACTGGGACCCGAGCTTCCAGTACATGGACCTTTGTAGATGGTTCACCCAACAATACCCAAGCCAAAGCACAAGAGTCAGGTAGGAAAGGACAGGGACCCACAGGAGGGTCCTCATGTCCAGGGAGGGGCCTTATATAGCCCTCCTGAATTAGACAGTTCAGGAGTGAGAGGAAGGTGTGCAGGGAACAGAATGTGCAGAGAGAGCTTGGAGAGACAGAGAAAGATGATCCAGAGAGGCGGGAAGGACCACCTGGAAGGAGGCGGTCAAGCAGGGAGTGACATGGTCCACGTGAGAGGTGCTCCTTATCTTCAAGAGGCCTGGGTGCTCACATAGGAAAAGGGTCCATGGAAAACCCCCTGTGCGCCTCATTTTTAGCCAGTGCTCACAGGCACTCCAGGGTGGGGAGGCTGAGGCGCCCCCTGGTGGATGGAGGGGGAGCAGCGGCTGGGGGCCTTCAGGTGAGTAGGGAGATCAGAACCTGGATTCTAGGAGGCTGCTTACCGGATCCCAACCGTGTTTGGGCTGGGCCCAGGAATTGAGTTATGCCGTCAGATCCTGCATGTTGAGATATTGTAATTAAAGGTTTGTCAATATTTCCACTGAAAAGGCAATTTTCCCGAGGGCATCTGGTTTGGGGATTTTTTTTTCCCCTTTGTTTTCCTGTTTCCTTGTTTTCCCCTTGGTATACGGGAGCCGGGCAGGTCTCCTGATTGTGCATGCGACACAGGTCTTTCAGAGTAATAGCAGTCTGCACTATTGGCCAAAATGACTGTATTCATCTTAATTTTTAACATCTATTGCCTTGGAGAAGGTTTATAATTAAATGTTTGGATGCACCAGCAAATAAGAGGAAGGAAGTTTCCTTCCCTTGAAAGGAAGGTTCTTCATTCCCCCACCCAGCAAAAATCCTGGTTCCATTGCTTTACCTCAAATGGAACAAGAATCAGACTTACAAAGCAGAACATTGTGATTATTACAAAGGTCTGGCAATAAACCAAACTCTTTTGTTAAGGTAGTGAGCTCCCCGCTGCTGTTGGTATTCAATCACAACATATCAATTGATGAGCCAGGGATTTGTGTTTTCAAGGTACAGGGACTTGTTCATGAAGCTACCCAGGGGATTCTTTGAACAGGAGCTGCAAGAAAGGTTCTATGGGGTTTTGTCACCAATTCATGGGATTTTAGTGAAACCTACCTGATAACAAACAGTGTGTTCCTCTAAGATGACTGGTCCCTTCTGGTCTTTTCCAGTCACTCATTCCTGCAGGCCTGACAATGTGGTGGAATTTTCCAAATTCGCACACACTTCCCCGGAATAAAGCTGAGTCTTCCTTAACCTGATTCTGCACTCAAACTGGTTTGGATGGGCCCTCAGGAGCTCCGCAGGCTTTGGCAGCCATTTTCTATGGCATCTCAAAGAAGGGCCTCCTTGGAGCCCAGAGAGTTAAGAAGTGGAGTGAGTCCCTTCTCTACTACACAGAGACAGCGCCTCAGCCTGCTGCACATCAGAAGTCAAGTTGGGCAGATGTGGGATGGTGTTGGCTAGCGCCAGGGTTTCTAGAACTCCTCATAGAAAGTGAAGGGTCTCATGGCCAGATGAATAACTGCAAAGGAAAGTAGGCCTTGTTTCCCAGGAACACTCCATGCTGACCTTTGTTCAAGGGGTCTCAGTGCTACCTTGGGCTTCGCCATCCCACATTCAACATGTCCCCAGGGAGGGCCCCAGGGGAGAGCCTGTGGGTAGTGAGGATGGTACAGCCGCTGTCCTATGGAGCACCCTACCTGCTTCCCCATGGGGCTGTGGTCCCTCTGTCTGTGCCCCGTGCTGCCTGGCTCTGTACCCTGCAGGTAGTAAGTAGGCATCCACGTAACATGTGTGGAATGAACAAACGAATGAATGAACCCCACTCACTCTGACTCCTGCAGTCAGTGGAAACTGTGTTCAATCCCTTTCTCCTCCCTGTCTTCCTCACTTAGGAGCATTTAAGTGCATCTGGACCATCTTTGGTGCCTGTGCCACACTCCCATGCTGACCACGCCCCTTCATGTCCACGATGTCATCTGGCCTGCCATGTTAAGGTAAGGGAAATGAGATGCTGAGCTGCAGTTAGCAGCAGCAGGACCCCAACCCTGGAGCCCGGACTCCAAGGCCCGGGAGCTGGCGGCCATACCTCCAAGTCCTCAGAAAGCAGCAGCTGCAGAGGGCCCGGCCCTCATTTCCGCCTCCCGCAGACCACCCACACTTTGTCCCTGCCTTTCCCTTCTGATGTCACCACAGCCGCTCTAAGGCTTGTTCTGTGAGGGCTCTTCCTCGGTAGGCAATTACCTGAGTTCATATGGTTAATTGAAATATTCCTTTTCCTTGGGTTTTAATTCATCCAGCGTCGTTGCAGGAGCCACAGATAATAAGACCTAATTTATAATTAGGGCTTATCAAGAATCAGCTAATTTCTAGACCCCTGATTCCCAAGGAGGCAGTACGGGGTGGGGGCTCCTCTTTCCTTTCCAGGGAGTTGCTACCCACGAAGCTCAAAGAGGCACCAGGGAGGGAGGAGAACTAATTGGGAGCTGGCCCTCCATCTTGGACAATTTATTAATTGGATTATGGGAAATCTCAGGCCCCAGGCAAATCCCAAGGAGGCACGGCTGCCTCCCCTGGTTTGTGGGGAGAATATTAGACACAAAGACGAGACCTGGGTTCCATTTGGTCTTTCAGAAGCTGAGAATCTTTACATAAGTCACTGAATGCTGCCTTGCCTCCGTGTCCCCTGCCCTGCAGTGGCCAGGACCGTCCTTGCCCTGCCGAGTTCCAGGGGCTGTCATGGGAATGACGTGAGAGGGTTCAACAGGTACCTCTCAGGAGCAGTTATGATTATTTTGGGCGACTTGTGCGCATGAGATGGGCCCCAAAGACCAGTCAGGAAAGGGTGTTCCAGCCCGGGAAACCATGTCTCAGAGAGAATGAGGCTGGCCAAGACTCCACGGGAAGTTAAGAGTTGGGAGTCTTTGATTCTCATTGTCCTCTAGCATCTCCCGGTCCCAGAGGTCTTGGACTCCGGTCCCTCTGTTGCTTTCCTACTGCAAGCTTCGCTACCCCTGGAAGCCTCTCCAACACCCACACAGCCAGTTTGAGTGGCTGAGAGTGGGGGTGGGGGGCCACAGCAGAGTGGGCACAGCTCTGGAATCATGTAGGTCTGGTTTCAAACTCACACTCTGCCTTTTACCAGCTGTAGACAGCAGAATTCCTGTGGCTGCGTGTGAAAAGACAGAAACCCCATCCAAACGAACTTAAGCTTAAAGGAAAGATGAGCCAATGTCTCCGAAAACTCTAAAGGAACAGCTTTGAGTGCGGTGGGATGCGGGTGCTCCGCGATGACCGTCCCGGGTGAGGGAGAGGAGGTGGAATGAGCCTACGATGTGAGTAGAATTTCCACCCAGGAGAGAAGCGTTCTGCAATGAATGGGAGATTGAAAGGAGAAGACGCCAGGTCATCTTAGGCCACTCTCTCACTATCTGATCCTCCGTCTTTCCATTCAGCTGTGCAATAGGGTCAGCCTCCATGTTTCAGGAAATAAGATTAATATCCAAAAATCTACTACATTTTTAATTCTAGCAATAAACAATCCAGATAGGAAATTAAGTAAGTTTTTTTTTCCATTTATAAAAGCTACGAAAAGAATATTTAAGGATAAATTTAACAAAAAAGGTGCAAGACTTAGCCTCTAAAAACTTCTACAAACCATTATTGAAAGAAACGAAGAAAGACAAAACACATGCTGTGTTCATGGAAGACTTCATTTTGTTAAGATGCAACAGTCATCAAACTGCTCTATGTACTCAGTATAATCCCTAGAACATTACAGCTGACTTTTTCCCTCAGAAATTGAGAAGCTGATCATAAAACTCATATGGAAGTACAAGGGGCTGGCGGCCCAAATCAATCTTGAAAAAAAAAAAAGTCGGGGGACTCACTTCCCAATTTAAAAACTTTCTCCAAAAGTCCAGTGATCAAGACAGTATGGAACTGACAGAAGGATAGGTATATAAAATCTGTGGCACAGAATTGAAAGTGCAGAAATAAACCCATGCATCGATGGCCTACGGATTTTTGACAGGGTGCTAGACAATTAAACGGGAGAAACAATAATCTTGTCAATAAACGATACTGGAATAATAGCTATCTACGTGTAAAGGAGTAAAGTTGAACCCCTGCTTCACATATTATTAAAAAATTAACTGAAAATGAATCAAGATCTAAATGTAAGAGCTAAAACAATAAAACCCCTAGAAGAAAATACAGGTATAAATATTCATGACCTTGTATTAGGCAATGGTTTCTTAGTTATGGACCTAAAACACGAATTACAAAAAAATATAGAGGTAGATAAGCGAACTTAATCAAAAGTAAAAAATTTTTAATTTTTAATGAAAAGGACACTATCAAGAATGTCACAAAGAGAATGGAAGAAAATATTTGCAAATCTGATACAAGAATTTCATGTAACCTATAAAGAAATATTGCAATTCAATCAAAATATTAAAAATTGGATTTTTAGTCAACCATCAAAAGATTTCTCAAAAAAAAAAAGACATACAAATGACCAATAAGCTCAATAAAAGATATTCAACATCATTAGTCACTAGAAGAATGCAATTCAAAACCACAAGGACACCACTTGACGTCCACTAGGATGGCCATAACCAAAAAGATGGGCCCATAGCAGCATTGGCAAAGATGAAAAAGAACTGGAACTTTCTTACTGGCTGGTAGGTACAGTGGTACAGCCACTGGGGAAAACAATATCATGCTTAGAGCTACCATGTGACCAGGCACTTCCATTCTCAGCAATTCCACTCCCAGTCTCAAGAGAATTAAAAACATATGCTTATACAAACACCTACCTGAAACTAAATAGCACCATTATTCATAACAAAGAATAGAGAACCCCAAAAGTGCATCAGCAGATCATTTAATCAACAAGACAGATTCTAGCCTGTCAATGAAATATTATTCAGCCATAAAATGGAGTGAAGTGCTGACACCTGCTAGGACGTGGACACACCTGGAGGACATCAGACTAAGGGAAAGAATCCAGTCACAGGAGACCACATGTGCAGTTCCTCTTGTGGGGAATATCAGTCTAGGTTTGATCTATACAGACGAGAAACAGATGAGTGTCTTCCAGGGGCTGGGAAAGTGGTGAATGGGGAGTGACTTAGGGGGTCAGGGGTTTCTTTATGAGGTGGTGAAAATGTTCTACGGTCATTCAGTAGTGATGGTTGCACACCTGATGGGTCCATTAAACCCACTTACTTTTACACTTAAAAAGGTGAATTGATGGCCTATGAACTCTATCTCAATAAAACTCTAATTTTAAAAACTGGCACCAAAACATCTACCAGAGAGGGTAATTGGGGACATAAAATGAATTATGGCATAAATTAATAAATGAATGAGGCATCCAAAGCACCTAGCTCCGGGGAGGCACACAGGAAGTCTGCATGGGGGGGACCCCCACCCTCTTCAGCAATTCCTTTTTCATTTCTAGGGTAGAACTTTGAAGCATTTCACAAAGAGAGCTGTGCCATGCTTGGCTCCTCCCAGAGCAGCCGGGGTCATTATTAAGATGGCTGGCTAGTCTTTCGATGTTAATGAATAAGATATCCCTTTCCCTGAGAACGCATCAACCTCTCTAGGTGGGAGGAGGCAGCCTCGGCTCTGAGTCCAGACAGGCCTCCCTCCAAGTATTTCCACTCAAAGGTTTCATTCTACATTTCAAACTGTCCTTCCATGAGGTGGCTAAGAGAACTCAGGTTCTGGGCGTTTGGCTAAGGGAGGACGATGACAGGGCTATTTCAAGTCACTGGAGTTCAAGGGTACCTGCCTCAGCACTTTTGTTGAGATTGATTTGTTGCCCTGCTCACTTGACCTTGATGCACAAAACAGTTCCAAGGGGCGGGGAGCACCATTCTAACCAAGGGAGCAGATGTGTCCCACCAGCCAAGCCCATGGCCCACTGACAGTGGACACGAGCCACAGTGACGTCGTGGTCACCAAGCAGTAGTAGTGGAGCCAGAGGACAGCTCGATAGAGTGGTCCAGCCACCTGGGCAGGGAAGGCCCAAGGTTGTGAAATAAGTCAGTGACAAAGTTAGCATTTAGGCCCAGGTCGGTATGACTCAAACACTTCTCCCTCCACGCCAGGATAAGTGTTTACCAGGCGCTCGCTGATGCTTTATGTAGATTCACCCCTTTAATTCATATGGCAGCTCACGAGATGCACGGGATTGATGGGCTCATCTTCCAGGTGAAGAAAATGGGAATCCCCATTTTGCAGACAGTTTAAGTAACATGCCCAAGGTCACAGGGCTAATATTTGAACCCAAGGAACACGGCACTAGAACCAGGCTCTCAGCCTCCTACCCAGCCTACCCCTGTCTGTTTATTGCTTTGTGAACAAAAACACAAATGAGCTCCTGCCGGGTGGAAGCAGGATAGTTCAGCTGTCCACAGGGACCAAACTGACCTAGAAATGATCACCTCCCCAAAACACCCCATGCAGAATGGAGCCAGATAATATCCCTCTTTGAAATCATTCTTGTACCCTAGTTTCCTGGGGAGCCCAGAGCAACCTAACCAGTGTGGAATGTGCTACACCTCTCAGGACCACTGATCAGGCTGAGATGCACATCCTGGCTGTGCTCTGTTAGCCTTTAGCCGTCCAGTCTGCTGGAATTTGTTACTTGGAATGAGCAGGAGCACTGCACCAGGAGCAAGGACATTCATGTAAAAATCCTGTGTGTCCTTGAGTGAGTCACTTAACCTCTCTGGCCCTCAATTTCCTCACATGTAATATGGATGTAAAGGGCACCTTCTTTTCCCACACGATTGTTCTGAGGATCCAGAGAACTTTTCTGACCTACAGTTGGGCTTTGGGCTTGTATTTGAGTGATTAACCAATCAATACAGAACCCTCAGCAAGTGATGAGGTGCAATGAGAGGGAGTAACCAGTAGGTGGCAGCGCTTCAAAGCAGCCTGTGGGATGGCAGAAGGAACTGCCTATCAACCCTTCCCCACAGGTATATGGAATCTCCACCTCTGACCCAGCCCACAAACCCATAAAGGTCAAAGGGAAGCTCAGAGAGCACAGGTGACATTTCCAGGGATCCGTGACAAGACAGTGGCAGAGCCGGCAGAGCCAGGATGGGGTGGTGTCTTCACGTGGCTCCTACTCACTGGGCTCCTGCGAAGTGCCAACGCTGAGTGAGACCTTTCCCCTGAGTTTGACTGCTGCAGCCTGGGGTTCCCGCCCCCACCCCTGCAGCTTCCAGGGTGCTGCTCCCTTCCTGGGTGCTGCTCCCCCACAGCCTAACCTGGCCAGGACAGGGAGACTCCGGTGAGCAGAGCATCCTGGAGGACCAGAGGCCAGGAGGTCTGCAGCCCAGTTCTTGCCTGGTTCCCTTCTGGCTTGCTCCCAGCCCCGGGCCAAGGTCTCCTGAGTAGGTCCTGAAATCAAAGTAGCGGGTAGAAAAGAAAATAATGAAAAACTAGTATATATCTGCCACAGTGCAGGTGAATGTTGTGTTTCTTTTCAATGCCCCCCCTCTCACACACGCACACACACTCAGCAGGATACACAAGGCTTCACATCTTGGCATCAGGCTCACAGTTCTGAGAACCCCATCTAAGCGCCATTCCAACTCTGGGTCCTGCGATCCAGTGTCTTCACTCTTCTTGGCCTCCACACCTACACGTCACCCCAGGTCGCCGGACCCCTCTGTTCAGGCACATTTCTGACCATATGCAGTTTGCGGCCTCAGCAGCAAGAACGGTCCACTCCACTCGGACCTTGCATTGTTCACCACCAGGAAGGGACGCACGTCTCCTCTCATCCTCGATGCAGCTGCGCGGGGTGGACGCTGACCCCATCTACAGATGAGCAAACGGAGGCTTAAGAAGTGGTGGGATGGCTGAGGTCCCACAGCCAGCTCCGCCTGAGCCTGGGCTTGACCCAGGTGGCCCCAGAGGTGATGCTTGGGCTTCCCTGGCTGCTGCCTGGGGCCCCTTCTGAGAAGAGCCACCACCGCTCTCCAGCTCCCATTTCTCCTGCTCGAAGTCACTTTTATTTTCTCTGTCTCTTTCAAGTTTGATTGAATTTACACTTAATGAATCCAACTTTGTCATTTAGGGGATGTTGGAGCAATAAGGCTTGACAGGTTGTGAGCGATGATGCAATAAGGCGAGCTGGAGCAGGGACGTCCCTGGGCTCCCCTGAGCGATGGCCTGGGCTCCGGCTGGGGAAGCCGCCAGACCCCTGCAGGAGCTCGCTGGGGGAGGGGCGGGTCCTTTTATTTAGGGGCCGGGCTCAGAACAGGCGTTTGGATTAGGACCAGTAAACAGGGCTGGGATGTGGGACGCCAGCCCTGCCACCGAGGGGCTGTGCTGTCTCTGGGTAGATGGCTTCACCTCTCTGGTCTTGTTCCTTTCAATGTGTAGAATGGGGTGGTGGCCTGCGGGGGTCGTGGCCCGAGGGGGTCGAGGGGGTCGTTGCTTTATAAACTGGAGGATACGTTGGCTCTTGTTTCAAAGGGAGTTTCTTGACACAAAATGAGCTCCCCGGATGTCCCTCTGCTGTCCTTTACTGGCCGAGTTATAAGGTCAGTTCCCGTCCCAGGCCCCCCCCACATGCAAGCCTGGCGGAAGGGCCCCTAAGGGTTAGGGTGAGGAGCAATCTTTAATAACGGAACACAATTAAAAAATCAAAATTTTATTGAAGTGGATCTCACTTTGGTTAGTAAAAACAGGATAGCCACAGAAAAGTTGTTCACAGTTGGGGCAGAACTTTGAGGATTCCCTCCTTTTTATATTGGAATTTTTAATGCTTTTTGGATGAGGGTACTTGGGACTGAAACCAGAGGCACTTTACCACTCAGCTACACCCTGGGTCCACTTTTCTTTTTAATTTTGAAATAGGGTCTTACTAAGTTGCCTGTTTGACCTTGAACTTGCAATCCTTCTACCTCAGCCTCCTGAGTCGCTGGGATTACAGGTGTGCACCACCGCACCCAGTTTAACCTTTTTTTAAAAATGAAATAACACACACATTATAGAGAGTGCATGAAACATTGAGGTAAAGTTTAATGAATGATGATAAAATGACCTTCTATGTGACCACCTTCATTATTGTTGCCTTACAAACCTCTGGCCAGAACCATTTCCTTCTCTAGGACAGGAAGCTTCATGCCCATCATCTTTTTGTTTATAGTTTTCATAGTTTTACTACCTAAGTAGGCATCCTGAAAGAGTAGCTTAGCTGGCCTTGATGGCACACACCTGTAATCCCAGTGACTACGGAGACTGAGGCAGGAGGATCACAAGTTTGAGTCCAGCCTCAGCAACTTAGTGAGGCCCTAAGGAACTTTGCAAGACCCTGTCTCAAAATAAAAAATAAAAGGACTGAGGATGTGGCTCAGTGGCAAAGTACCCCTGGTTCAATCCCCAGTCAGTCATTCATATATATATATATATATATATATATATATATATATATATATATATATATATGCCTATTTTTGAATTGCATATAATAGATTCATACTATATGTGTTTTGTGTGTATCTATCTTAAAGTCAATATTATGTCTTTAAAATGTATCCAGTTGCATGTAGCTATAGTTGGTGCATGTTTAATGTTGTATAACAACACATTTTATATCTGTACTGCAATTCATCTACCCATTTATTTTTAGTGTTGGTGAATAGCTAGGTTGTTTTGTTTATATTTTCTAATTTTTCTAGGATGAATATCTTGGGACAGGTGGCATGCCTGGCACAATTGTTGAACAAATGCATGAAGAGGGATAATGGGGGCTGGTGTTGGGCTCCGGGGTAGAGCGCTCCCTAGCACATGCGAGGCACTGGGTTCGATCCTCAGCACCCCATAAAAATAAACAAATAAATGTATTGTGTCCAACTACAATTAAAAAATAAATATTAAAAAAAGAGTGATAATGGATTTTTTTTTTCTTCAATTAAAGAAAAGTTGGGTACTGGAAGGGTTGACTATGAACGAAGATAGATCAAGGGGAGACTTTTCCAGGTTTTCCGATTTTCCCTGGAGCTCAGAGGAGACGGATCAGGTTCAAGCAGAAGATTGGTGGATGTCATCTCCATTACCTAAAAGCCTCAAGCATATTTGGGTGTCCCATTTAAAATAAGAATAGAGTAATATTGAAAATGAAGAAAAATTCCCCCCATCATAGTGTTACATGTGTAATTAGAGAAAATTAACATTTACAGAAAGCTCTGCAGCAAGTAGGCAGAGCAATTAACTGGGAGTCAGAGAAGGCAGCTGGACTCGAGGCTCTTCCGTAAACCAGCAGGTTTGTGTCCCAACATCTCAGAGCCTCAGTTTCCCCCTCTGTAGAATGGAGACTAATTCCTCAAAGGATCTCATGAGAGGACAGCAGTGACCGACTTTTGGGAACCCTATGGAACAGGTAGCGAAGTTTTCAGAAGGCCACTCCCTGACATGGAAATACCGGCTTCTCACTGCCCGCCACACAATGCCCTGCCTTAGTCACAGAGGGGCAGAAATAAGAGGACCCTCCTCCTGCCTACGTAACGGAGAAGAAGCCAACTGGAAATAAAAGTGACCACTCTTGATTGTTGGGAATCTGACCTGATCAGAAAGGCTGGGGGTGGGGGTGGGGATGGGGGTGCTCAGACCACTCCTAGGGTCTCTCTGGCTCCCTGGGAGAAGGCACCTCGGCCGAGCCAGGCACGCAGCAGACACTGCAGGATGAAAACAACCATCATGTTTTTATTTGTTATTATTTTATTTTGGTGCAAGGGATGGAACCCAGGGTCTCTCAGATGCTAAACACATCCTCCACTGCTGAGCCGTGCCCCCAGCCCCACATTCACAGTCTACACACCTGATTTAGGAAGAACTTCCCACCACCACCACCACCCGCCTTTGGGTCCTACATATCTTTAAAAAGATAACAAAGGTCTTAGAATCTTCCTGACATTCCACAGAGGCCCAGTTACAACCATACATCAGAGCCAGGTTCCTGACCTTTTGGGGGCCATTGACGCCTTTGGCAGTGTGGAGATACCCTGTAGACCTCTTTTTAGGATGTTTTTAATTTTTTTGGTACCAGAGGTTGAACCCAGGGGTGCTTAACCATGGAACTATGGAGCCACGTCCCAGACCTTTTTTTTCTTTTTCCCCTGAGTCAGGGTCTTGCTCCTTGCTCAAGACCTTGCCGAGTTGCTGAGTCTGGCCTTGAACTTGTGATCCTCCTGCCTCAGCCTCCCAAACCGCTGGGATTACAGGCATGTGCCACTGTGCCCAGCTAGAATGTTTTTTTTTAAAATAAAAACAATGCATACATATCTAAGTACATATGTATTTTTGATGAAAACATTTTACAAGATTACAAAGAAATCAATTACATTGAAATATATTGTTCCTGTTAAAAGAACAAATATATAAAATGGTGGTAGATATGCTCCTTTATTAATGAGTTAAATAATGAGCTTTAGCAGGTGCAACTAACATGATTTTAAAATTGTGAAGGACCTAGATGGTATTTTGGTATTTGCAGCAACTAAACGGTGATAGGAAAGCATCTAGACAGGTAGTCACATCCTAGTATCGCCAGTGCACTTGTGGCTTGTTACCTATGTTTGCACTGGAAGAAAATGTTAAATTTTAATTAAGATATTAAGGAAAATAAAGATATAATTTTATTTCCTATCCACGTTTATAGACTCCCCTGAATGCTAACTGTGCTCTTTGGGTTGAGAGCCCCTCTGGGTGTTTGAAACTGCTTTAATGAACAATGAAGTGGTCCATAACGTACCCACAGAGTCTTTGGGGGAAAATAGTGCTCCTTTTCCCAACACATGAGCACACACACAGTCTCTGCCACCTGTGAAACCCAAGATGGTGGAGGGATGTAGGGCAGGGTGCGGTTGGGGACAGGAAGGGTCCTGGGCACTCCTGCAAGTGAGCACATTTGGGTCCAATACTTCTCAGTGGCTCCTCTGACACCACCCACAACAAGTTCACATGATATTATACCCTGGGCCAAGGGACAATGGGTTCACAACATTCTAAGCCACAAGAGGTAACTCAAATGGCAAACAGAGGTAAATTCCACTTTAGATACTTTGAAATTTTAAAACAAACCCAATGAACTAAGTTTACTGTTTCAGATCTTGGAAAACAGTCCCCTCTACCCCACCCCCACCGCACACACAAACCCTAAGGAAAATGTAAGGCAGGAAAGAAAGATGATAGCAGGAATAAACAAATTAGAAAGCACAAAAACAGTGGAATCAATAAATAAAACCAAGAGCTGGTTTCTTTGAAACAGCTAATAAAAAAAGACCAACCTCTGGCAAATATAATCAAGAAAAGAAAAGAGGCCCAAATGAAATCAGAAATGAGACTGTGATTATAACAATGAATCAAAAAGATTAAAAAATATTGAGGTGGGACAGTATGAAGTAATGTACTTCAGTAGCAAATTTGTTTGAAATGATCAATTAAACAGATGATAGTCTATAAAGTCATAAACTAATGCAGTTGATACAAGAAATGTGGATTGGATCAGCAAGCAAGGAACAATCTGAGAATGAGAAATGTATTAAAGGATAATCCTCCCACTCCCAAAAGGGACATTTTTACCCACCCTGGTGTCTCTGGAGAAATCTTTCCAAATTTTACAGAACACTACATTTCCATGTTATATAAATTAGACTTTAACATAGGAAAAGAATGGCAAAAAAAAAAAATCTGTTAATTCATTTTGTAAGGCGAATACAGTTCTGATTTTAAGTCCTGATACCAACTAGTTTTTTTAGAAAAGAAACAGGATTCAATATAATTTAAGAATACAGTTCCGGAAAGTGGTGTTTAGCAGCACATTAAGAAACTGTGAGTCACCATGAACTTGAAGGACTTCCCCAGCGATGCAAAGAAGGTTCAGCACAGGGGTGCCTCGTAATACAATGCTTCAGATCAATAGATTAAATAATAGGAACCATGTGATCAGAATAGTGCATGCCAAAAAAATGCATTTCAGTAGATGTTGAAACAGTTTAAAACATAGGAATAGTAAACACACTTCCTTATCATAATAAAGATCTATTTAAAATCAAACCAGCATCTTTTTCAATGGAACAACATTAAAAATTTCCCCATTGAGCAAGCAAGTACGAAACCATCATTATCATTCACTCTCATATTGGCAATTCAGGCTGATGTAATAAGACATGAAAAAGAAACCATTGGAATAATTATTAGACAGGTAGAAAGAACGTTCTTTCTCAGATGATGTGATTACATGCTTTAAAAATCTGAGATTCTCATCTAAATTAATATTAGCAATAATACAAAGGCTCAATAACTAATGAGATACCATGATACATAGCTTAAAAATCAATAACTACCCCCAAATAAATGTAATAGCAAGGCAGGAAATGAATTTTAAAATGACATTCAATTCACAATCAAATATAATAGTAAAATACTAAGATATAAACAAGGTGCACACACTCAAAAAAAGTCATAATTTCCTAAGAAAGCATAATAGAAAACTTGAATAATGGAAAAACATATCATGCTTCTCAATAAAAAGTCTAAATATTATAATTTTAGTTTTTATCATAAAAGGATTTCTTGTATAACTTGACAAAATGCATTTTAAAATAAATTGGAAGAGAACTGGCAAAATAGCAAAGAATATTCTGGATAAAAAAAGAGCAATGATAATAGATAACATTTAAACAAGCCATTAAAGAATAATGACTGAAATACTGTGATCCTAGAGCAAAATTAGTACTGTAACTCCATGAAACTAAAAGTCCAAACACAGACGTAGTGTCATAAGAGAATTTAATTATATAAAATGTGTCATCAAATGAAAAGGCAAGCTGGGCAAGGTAGCACACATCTGAATTCCAGCAGCTTGGGAGGCTGAGGCAGGAGGTTTGGGAGTTCAAGGCCAGCCTCTGCAACTTAGCAAGGCCTTAAGCAACTGAGCAAGACCCTATTTCTAAATAAAATTTTTAAAAAAGTGGCTGGGGATGTGGCTCAATGGTTTAGTAATCTGAGTTCAATTCCCAGTACAGAAAAAAAGAAAGAAAGAAAAAAAAAAAAGCTAAGGCAAGGAAATGCTATGTAATAAAGAAAATAAAGGAGCCAGATAATATATAAGCAGAGAAATTAAGTCTATACCTAAAAATAAATTCCAAATTTAGAAGAGACCAACCAAAAAAATATATATTATTGACAATCCAGTAGAAGTAAAATGGAGTAACCTGCTTCTTGACACACAATGGGGTTCCATCCCAATAAACCCGTCAGAAGTTGAAAATATCATCAGTAGAAATGCGTTTAATACACCTGACCTACCTACCATACTAGCTTAGCAACACAGAACACAAGAAGTAATGCAGACAGCAAACAGAGGTAAATTCCATCTTAGATGCTTTTAATTTTTAAAACAAACCCAGTGAACTCAGCTTACTGTTTCAGATCTTGGAAAACAGTCTTCCCTACCCCAAGGGTATGGTTGTTTCCCCTGATGATCCAGTGGTTTCCTGGGAACTTCATCTCTCTGCCACTGCCCAGCATGATCTCAGAGCATGGTGCTGGGTCTCACTAGCCCCGGAAGGGTCCCAGGTCCACAAGTCTGGCTTCTACTGACAGCATGCCACATTCTGACCATCATCAGGTTGAAAAGCCATGAGTCAAACCATCACTAAGTCAGGCACTATTTGTATTTGCCCCCCTGAGAAATAATAAAAGGAAAATGGAAGAAATTACCAAGAGGAGAAGTTGGCAGGTCCATATTAGAATGTTAAATGAATGCAAATATAAACCCAGAGAGAAAAAGAAAAGAAGAAAGGAGGGAGGGAGGGAGGGAAAAAGACTATACCAGGGAAAAGATTTATATTGAATGAAATCCACTTTTTTTAAAAAATTCACTTTTTTTGGAATATGCAGAAAGTTAGGAACTTCTTGACATTTCCATATGGACACACATACATACCTGTTAACATCCATTCTCAGGGACAAAGACAGACATATCCAGAGACACAGAGTTATAAATAGCACATAGATTCTTCTAGCACTGGTGGACTCCCTGTGTCCCTCCTTGGACCCAGAGCTAAGAATGTCTGGTCTATCCAAGTTCAAGGCCAGCCTCAGCTACTTAGCAAGACCATGTCTCAAAATAAAAATATAACAAGGGCTGGGGATGTGGCTCCGAGGATAAGCTCCCCTGGGTTCAAACCCTGTGCCAAAAAAAAAAAAAAAAAAAGACCGATCTAGAAAGACTAAGCTCCATTAAAATACTTAAAAACATTCCAAGGCCAGACAAAGGAATGAGCAAGAGGCGTGACCAAACCATTGGCTGAAAAGGAAATAGAAACAGTCCACACAAGGGCAGAGAATCAATAGGCATAAAATATGTTCCAGCTTTTGCCTACTAAATTATCAAATTGGTATGAAACTGATTTTAAAAAGCAAACTAATGCTGATGAGGTTTCAGGAAAATTGCCACACTGCGGGTCCCCTTTGAAAAGTCACTTAAAATACCTAACGAGAGCCCCGGAACGTCAATACTTCGCGACCTCATTGTCCTTTTTCTGGGAATTCACACTCATGAAATGAATTTGAAGTTCAAAGCTCCTTAAAGACCTTCCTCACATAATTTAGGAATTCTGCTAGTCAATGTGGAAACAGAAGACTAAAGAGAAAAAAGAAAGGGTCAGAATGGGGACCGCTCAGCAATGGGGGGAATTGGCAGAATGGAATGTTGTTCCGCCCATTAAAATGAAAATTATGAAAATAAGAACATGGTTATGGTAGGCTGAATAAAATGTCAAACAAAATTGTGTCCTTAATGTAAAATGGTAGTGAGTGAAACATTTGGTTTTTAAAATTTCCTCTAATGTTACGCATAAAAGTTCTATTCCATGCTAGGAGTGGAAAGGACATTGCACTAAATTCGGATCTGAGGAGAGGGGGCAGCCGGCTGGGGTGCAGCTCCGTGGCAGAGTGCTTGCTTAGCAGGTGTGAGGTCCTGGGTTTGATTCCAGCACCGCAAAGGAGAAAGAAAGGAAGGGGCAGGGACCTTAGGGAGTTATGAGGCTGTGACTCAAACCCAGGAGTCCTGCTTTAATCAATAGGGCCCATGAGATGTTTGGGACAGGTAGGCTCCTGGAAGCTTCTGTGACGAGCCCTGAGATCCGTGGCCTTTGCTCTGATCTGTTCTTCTCTCCTCTTTCTTCTTTCTTTCCTTCTATTTTTTTTTTTCTGTTTCATTGCCCCTTTTTGAAGGGATTCTTCTTCTATTTCATGATCATGATTTGGACCTACTACCAATCCCATCAAACTCATGAAGCTTTCAAAAATAGCTGGAACTCAGGGATATATTGAAGGAATCTGATATAAATGAGCCCAGTCTGAGGAAGAGGAAATGCTCAGGCCATGTCATGAACCCTGCTCTAGCACACAAGCTCTGCAGCCATGGTCACCCACCACCGAATCTCTAGCACCCAGAACAGTGTGTGGCATGTGGTCACAGCTCAATAAATATAGACGGGTAGATGGATGGATGGAGCAAAGACCCAAGAGAAACAAGATTGAAAACCTCAGGCTCTGAGCAGATCATGGCTGTGAAGGTCCATGTGAAGGTCAAGAAGGGCAAACCAAAAGGTCTCAGAAATGGCTACAGACCATACTCAGACCACTTGGCCGCAGCATTTCTCCCATCTTTCCTTGAGAAGCACTGAGTGAGGGCACACGAAGTACAGATGCATAATCAAGCTGGTAAAGAAAGGGGTGCAGCACCCAGCTAACTCAAAGAACAAAGCAAACCGTGCTCAATTGACCCCTGAATGTCTCTGCTCTGTGGGACCCTCTGGTGAAGGCATTTTCCAATCCCACAATCATATGAACTCAGACCTCATCCTGGTGCTTAGGATCAGGGACTAGCATTGACGAGGAGCTAAAACGCAGTGGAAAGTGAGCTAATCTCAAACCCCAAAATCCTATGGAGGGACCATGTCTGACCACGCCCCCCCAGGGGTGAAGGGTCATGTATCCACACTGAACCAAACTTCCCTGACAACTTCCTGACCAGTCGTCACCATCTATACCACAGGGTACATTAAATGTCCTGAATAGACAACGAAACCTTCAGATACACAAAATTTCCTCTACTTTTCAGTGTCTGAAATTAAAAGATCTAAACTTACTCCTTCTCTGACAGACCTCATCTGAAAAATCCAGCTTGCTTCCAAAGGATAAGTAAAATAGGAACAACATCTGACAAAATTTTAATTTTACCAGTACAAAAGAATGACCCAAATCAGATGTAAAATCAGGGGGAAAAAAATCTTCCCCATGAAACAGACTTACTCCAAGAAACAGAAGGAAAAATTTAAACATCAAATTTATATTTTCCATGAAATTAGAGAACATATTGCATTTTTGAAAGGGTAATCATGTGAGATAAGATCATTTTACTTTAAGATGAAAAGCGTGATTACAGAATTTTAAATGCAGTGGAGGCAGTGAGGAACATATTAAAAATTGAAGAAAATGGAATAAATAATTTAAATTGTCTGTTCAAAAAAAGAAAATCTCCCAGAATTCAGAGAGAAGCATAGAGAGATGAAAGAAGATGAGCAAAAACACTGAAGTCTAAAATTGGCAATACCAGTTTGAGGGGGAAAGCACTCATGAAGATCAGGTAAAATTATTTTTTTTTTTTAAAAAAACACTAACCTCCAGACACGTCCTGATGAAATTTTCAAATGGCAAACATAGGAAATGAGACAAGGATTAATGAGGTTTTAATTTTTTAAATAGAGTCAATCAAAATAAAATATCTGTAACTTCTGATAGAAAAAACAAGGTGGAAAATGTGAACAATGAACCAAAGTGTAGAAAAGAAAATAAGAAATCACATAAAATAAAGTGACAGAAGATGTTAGTCATCACAATAAATATAAAAAGATCAAACTCCTCTCCTAAAAGAAGAAGACTATCGGACTGAGTATAAAAGAAAAACTCTACTTGAACCAAAAGGATAATGTTTAAAACAAAAGAAATGCAAATTGTGCAACCAATCTGGAAAGCAGTATGGAGATTCCTTGGAAAACTTGGAACCACCATTTGACCCAGCAATCCCACTCTTCAGTTTATATCCAAAGGACTTAAAAGCAGCATACTACAAGGACACAGCCACATCAATGTTTATAGCAGCTCAATTCACAATAGCTGTATTGTGGAAGCAACCTAGATGCCCTTCAGTAGATGAATGGATAAAGAAAATATGGTATATCTACACAATGGAATATTACTCAGCATTAAAAGAGAATAAAATTATGGTATTTGAAGGTAAACAGATGGAGTTGGAGAATATCATGCCAAGTGAAGTAAGCCAATCCCAAAAAACCAAAGGCTGAGTGTTTTCTCCGATATGTGGCTGCTGAACCATAATGGGGGTGGGGGGGAGCATGGGAGGAATGGAGGAAATTTAGATAGGGCAAAAGAGAGGGAGGAGAAGGGAGGGGGTATGGGGGTAGGAAAGATGGTGGAATGAGATGGACATCATTACCCCAAGTACATGTATGAAGACACGAATGGTGTGACTCTACTTTGTGTACAACCAGAGACATGAAAAATTGTACTCTGTATGTGTACTATGAATTGAAATGCATTCTGCTGTCATGAAGAACAAATTAGAATAAATAAATAAATTTTAAAAAGAAATGATGAAAGGATGTGAGGAAACTATTAGTCTTCAAAAAGAACTTATGGGGCTGGGATGTGGCTCAAGTGGTAGCGCACTCGCCTGGTGTGCTTGCAGCCCGGGTTCGATCCTCAGCACCACATACAAACAAAGATGTTGTGTCCGCCAAAAACTAAAAAATAAATATTAAAATTCTCTCTCTAAAAAAAAAAAACAAAAAGAACTTATGGACAATATACATATAAAAATCTGAACTCAAACCAGAAATTTTAATGGGAAAATTGGACTAAGTTATTTTTATAAAAATAAAATGTTTATTTATAAAAACAAATGAACCTTAGGTACTAAATAACATGACATTACAATACACAAAGCAAACAATTATGATGTGAAGTATTGAAAGAAAAAGACTTTTGACATAAAGTTCTCAATCCAACACAAGTATCTTTCAAAAACAAAGGTAAAATACTTTTTCAGATGCACAGAGCTAAAAGAAGTCACCCATACACCTGTAATGGAAGAAATGTTAAAGAAATTCCTTCAAACAAAGAAAAAATGATAGTAGATGAAAATGTGACTCTACAAAACCAAGGAAAAGGGCTGGGGATATAGCTCATTGGTAGAACGCTTGCCTCGCATGCACAAAGCCCTGGGTTCAATCCCCAGCACCATAAAAAAAAAAAAAAACAAGTCCAAGGAAGAACCCCAGGAATGTCAACTTCTTGGGTAAGTAAAATAATAGTTACTTATTGAAAGAGAATAGTTACTTATTGCCTTCGAGAAAATGCCCGTTTATTGAGGCAGCTCTGCATATTTATAGAGCCAGGGATGGTCTGACAGTTATGACAGTTTAATGGTTGAACGGTTTGACAGTTGGCATGGGGTGCTTTCTGATTGGTGGGTAAGGATCATGTGAGTCAGCAGGGCTAGTCTGATTGGTGGGTAAGGATCATGTGAGCCAGCAGGGCTCACTATTGAACAGCAGGATCATATGAGCCAGCAGGGCTCAACCATTGGTCGGCTCTTCTGGGGGGAATGGGGAAGTTAGTCTTTGGAGCCGGGGCGACTCCCAACACTTATTTTTTTTTAGTTATAGATGGACACAATATCTTTTTTATGTGGTGCTGAAGATTGAACCCAGGGCCTTATACATGTGAGGCAAATGCTCTACCACTGAGCTACAGCCCAGCCCAACTCCCAACACTTATTATTTAAATCTTTTCAAAAGATACTTGACTGTTTGAAGCAAAAATAATAATATGGGGGTTATAACATGTAAAAATAAAATGCATGATAAAATAAGAATTCAACATTTGGGAATGAAAACAAGGAAGCATTATATATCAGTAAAATATTATATTATCAATTGATGGTAGATGGTAAATTAAAAATGTATACTATAAGCCTTAAAGTAATCATTTTAGTTAAAGAGATATAGCTAATAAGCCCATAAAAGAAATCAAAATTAAAGTATGGAAAGCAATATACCATGCTAATATTAGTCAAAAGAAATCTGTGGTATGTGAATTAATATCAGACAAAATGTGTTTTAGAGCAAAGAATATTGTCAGTGTAAAGAAGGAAGTTTTATAATAATAAAGAGGTCAGTTCATCAGGGTGCAATGATCCTGAAGGTCTATGTGCCTTCAAACAATATAAAACAAAAACCTGATAAAATTATAAGGAGGTATGCAACAAACCAACAGCTGAAGGTGAAAATATTACACCCTCCTACCAATTGAAAGCACTAATCAATTAAAAATCAGTAAGAACTCCTAGTGGCTGGGGAGGCTGAGGCAGGAGGATCAGATCGAGAGTTCAAAGCCAGCCTCAGCAAAAGTGAGACACTAAGCAACTCAGTGAGACCCTATCTCTAAATAAAATACAAAATAGGGCTGAGGATGTGGCTCAGTGGTCAAGTTCAATCCCTTTTACAAAAAAAAAAAAAAAAATCAGTGAGAACATAGAATGCTCAAAGAGCACTATTGGCCAACTTGCCCTATTTGACCTTTATATAACCCACAACCCAACATTAGAATATACATTCTTCTTAAGTGTGCATGAGGAACTTACTAAAATAGATCATATTCTGGGCCATAAAAGACATCTCAATTTAAAATAATTCAAGTTATACAAAGTATGTTCTCTGATCACAGTGTGAATAATTTGGGGACCAATAACAGAAAATAATTTAGAGTTGAGCATGGTGGTACACGCCTGTAATCACAGGAGGATCACAAGTTCAAAGCCAGTCTCAGCAAAAGCAAGGCGCAAAGCAATTCAGTGAGACCCTGTCTCTAAATAAATACAAAATAGGGCTGAGTATGTATCCCAGTGGTCAAGTGCCCTGGAGTTCAATCCCCAGTACAAAAAAAATAGAAATTAAATAATATACTTCTAAATAACCCATCAGTCAAAAAAGAAATGGCAAAGTATTCTGAAATGAATATTTTGTACCTAGAGAGAAATTTTTAGCATTAAACACCTATCAGGAAAGAAGAGAGGTCTCAATCAGTATCTAATCTGTCATCGTAAGAAATGAGAAAGAATAGCAAATAAAATTCAAGGGACACAGAAGAAAGGAAATTATAATGATCACAATGGAGCTTAATGAAATTGGAAAATCAAAATGACACAGAAAATCAATTAAATAAAAAGTTCTTTTAGAAAAGCAAAAAAGTGAACAAACCTCTAGATAGAGTGGTAAGAAAAACATCCTAATTTCAATTAATGCAGAAAATGCCCTTGACAAAATTCAACGTCCATCCATGATAAATATTCTCAGCAACTTTGGAATAGCAGCTGATAAAAACTATCTGTAGAAAATTCACAGTTACTGTTATATGTAAAGGTGAAAAGGAATGCTTTCTACTAACATCAGATACCAAGGCACACACGACTCCTCTCACTACTGCTCATCAGCACCACACTGGTGATTGTAGCTAGTGCAACAAGGCAAGAAAAATAAAAACATAAAGATTGGAAAGGAAGAAGTAAACTCACTTACTTTTCAGATGTCTCAATCATATACATAATGAAGACTAATAAAATGTTTAAAATTTAATAAAAGAGTAACAAATTTGCAAATTCAAGGCCAATATACAAAAATCAGTAGTATGGACTTCCACTTCTGAGAAAATAGAGCAGATGTAATATTTCCTATTCCTCCTACTAAGTACAGCTAAATCCCTGGTTTTAATTTTTTAAAGAGCTATGAAATATGCCAGAGTGGCAAGGAAACTTGGACTCAAGTAACAACCTAACAGCATAATTCTTTTTGTTTTCTTTTTGCTTCTCATATCCCTGCCTAGGTAGGTACTGGAGCAGGTGGCAACCTGAGAACACCAATAGAATTTGATGGTCAATTTTATGTGTCTACTTGGGTGGCTCATGGGATGCCCAGATAGCTGGCTAAGCATTATTTCTGGGTGGGTCTGTGACGTTTCCAAAAGAGACTAACATGTGATTGGAGGACTAAATACAATAGGTAACCCTACCCAGTGGGGCTTAACGCTATTCAGTATGTTGAAGACCTACAATCAAAGAAAAAGTTGGAGGAAGACTGAATTTGCTCTCTGACTGCATCAACTGGGACATCATCTTCTCTCCTTGGCACTTCTAATTCTCCGGCTTTTGGATCTGGACTGGAACCCATACCATTGTCTCTCTGGCTTTCAAGCCTTTAATTTGGTTTTAGAACTGGTCAATAGGTAGAAGCTGGATACAGTTTGAGGGGCAAGCTAGAAAAAGTTGACAGTATTGTGAAGGGATTTTTGAAGGCAATTCTGATGAGGGCTAAGAAAGAAGCGAGCTATTGTGAGAACTTCTGTCTTAGAAATGACATGAATAATTACCTATAGGATTTTGGTAGAAATATGGATGTGAAGGGTGATTCTGATGAGGCCCCCAGTGGAAATAAGGCAATGTTATTGGATGAGGGAGAAAAAATAACCCTTGTTAAAACCCAGTTTTTTTTTTTTTTTTTATGGAAGGTAGAACTTCTGAGCAATGCCATTGGATATTTAGCTGTGTGTAAGCAAAGTGTTGAAGAAGTATTATGGTTCCTCCTCACTGCTTACAGTAAAATTCAAGAAGAGAAAGATGAATTGAAGATGGAATTGTTAGGCAAAATGGAACCTGAACTTAAATATTTGAAAAATTCTTAGGCTGTCCATGTTGCAAAAAATGAGGATCCATGTTTGGAAGAGACTAGAAAGAATAGAGCTAACAATTTCATAAAGAGATTAGTGGGGGTGTGAACTGTGGTCTTCATCAGCCATCTCAACAGAAGTTGGGATGAGAGATGGGATTTTAACATCTCCACCATCTGGGACTAAGAAAACCTTGAAAACGCAATGGAGTGAAGGGCGTTTATGAATATGTACTAGCCTTTGAAGAAAGAAAAGGTTCCCAAATGCAATTCAGAGACCATCAACAGGACAGATGGTCTCCAACAGAAGCCATGGGGTTGGGACTTCCTGGTGAAGCCCTCGGGGTATAACCCACACCCAGCAGAGCTGGGGCCTAGGTGGAGCCCCTCTGAGCTGTGGAAATAGCATTGCCATCTGGGCGGGTCAGGAAGTTTGTTCTTGGACTTAAGAGCTCACGGAGTTTGTCTTTGTAGGTTTCAGCACTGGCTAAGCCTTTCTTCTTTCCTACTTCTCAACTTTTAAATGGGAATGTCCATTTTGTGACTGTCTCATCATCATATTTGAGAAACATGTAACTTGTTCCATTTCACAGTTTCACAGATGGGGAGGAATTTTACTCCTGGATTAATTGTACTTTGAATCTCACCTTTGTCTCATTTAGGTGAGACTTGAGACTTTAGAGTTGATGCTGGAAGGAGCTAAGACTTTGAGGATTATTGGAATGGAATGAATGTACGTTGCACATAAGAAAGACATGAATTTGGGGGTGGGGGCGAGACAGAATGTTATGGCCTAAATATCCATGTTCCCACAAAGTTTGTATGTTGAAATTATATGTATAGTGTCCTTACGTTCTTTTTGCAGAATAAAGTTTCCTCATTATTGGTATTATGCAATCAGGTCATGAGGGGGATGCCCTCAGGAATAGCGTTAGTGCCCTGGTAAGAAGATAAGAGCTTGCTTTTCTCTCTTTCTCCTTTCTCCAATATGTGAGGATACAATAAGGAGATGCCATCTGAAAACCGGAAGAGAGGAATTCACCAAGAACATGACCATGCAGTTACCCTGATCTCAGGTTTCCAGTCTCCAGGACTGGAGAGAGAAATATTTTTTGCTCACACCATATAGTCTATGGTAATTTGTTAGAGCATCCCATACTGACTAAGATAAGAAGCAGGTAAAAAATATCCCCAACAAACTTTTTTAGGAATTTAGCCACAGGACCAAGAAAAGAGGAAGTCTAGGAAGATATAAAATTTAGAAAGTATATGTTTTAGTGCATCTAAATAATACAGAAGAATCTGTGGTTCCACACAAGCACAGTCCAGAGAAGGTCCAGTGGAGAGCATGGACTTCACCTTGGTCAGGCTGCAATGAGACACCTCAGTCCTCCCACCAGAGGATGCTGAGATGAGACTTTCATCCCTGGTAGTAGCAAAGGGCCATCCCTCGAGAGTATTACTGGAGACCAGGTGGGGAGCCTGGACTTCCACCCTCACCTGGCAATGGAGAGGTACCCACATGCTAGTCGGTGTCAGAGGACACCAAGAGGGGTTTATACCACATCCCAACAATAATAAGGCCATCCTTCCCTGTGGTGTCAAAGGAGGCCACATAGGAGATGGCAACAAGATACTCCAGACCCTCTGGGACAGGAAGATGGGTGGTAGTGCGGGCCTGGTGGGAAGCCAGAAGGGCCATGTAGGCCAACAATAATGAAGAACACCCATCTTGGGTGTCCATTGCTGAATGGGAAAGTTAGATTACTGCTATCTCCTGGCAATATCCAGGCATGTCCGAGTAAGCCAGGTAAAACAGAAAGTTTGGATACCATCCATAGCCTTTGTCATGGTTTGTATCTGGAATGTCCCCAAGCTCATGTGTTAAAGGCTTGGTCCCCAGGGCAGCAGTGTTCAAAGGTGGGACTTCTGAGAAGTGACTAGATCATGAGGCGCCCAAAGCAATGGAGCCAGTGGACGGTGGACTGAGACCTCTGAAACCATGAACCAAGTTTTCTCAGGTATTTTGTCACAGCAACAAAAAGCTGACGAGCATAGGCTCATAATACAGTATCTCAAATACCCAGACTGTAAGGAAAAAAAAAAATCACTCATTTAAATGGAAACATAAGAAATGAAAAATGCAGTGACCAAAATAAAGGACTCCACAGGGAGACTCAAGAACAGAACGAAGACAACAGAGGAACTAGACCATGACCTGGAAAATACAACCAGAGAACTGAATCAACCTGAGCCACACAAAACAAGTGCCCAGAGAACCAATACCAAGATAGATCACGTTTCAGGTTACTGAAAAAGCATCGTGGATTTAAAGGAATTGGAATAATACAGAGTGTGTCCTTCAACCACATGGAATCCAAGTAGAAATCGATAAGAGAGAGGCAACAGGAAATCTCGTAACACAAGGAAACTAAAGAGAACACTTAACAGCTTCTAAATAATCCATGGGTCAGAGAGAAAGTCTCAAAGGGAGTAAAAACACACATCAAATCAAAGTGAAGACACAACATGTCAAGTTTTGTGGGCCACAGTCAGGGAAATGCCAGGAGGGAAATTTATAACACTAAATGCATATATTAAAAAAAAAAAGTTACAGTCTCAAATAAGAAAGCCAACCTCTTACCCCAAGAATCTAGAAGCACAAGGGCTGGGGATGTAGCTCAGTGACAGAGTGCTGGCCCAGCCTGCAGGAGGCCCTGGGTTCCACTCCTGGACACACACACACACACACACACACACACACACAATCTAGAAAAGTATGAACAGAGTGAACCCAAAGCAAGGAAGAAAAAGGAAATAGTAAATATATAAGAACAAATCAATGAAATAAAAAAAACAAATAGAGCAAAGTAATGAAACAAAGATCTCGTTCTTTGAAAAGATCAATAAAGTTGAAAAGTTGGTTTGTTGGTAATATGTAAAGAAAAAGGGAAGACACATTTACCAATACCTGCAATAAAGCAGGGCAGTCACTACAGACTGCAGCTGTCAGAAGGGTAGGAGACAAACCTAACCCACCCCACAATCACTCAAACTGGGAAACTTAGAGGAAAGGGACAAATTCCTTGAAAAGCAGAAACTAGCACAGCTGAGCCAGTATTTAGTAGATAATTTGAATGTCTTGTACCTTACAAGAAATTAAATTTATGATCTAAAAACTCCCCACAAAGAAATCTCCAAACTCAGAAAATTTCACCAGAAAATTCTACCAAACGCTTAAAGAAGAATTAAGCCAAATTCTTCCAGAAAACAGAACAAAAGGGTACACTTTAAAGATATTTTGTGTGGGCTGGGGATGTGGCTCAAGCGGTAGCACGCTCGCCTGGCATGCGTGCGGCCCGGGTTCGATCCTCAGCACCACATACAAACAAAGATGTTGTGTCCGCTGAAAACTAAAAAAAATAAATATTAAAAAAATTCTCTGTCTCTCTGTCTCTCTTTTAAAAAAATATATATTTTGTGTATTACTCTTCTAATAAAACCAGACAAAGGTAGTACAAAAAAGAGGACTATAAGCCAGTATTGCTCATCTATACAGATGCAAAATTCCTTAAAATGTATTTGCAAAGAGAATTTAGCAATCTATTAAAAGGATTATATTCTGAGACCATGGGGGTGTTTATTTCAAAGATGCAAGGCTGATTCAATAATCAGAAATCAATCAAAGTAATCCACCATATTAACAGGTTAAGGAAAAAATCCATGATTATGTGAGTCAGGAAAAGGATTTGACAAAATTCAACGCCCATTCCTGATTAAAACTTTCAGAAAAATAGGACTAGATGGAAACTTCCTCAGTTTGGTAAAGCATATGTACGAAAACCCTATTGCAAACACTACACTTAAGGGTGAAACACTGAGTGATTCCTCCTACGACTGGAAAATCCAAGGGTGTTTGCTTCGTTGCTCTTATTCAACTTAGTGCTGGAGTAATGCTTATGTCTATTGAGCGTTGTAGTAGTAGTAATAATAGATCAAAGAGAAAACAGACTCTAGTTGCAGATGACATAATTATTTATGCAGACAATCCCAAGCAATCTACAAAAATATCCTGAAACTAATGAGCTCAGCAAGATCACAGGATAGAACATAAACCATTTTTTAAAAAAATCAATTGTATTTCTATATACTATCAATGGACACAAAAATTTAAAATGCAAGACTACTTGTGATTGTTCAAAACAAATGAAATACTTAGGTATAAATCTAACAAAACACACAAGATTTGTATTCTGCAAAATGTAAAATGCTGACGAAAGGAATCGGAGGACATCTAATTAAGTGGATGACAAGTATATATGAGGACCAAGAAACAAAAGTAGTTTAAATTTTTTTTTGGAAAAGAATAAAGTGAAAGCAATCTATCTGATTTTAGGCTTCACAAAGCTAGAGTAAGCAATACCTCTATCAGTCAAGGACTTGCTTCAAAAATATAATATGAACTCTCTCAACTCAATTAGAAGGGAAACAACCTATTTTTTTTTAAATAGGCACAAATTGAAACAGATAATTACACAAAAGTAGATGTCCAAAGTGGAAAATAAGAAAACCTTGTCTGCAACCTGGGAAATGTGAATTAAAAACAGATTGAGATACATGATACATTTGCTTTAGAAGCCAAAATTTAAAAGACATCCAAAAATTATATCTTCCAAAAAAGTAATGAGAAAACTAGTAAAAGTGGACAGAATCAAACTTTTTCACAACTCAGAGCATCAGTGACCACATGAACCACTGAAACTTCTATGTTGCCGGTAAGAATGTAGAATGGGTAACCACTGTGGAGAAAAAGTTTGACTGTTTCCAATGAAGCTAATAATACACTTACAATGCTAATCCAGAGAAATGAAACAAGAGGTCACACAAAGACTTTTCACAAAGAGTCCCAGCATTTTTAAGTCTAATAGCCTGAAATGGAAACAGTCCAAATGCCCATCAGCTGATCAGTGGGTACGTACATTGTGGTATATCCATACAATGAAACACAACTCAGCAACAAAGAAGGATGGATGAGTGATACTAACAGTTATCTAGATGAATCACAAACTATCATGCCAAACAAGACAGACACAAAAGAATACAACCTGTGTGATGGCCTTTATGTATCAATCTACAGAGACAAATATAGTAACAGAAAATGAAAGATGGCTGCCTGGGACTGGTGTTAGAGGGGTGGGGTTGGCTTGAAAAGGGCACAGGGAATTTCTTGGCACCATAGAAATGTTCTTTACTTGATTGTGATACAGTCACACTAAAAGATAACATAGATTTAAAATGAATATATGTTGATTTGTGTAATATATACATAAATTAATTTTTGTCTAGATCAATAATGTTGATTTAAATAATTTTCTGTCTTTGATAAACCAAATAAAGAATAGAGATAATGAATAATCTATTTGGTCATGATAGATGTGAGAGAGTAAAGAATATCCTGTGAATATATTATTTTTAGATGTTTATAGAATATTTTTAAAATTAATGATCTTGTGAGTAACAAAGGAAAAAACTGAATCCCAGAAAAGGAGATTTGCCTGACATGCTTAAATATTGCAGTGCAATGAAATAAGGAACAGGCCGCAAAATAATAAATAAAACTCACTTGGAAAATTAAAAATCCCCTCATAAATAAAGCTGAGGTTAAAAAAAAAATCACACTGCAACTACAGGCTAGAAAATAATTATGATTACACTGTGTATCATGACTCATGAGACTCCATGGTATTTCTCAGAGGATTATTCATAATTTTAATATAGTTTACTATGGAGCAAAAAAAGACTCAAGATAAATGAGCTAGAAATTCATTTCATGAAGTAAAAAGGAAAATAAAATGACTTTACTAAAGGAAAAATGAATAAGATTGAAATTAATTAACTGGAAAAATGGAAAACAAGAGAATTACTAAATTCCATATCTGATTCTTTAAAAAAAATTCACAGTAAGACAGAATTCTGGCACAACCACCCAAAAAATAGAGAGAGAAAAAAGATGAAGTAACATTTTTGCATGCTGTCAATGAAAATGACAAAGCCAAGACATCCCAAAATTACATCCTCCAAAAAAGTAATGAGAAAACTAGTAAAAATGGTCAGAATCAACTTTTTCACAATTCAGAAAAATCCTAAAGTTTTGCAGCAATGCAGAGAGGCTTTGGGTTTTATTGTTTGTTTTTTCAGTGAAAATAGATAAAACTTGGAGGGAGGGGGATAAACCCAGCAACTTTTTTTTTTTTTTTTTTTTTTTTTTTTTTTTGCCTCATCTCCCATTCTCCAGCTCTACAGTAGCTTTGGAAACCTACAGTCTGAACTTGCATTGAACGCCAACAGCCTGAATTTGCAGTGAAAACCAACAGTCTGGGAGCTACCAGAGGAAGTAGGACAGGGCTGTTTTTTTCAAAGCCTTGTTCCCAGTGAATTTTCACTATTTGACCTATGTGGTGGTCTCTGAAACATCCCATCTTCAAAGCCATCTTTGTTTGAGCTAATTCAGTGGTCACCTAATGCAAAAAACCTCTTTCCCAGAGGTGTTTGTCAAAAACAATTACAGGCAATTGCTTAACTTCCTGGCTTCCTGAGATGGTGGCTTATATTACAAACAAGCTAATAGAGAAGCTGGAGATGGAGATACGCAGAGGCTTTGAAAAGCTCTAATATTACATTAAAATTTCAACTGCCTCCCTGACCCCCCCCCAAAATTGAAAAGCCAATCCTAAAATTCACATAAAAATGCAAGGGACAAAGAATATTCAAAGCCACATTGAAAAAGAAAAATGACATTGTGGGGACCCATATATCCCTATTTCAAAACTTAGATTACAAAGCTAAAATAACCAATATAGTGTGGTAATGATATAAGCATGGATATGTTTGTGTGTGTGTGTGTATGTGTGTATCCAACAAATGATATAGATTGAGAGTCCAAAAATAATCTCATACAGCTATTATCAATTGGTTGCCAACAAAGATGCCAAGAAATTTCAGTGAAGAAGTACTACTTTTTTCAAGAAATGATGAAGGAATAATTGCCTATTCACATGCAAATGGTGAAGTTTTTTGCATTTTTGTATATTAACTAAAAGTCAACTCAAAATGGTTCAAATACGCATACAAATGCTAAAACTATAAAACTTAGGAAAAAAACATAAGATTTAATTATGATTTTCAATTGGCTAATAGTTTCTTGGATATAACAACTAACATGCAAGCAAGCAAAGATGAAATAAATAGATAATTTGGACTTCATCAAAATTTTAAACTTCTGTGCTTCTAAGAACACTATCAAGAAGTTCAAAAGGCAACCCACAAAATAAGTGAAAATATTTTCAAATCATATTTTATATAACAATCTTATATATGATAAGATATATATCCAGAAGAACTCTTACAGACTCAACAATAGGAAGACAAATTATCCAACTTAAAATAACACAACAGTCAGGAGATGTGAAGAGTCAAATGTCCATCAAAGGTGAATGTATAGAAAAATTTTTTGATATGTCCATACATATAATTGAATATTATTTAACCATAGAAAGGAATAATATATGCTACAACATATTATGTTAAATGAAGGAAGCCAGACACAAAAAGTCAAGTAATGTATTATTCCACTTCTTTGAAATGTCTAGGAGAGGTGAGTCCACAGAGACAGAAAGTAGATTAGTGCTTGGAAGGGGGAGGGGAGGGGACAGTGGGTAATGGAAGTTTAATGGGTGCCAGTTTTCCTTTAAGAGTGATGAAAATGCTCTCCAATTAAATGGTAGTGATGGTTGTAAAACTTGTGAATATAACAAAAACCAGTGGATTATAAACTTTAAAGGATGAATTTTATGGCATGTGAATTATATCTCAATTTTAAAAATTATACTATTCAGAATGATAAAGTGGTTTGATTAAAGATCTGGGAGAAAAGGTTATGTTTAAGGTCATGTGATATAGAAATTACAAAAATACTATGCTCAAAAATTAGAAATTTTAATGAACTCTATTTTTTCCAGACAGATTTATTTAGGAAAACAGATATATATTCAAGGGGGAAAACATCAAGAGAGATGTCTTCTGGGATCAAGTAAGGAATACACACACCTTCAAGGGAAAATGACATTTAGAGACAGTAACCCCTTGGAGAGGGGTGTTATTATTTATAGACAGTTGCTAGAGATGGGGTCAGAATGAAGTTATACAATTTCATTCCAGTTTTCCCTGCACTTGTGTATTCCCCTCGCGATACTTTTTGTAGGTGAGGGCATAGGTCAAGGGCATGGCTAAGGACTTGAGACAGATTGTTCAGAAATGCTTGTTTTGCATTTTAAAAGTCCATGGGCATTTCTTGCATTCCAATGGCTCAAGGGCACTTGTTTTCATGAGACTTAGTGTTTCTTATTTGTATCCCCAAATTCATATATCATCTTTCCCCCAAAAAACTTGGGATCCCTATTCTTAAGGGTCAATAAAGTGCAAAGGTCTATCTTCCATGATTGATTCCAGCCAGCAAGGGGCAGTGACCCTGCCTAACCAAAGATCTGAAGTCTTTGCCTGACTAATGTAATGGGGACCCTAGAGAAACTGCTCTCCATTTGTTCAGGTGTGTTGGGATCTTTGCCTTGCCATCATCTTCCCCATGGAACTGTTGCAATCTGGAAGACACAAATTTTATTAGAAGATTAAGAAATACAGTAGCTAAAGGTCCGAATAGTGGTAACAGCCAGGTGAGGCAGGGCCAGTAAGCTTTAATAGCTTTTATTTACATGTACACATCTCAAGATCTGGATTTTTTTCCCCAACAGCCGATCTGTTAGATCAGACTCAAATTAGATCAGGACAAACTTGTAATTTTGTCAGAGTCTCTTTATTAATGGACAGTCATGCATGAGACCCTTTTCTCTATGAATTCTCATCTTTACTTATTTTTGGTAGGGCTGACACAAATGCACATCCACATCTTGAGTTACATTTAAAAGGACTATTATCTTTCTCTCTTAAATGTTCATGCATGACTGTCCTCTGATTTTTTCTTTTGCCCTCATGTTAGTACATCTGTCTTTGGTTATTCTTCCTGGCTAGGAGTTCAAGACCAAGTATGTGACTCCTGTGTTTGCCCCCAAATGGTCTCTTTTTACTGTTAAAGTGAGATGAGACTCCTCAGGGGTTACTTTTAGGAACTCCTCTACCAGTGATGACATCTTCCAGGATGGGTCAGGATTTTGCTGACCACAGGTGGCTTCCCTTAAAAACATTAGGGACATTTTCCTTCCCGATGAGTCTCCTCTTTGTGCAATGTATACTGATTGGCTTCCTTGAGATAGATTATTTTTTAAGAATCTAACTCCCTAAAATACACTCAAAAGGAAATAGAAGCTGGAAAAAATAAAGATACATGCATTAGAAAACAATAATAAATAAATGAATGGGAAAAAATAGAAAACCTGCATAGACTAAAACCCATAGAAGAACTTGAAATGATTGTCAAAGAATGTACCCTTGAGTTCATATTGTTGCATCAGTAGACCTTTCAAACCCAAGCCTGATGACATTCATAGATATACACAGGAAAACAAACAAACAAACAATGATCAGTTGTGCTTTGGAATATGGATATAAAATTTCTTTAAAAAATTGAAGGATAGGGACTGGGGCTGGGGCTCAGTGGTAGAGTGCTTGCCTAGCATGTATGAGACACTTGAGTTCAATCCTCAGCACCACATAAAAATAAACAAATAAAATAAAGGCATGCAATTAATCTATAACTACCAAAAAATAAAAAAACTTTTAAACAGTTGAAGGATGATCGAATTCAGCTATACATTAAGAAAATAATATACTAGTGCTAAATAGGGCTCATTATGAAAACAGGTCAATTCAATGTTTAAAATCCAGTATTAAGGGCTGGGGTTGTAGCTCAGTGGCAGAACGCTTGCGTAGGATATGTGAGGCACTGGGTTCCATCTTCAGCACCACATAAAAATAAACAAATAAAATAAAATAATTCTGTTCATCTATAACTATAATTTTTTTTTAAAAAAAAATCCACTATTAATATGTCCAAGATGGAAAACCTTATTAAACTCTTTGTGTACCAGAGATAATACTTATACAATTTTATTTTTTAATTATGTCAAATCAAACGTTATCATTATGCTTAATGGCAAAGCATTAAAATTGTTATAATAAAATTCAGGGAAAAGATAACAAAGCCCCCAACTATTCTTGTTACATAAGTTTGTCATACCAGGGCCTACCCCTCCAATTAAATGATAAACTGTAATAAAAGCATGGAGAACATTCAAAATGTTGAGCTAGGGATTTAATAATATGAACTAATATATACATTAAAAATATGAACTTTTACTCCCTTTTACTTTCTATGGAAACAAAGCTCTCTCTATATCTATATATAAAAGCTCCTGCAATTAGCAGAGATTATAGCTAAAATTGACAAATTATTCCAGTCACTTCCAAATCTTTTGTTGATTTTTAGAAATTCTTGGTGTAATTTTATTAAAAATACAGTTGTCACTAATTAAATGCTGCTCCTCCTGAGTTATAATCTAAATTATGTGCACATCAAATTCTACCAACAACTTAACATTAGTTAGTGGATGACTTGGAAAAACTGGATCTCTTAAGGTCCACAAGATTGCTCATACTGCCAACTCCCGGCTTCTGCAGAACTTACAGAAATTAATCCAAATTTTTTCTAAACTTTTAGAATACTCAGGACTTTGTGTTTTTAAAATCTATTATCAAATAAGCCACAAAACTGTCTACCTTTTCAACAGTACTCATATAAGATGGTCACCCTTTAAGATGATGTCACCTAGTGACGTCATGGCCCATGACACCTTGGCGTGTGTAGGAGGGCGCCCTGGCGTTTGCCATGGATGGAATTGTCCGACAGTACTTTGCTCGCAGCTGCCGAACAATGCCTGGCTGCATTTAATCATTCTGAACCATAATGTACTTTCAATCCATTCATAGAGCCAAATAACAACCAAAGCCATAGTAATTATAAATTAAAGGACACAATTTAGTAAGGAAAAATAAATGAAAAGAAAACAAAATTTTATTATGTTTTTACTTTGGCCATTTATCAATATATATCTGACAATTTATCAACCTGATATATTTTCCCTTTAAATTAATACTTTCTCTTATTTTAAAGTATATATTTCTTTATTTCTTTTAAATCTCCATTTTTTTAGTTTTATGTGTTCAAATTATTTTTAATGTTTGCTACATTAATCTGCCTCCTATATTTAGTAAGCTTTCTATGAAGCTAAAGATATTATTGATATTTTACTTTCAAATTAACTTAAAGTGAAGACTTTTTATAAGGGTAATTTTCTAAATGTTTTCTCCTATGACACTATTATTGTTAAATTGATAAATGACATAATTTTCAAACCACTTTTGCAATTATAGCACTATAGGCTGCCCATCATTGCCCAAATGTTTCAATTCCCAAATCTTCAGATATATTATTAAACTTTTCCCGATGCTATATGATGCATGAAAATTAAAAGTTCATTGAGAAAACATTTATAATTACTTAATTGCTTTTTGAATTTCACCCTATCCCTCAGAGACAGTTGACTTCAGTGACTTACATAGTACCAAATTAAAACATCCAGAAATATTCCTAAAATTTTGCTGAAACTGCACTGTCTTTCCCTAGCTCTTTCACAGGCACTGCTTATACAAAATCTAATATGTTTTTCATGGAAATATTTTTCATTGAAACCATTTTTCTTATGTGTCAACAATAAATTTTGAAAAATTATTTCAGATGTCATTCCTTCCTGATTCACGAGATCAACAAAAAACATTAAATTATCTTCAAAGTCTTGAATTTCACATTTTAAGTAAATTATTCAAACTATTTTATGTGAAACAGTTGAGGCTTCATCAATAATGATTGAAATTTTACTGCTTGATTTATACATTTTCCAAAAAGTTGTTTTCTCATATCAGTAAATATTTTTGCAGCAAGCAAGTCCATACATTTAGATTGCTATGATAAACTCATATCGATGTTACTTCCTTTTCTTGGAGTTTATTAAATATTTTATGTCTGAGAATGCTCAATTACTTTTAAACATACAGATGGCATTTTCTAGATGTTTTTCATTACCTTTATCAATACTCCAATAAATTTTTTAGGAGTTTTGATGGTTGCTAATACTTTTTTATGTGAAACTGATTTATAATGTTTTTACAATTTTCCCTCATTGATGAGAGAAATTTTTCTTTACTTAAACTGTTAACAGGACTTAATTGCCATTCTTTCGAAATGTGGAAGTATAACACTTTCAACTTTTAATTCCAAGGTTTTGAGCACTCTGATGATCTGAGCAACATTCACACTTTATTGATACAAACTTATTCATTATCTTCATTGAAATAATCAAGTTGTTTTTCATTCCACATATAAAAAATATTGGTTTTATTTTGGACCATTCCTTACATAGTTTCAAAAGATGTGCCAGTTTCTGGTTTCTGTACAATAGCAGAAGCTATTTCCTGAATGGTTCATTATTAATAATAATTCTTTGTTCTCCCACTGCCAGATGTTTATAATATTTTAAAATGTTTATAATATTTAAAAATAACATTAAGGAACTTACCCAAACTCTTCTGTATCTTCAATCTGGATTTCATTTTTAATATTTCATTATGAAGTCTTGAATTTATAACATCAAAACACTGCACAATTACTACTTACACAAAGAGTTATAGTCCTCTAACAATAAAACCAGAGTCAAAACTGAGCCTTTGGAAGCAGGAGCAATAACATAATTTGGGCACACTAATAAGTTGTGGGTTTTCCTAAAGTCATGGTTCTTGAAGTTTTAGGCCTCAGAACACTTTTGCAGTGTTGAAAATTAGTTAGGACACCTACAGAGCTTTTGTCTATGTGAATTCTATCTATCAAAACTCCCATGTTAGTCATGAAGACAGCACTTTAATTTTTCTTTATTTAGTAAAAATAACAATAATGAACTTATTTAATGGTAACATAAGTAATATTTTTATGAAAATATCTATATTTTCCAAAACAAAACAAACAAAAAATAGTGAGAAAAGTGACACTGTACTCTTGTAAATCTCTCCAATGTCTGCTTAATAGAAGTCAGTTGGATTCTCAGAACCTGCTTCTGCCTTGAGTGTGCTGTGATCCTCCAGCTCTGGAAATCTGCATGCACGCTCAGGACCCCCAGGGGGTCAGCGGCCCAGGAGCTCAGAACATTGCCCTGAGTGTGTTGCACCTGCTCCTACAGCGCAGGTCCTGACGCCACACTGCCTTCTCTGAAATGCTCCAAACTGGCGAAAGAAATTGCCCAATTGTCACCACGAATGGAGGCCCATTTTTCAGCAGATGTCACAGGCTATAGCCATAAGCTGGAGCTAACCAATTCACAACAGAATATGTCTCATTGCTGTCATCAGTCACTACTTACCAAATGATGCAAAAGTGTTCCAGAATATAAGGACTGGCAAGGCTTACTGGACAGTACCACAGTTATCATTCCACCGGGAGTTATAGATATTTACGAAGGGGTTCCAGTTGTTGTTTTAGTAGGTGGCTTACTGATATAAGACAGTCAAGATGAGAAAGTGAAAAAAAAATATCCAAAGTACTTAGGTACATTTAGTAAGAAAGTTTATTGCTAAAATAATGTATTGCTAAAAAAAAAGTCTCTCTCTCTCTCTCTCTCTCTCTCTCTATATATATATATATATATATATATAATATATATGATATATATATAATATATATGATTTATATAATATAATATAATATATATCATATATATATTTATATAAATCTGCATTTACATCCATATCTAGCTTTCCTGTATAGGAAGGACAATTTAAAACTGATACAAATAAGCAAGATGTGTATGAAGACAAAACTTGACCAGGAGACAGAAAAGAAAACATTTGTATCCTAAATGAGAGTGTTCAGTATTGTTGAGAGCCACAGCCCAAGGGGCCCCAGCAAACTTCCAGCTGCCAGCAAACTTCCAGCTGCCGGCTGATGATTGGCTCACAGCGGCCCCAGCAACATCTAGCTGATTGGCTCCTCTGCGGTGATGCTCATTGGGCTGTTTCCCTGCCCTTTCAGACCAGGGAGCTGCTCATTGGGGGACTTTTTTGGCTCCGCCCACATGACCCAGCCAATCCACCTCAAGAGCAGGAGGATTGTGGGAGGTGGAGAGAAGCTTGTGTGGGAGAGAGAGGCTTGTGGAAAGCCGGTGGTGGCAGTTGAGGCTCTGAGGATTTTTCCTGAGAGGCTGTTTTGTTTGGTGTGTGTGGTTCTAAAAATAAAATTAGTTTCTTTTGACAAGTGGCTCCTGATTGTGCCAAGCCAGACTGCGGCAAGTATAGTAACTCCCAAGTCAATACAGATGTTTAATGCTATCTCTATCAAAATAATACTGGTTTTACACTTTGTAAAATTATTTAAAAGATATGTATGTAGGCATTAAGTATGACTAAAATATATATGCAAGAATTGCAAAAAAATCTGGAAAAGAAGAACTAGGCAGAGAGTATTGGGTCTGTTTCACTAAATGTTAGTATGTACATTTAGTTTGCAGCATGAAAATCGCATAGTTCTAATACCAGAATAAATAGGCATATTAAAGAAACAGAATAGATAGTCCCCAAAATACCCAAGGCATATAGTAATTTAATATATTATAAGAATAGCATCTAAAATTCACAAGGGGAAAAATTATTATTCAATAAATAGTGGTACAAAATGATACTGTCTACCATTTTGATAAAGTTAGAAGCCTCATGAAATCATACAACAAAATAAATGCACATACAAATAAGAACCCAGTTTTCAACATCATATTGGTCAAAAGTAAAGAGAACTCTCTGCTACAGCTTAGAGGAAGCAAAGTGTAAATTAGAGCAATTGCTTGCGGTGTGGGTGGGGTAATCATTTGGAAGTGTTTCGTGAAGTTCTTAAATTGTTCCCTAATATTTGATGCAGCAATTCCATTTTTAAATGTTTATTTATTAGTTATAGGTAGTCACAATACCTTTGTTTTATTTTTATGTGGTGTTGAGCATTGTACCCAGTGCCTCATGCATGCTAGGCGAGCAGTCTACCTCTGAGCCACAACCCCAGCCCAGCAATTCCATTTTTAGGGAACTCTTCAGGAAGATTCATAACAGGGAGGGTTAAGAATGCTCTTTACAATATTGTCTCTATCAAGAAAAAATAGCCAGGCGTGGTGGTGCACACCTGTAATCCCAGCAGCTCGGGAGGCCGAGGCAGGAGGATTTCGAGTTCAAAGCCAGTCCCTGCAACTTAGCAAGGCCCTAAACAATTTAGCAAGAACCTGTCTCTAAATAAAAAATAAAAAATGGAGCTGAAGTTGTAGCTCAGTGGTAGAGCACTTGCCTCACACATGTGGGGAACTGGGTTTGCTCCTCAGCACCACATAAAAATAAGCAAACAAAATAAAGATATTGTGTCCATCTGCAACCAAAAAAAATATTTTTTTTTCAAAAAGGCTGGGGATGTAGCTTAGTGATTAAGCACCCCTGAGTTCAATATCCAGTACCAAAAGTAAAAAGAAAAGAAAAGAGAAAGAAAGAAGGGGAAAAGAAAATAAATGGTTAATAATATGGGTTTGGTATATTCATATGCACCATGTAACAAGGCTTGGTGTGTTCTTCTATATCACATAGTATACCAAATCTACCATATAACAAATATAGTAGATTCAGCTGATGAAACAGTATGCTATCACTAAATATGATGTATACTTATTGATTTGGAGACAGGTTCGTGATACAGTTTGATTAGCAAAACCACCATTCCAGGCAACACAGCGACTCTCATTTCATTGTTTTTGAAAGCTTATTAATCACATATCTATTCTATATGTTACAAAGTAATTGTCAGGTTTTACACTGAGAACCTAACAGTCACTAGTCTTAGTGATAGGTTTACACATGATTTTACTTTTTGCTGATCTGTTTTTTTTTTGTTTTTTTTTTGACACTAGACATGGATGACTTTTAAATATATCCTTTAATTTTGTTTAGGCTGCTACAGTTAGGTAATTAGGTTTGGTCTTAACACTTGAGACGTCTGTGCTCTGACAGCTCTGTATGGGGAGTGGGGGACTGCTCTCAGGACTGGCTCAGGTTCCTAGAGACTGATGTTGGCAGGTGTGAAAGGCGTCAGTGAGGGGACTGCCAAGCTGCCTGGGCATCTGGGGAACTGGACCTGTGTGCATCCTCCTCTAGCTGGAGGCACAGCCCCCTTGGAAGCCCCAGACTCCCAGACAGTAGTGTTCTCTATGCCAAATTGCCCCATCTCATGATCCTGTGTCCTCTGTCCCCTGATGCCAGGGCGTTAGACACCAATCCCTGGAGAGTGTGGGTTCTACCCTGCTCTGATTCCAGAATTTTCTATTTCTTTGATGACTAATTACCATTCTCTTTTAGATCCAACCATGGCACCAAGAAGGACAAATACCACCAAGCTGCCTTGTTCAGAACTCAGATAAGTGAAGTATCACCCCATATTATCATCTGCTATGGGCCCATATCTTCCATCAGAATTGTCTTCCACCAGCCCATGAACCCAACTTTGTATCTGAGGCCCTAGGTCTTTTTGTTGTTGTTGTTGTTACACAAATGGAGCACAACTTTTCATTCCTCTGGTTATACCCATGCAGAGTCATACCGTTTATGCAATCATACATGTACATAGGGCAATAATGTTGTCTCATTCCACCATCTCTCCCACCCCCTGCCCCCTCCCCTCCCGTCACTCCCCTCTGCCCAGTCCAAAGTTCCTCCCTTCTTCCCTTTCCCCCTGCATTATGGATCAGCATCCACTTATCAGAGAAAACACTTGGCTTTTGGTTTTTTGAGATTGGCTTATTTCACTTAGCATGATATTCTCCAGCTCCATCCATTTTCCTGCAAATGACATAATTTCACTCTTCTGAGGCCCTAGTATTTGACTAGATGCAGTGAACCTGTTACTAACCCTCAAATATTTGGGATGAAATCTCACTTTGCCTGCTATTCCCCAATACCATCCATTCATCCAAACAAGTGCTCACTGGGGAATATCTGTGCCCCTCATATATCTGTTTTTCTGCCTGAACAGAGACCACCAGCATCTGGCAAATACCTCTGTAGTGACTAGCAAGAAGACCAGAGTGATGGACTATAGGGGTAGGCGGAGAAAGGACTGGTTGAGTTCCTCCTACTCCTTCTACCTGGCTCTCGCACCAAGACAGATAAGCCAAGGATTTCAACAGAGAATTCTAAGAGCATAGAATATTGGAATCCAGTTTTAACAGCTTGGCCACAGAGAAGTTGAGCAACCCTAGGAAACTGACTTTTCCTCTCTGAGCCTATTTCCTCACTTTTAAAATTGGGACCATTAATAATGCATCCCTTATGCACTAGTTTTGATTATTAAATTAAATAACGTATGTTATCTAACATATGTAAACCCCACTTGGCTCAATAAGTGGAGCCTAGTTGATGTTGTTGTTTTCCTTGATATTTATAGAGTAGCCATCTCTGATGAGACTGAAGAACTTTGCCCGAACCCCATCCCTACCAACCATGTCCTTGAACTTGGTTCACGGTGAGACCTGAGAGCTCCCCTGGGATACATAAGGCTCCTGGGGCCCAGAGGAGATGTCACTTGCCCCAGCTCACCCAGGGAGACAGTTATCCTGGCCATTAAGACCCTGGTCTCTGGCCTCCCCGGCCTGTGCCTCCCACAAAGCCGTGTGTTCCCTCTGAGCAACAGCTGAGCCATTGTTTTCAAACATTTAAGTTCTGGGGAGAAGGGGTTGCCCATTCTCTTGCCTTGTACCGCCAGTGGGGTGGGGCAGGCGGGCAGCTACAGCACACGTTTACCCCCCCTGCACAGGCTTGTGTACAAGAGCTGGCAGAGTGACATTTCCCTTCTCTTCAGGAAAAGATGCCTCCGGCTGTAAGTCAGCCGACGCCTGGTGCGGCTTCTGAGCTGTACTGTACCCTGGGGCGTTAAAATGCCAGCCAGCGCCTGCTCTGGTAAACCCACATGGCCAGCTGGTAAGCATCACCGTGCTGCCCGTGCTCTCAGGTTGGCCACCCAGCATCTCCCTGCTCGGTGCGACATGATTCTGCAAAAGACTCTGGGAAGAAGGCACCAAGGTGAGGAGTTTGGGAAGTGGTGCCATCCACAGCTTCCTCATGGAGAGGCCCAAAGCAAATTGGCTTAAGGCAGGCACACAGAGTGCTCAGGAGGGAACCTTTCAGCTCCCATTTCCCAAACCTGTTTGATCCCAGAACACGACTCTTTTTTTTTTTTCCATTTTGTACTGGGGATTGAACTCAGGGTCGCTTAACCACTGAGCCACATCTCCAGCCCGTTTTTTTTTTTGTTGTTGTTGTTGTTTGTTTTGTTTTGTTTTTATTTTGAGACAGGGTCTCACTAAGTACTCAGGGCCTCACTAAATTGCTGGGATTGGTCTTGAACTTGCGATCCTCCTGCCTCAACCTCCAGAGTAGCTGGATTATAGGCGTGCACCACCGCCCCAGCCAGAACACAACTTTTTAAAGTACAATGGTAACATTAACATGATTGGCCCTCTTGCTGTTCTCCGGTCTCTCAGGGAAGACCTACCTGGTCCTCCAGATTCAAACAGCGTCCCTTATCTCTTTGTACCTCCATCCTTCTTTATGTTCTTCTCAAGATTTAACACATAATTGTTGAATCCCAACTCAAAGAAAAGACCACCCACTCCAATTTTAAATCAAGTTAAAGCTTGTGTTGTGAACACACACAAAAAAACAGCTGATTAGCGGCAGTCTCTCCCAATCCCGGCTAGAGATCAGCTGTGGCTCAAGGATTTATAGCACAAAAAGTTGCAAAGGGGGGGGGGGTGTCTTGAGAACTTACAGATGACAGGATTTCTACAAGCATAATACAAAGGCAGATAGTAGGTTAATGATCTACATGGCATGATATTTCAAGGCCCAGAGTAAATTCAGATCCCAATATCAGAATTTATGAGGCGCTGCTGAAGTTTCAGAGAGGGTTGCTATCTGGTCAGGGGGAGCCAGGATTTATGAGGTGCCACTAAGGTTTTAGAGAGGGTTGTTATCTGGTCAGGGAAAGCCAGGCATGGGTGAGTTCAGAGCACGGGCAGGAATTTCAAACAAGTTTAGAAATCGCAGTAAATTATAGTAAAACAAAAATTAACTTTTCATGACTTTGTGATGAGATGGCTCCCAATGTTAAGATGGAATGAGGCTGGGTTCATCAATAACATGATGTTTTTAAAAAATATCTATCTGTTTATCATTTGTCTCCCTCTCTATAATGTAAACTCCATGGTGAAACATTTAATATTTTCACTGCTCTATTTCCACTCTCCCGGCACATAGTATGTACTAAATTGATGCTGTTGAACAGATTAATATTCTTGCAAAAGAATTAAGTGTCATGAAACTCAATTTCCATGCACATCAACCCAAAAGTGGCCTGATGTTTCTTTGCCTCAGATAAGACTTTCTAAACCAATGGCTGCAACTTTAAATAAATTATATAATTTATTTAAAGGGAACTTTGAAAAGTGGGCAATTAATACAGGCTAATAAAATTTAGCAGAAGTAAAAGTTGTGATCAAAATTGAAACAGAAATGCAGGCAACTTCCTAAAATGGTTCAGGCCCCCCAACATCTGGGTTTGTCTTTTTTCTTCCATTTATTGACCCCTTACTCTGTGCCAGATACTGTGCTAATCACTGGATATAGATTATCTCATAATTTATAGAACTACTTTGTGAGAATAGGATTATTGTATCCATTTTGCAGGTGAAGAAAAAGTTTCAGAGAGTTTAAGAAGATTCCTCAGAGAATGGATTTATAGATTGACTTGGGAGAATTGCCTGTTGGCCTTGCTGAGTTTCCAATCCATGAACATAGGCTGTCTCTTAATTTATTTAGAATTTTTTATTTTTGTCACCAATTTTTTTGCAGATGTTAATGTACATGCCTAGCTCATATTTTGTTAAATACATTGTATTCTTTTTATTATGAATGCAATTCCTTTGTCTGCACTGAATCACTTAATTGGGTTATTTGTTGCTAGTCGAAGGTAATATAATTCATTTTGTATATTCATTTCCTAACCTGTAGCCTTTCTGAATTTGCCTCTTAGTTCTAGCATGAATTCTTTGGGGAATTTTGTACATAAAGGTTCATGTTATCTCAATAAAGGTAATTTTATTTCTTTCCCTTAAATGTATATGCCTTTCTTTTGTTCTCTGTCTTATTTCACTGATAGAAACTGCTTATACAATTTTAAGTAAAGTTATAAAAGCAGATATTCTTTCCTTTGTCTGATCTTAATGGTAAAACATTCTCTCTTCACTATTAGGTAGGATGGTAGCTGTGGCTCTTATGTAGATACCTCTGTCCTTCCTCATTTATTAGAACTTAATCAACAATCCTACTTGCTGTATTTTTCCAGTGCTTTTTCTGAGTTTATTGAGTGGGTCTCTCTCTCTCTCTCTCTCTTTTTTTAGTTTATTAGTATGGTGTATTTCACTGATTTATTTTCATATGCTGAACCAACCATGCATTCCTGTGATTAATTTCTCTTGGTCTTGGTGTACAATCCTTTTAATATGCTGAATCCATCCCAGCACCTTGGAAGGCTACGGCAGAAAGATCGTAGGTTCAAAGCTGGCTTCAGCAACTTAGTGAAGCCATAAGCAACATAGAGAGACTCTGTCTCAAATTAAAAAACAAAAAGGACTGGGGAGGTGGCTCAATTGTTAAGCTCCTCTGGGTTCAATCCTGGTACCAAAAAAAAAAAAAAAAAAAAAAAAAAAAAATATATATATATATATATATATATATATATATATATATATATATATATATACACCCACACACACACATACAATGCTTGATTTATTTGCTGGCATTTTCTATTTTCTTGAGGATTTTTGCATCTAGATTGGATTCAAAAGAGATAGTAGTCCGCAGTTTTCTTTCTTATAATGTCTTTGTCTGGTGTTGGTATCAGGATAATATTGGTCTTATAGAATAAGTTAGAAAGGGCTCTCTCTCCTATGTTAAGTAAGAAGTATTGGTATTATTCTTTAAATATATGGTAAAATTTACAAGTGATGCTATCAGGACCTTAATTTTCTTTATGGGAGGAATTTAATTGATAGTTAGATTTATTTACTAATTATGTGCACACACATAAACATATGTATATGTGTGTGTATATATCAGTGTTTGTGTATATATGTGTGTGTGTATATATATATATATATCACATATATATGTGTATATATATTATTTCAGTTTTTTGAGTTTGTTGATACTTGCTTAATGTCCTAACACTGTTCCATGTGTACTCAAAAAGGATGTAATTCTGCTGTTGTTGGGTAAAATATTAAATAGATATTAGTTGTGACAGTTGGTTGATAGTGCTGTATAAATCCTGTTGCTATGGTGTTTTGAGGATGTGTTATAAAGTGCATACATAACTGCTATATTTTCCCAATGCATTTATCCTTATATTATTCTTTAATGTCTTTCTTTGTCTCTAGTAAGATTTCCTGTCTTAAAAAAAGTTTACTTTTGTGGTAGTAATATAGCCACTCCAGCTCTCTTTTGGTTACCACTTATGTGGTATATGTTTTCCCATTCTCTCTCTTTTAACCTGTCTATGTCTTTGAATCTAAGTTGTGCCTTTTACAGAGAGCATGCAGTTGGGTTATTATTATTATTATTACTATTCAGTTTGGTAGTCTCTTCCTTCTAGTTGAGGTGATGAGACCATTTATTTTTAATGTAATTATTGATAGGCTGGATTTAAATTTGCCATTCTGTAATTTTTCTACCTTTTTTTTCTACAAAAAAAGTAGAAAATACTTGCTTATTTTGTATTAAATAATTATTTTGTGTATAATTTTTTTTGAGTAAGCCTATTTTGAGTTCATTTTAGTTATACATAGCATTATGGTTCATTTTGACACAATTATACAAGCTGGAATATAATTTGCTCTAATTCATTTCCCAGTACTTTTCCTTTCCTTTCCTTCCTCCCTTCCCCTGTTCCCTTCCATCTGCTCTACCAATTTTTCTATTTATTTATAATTTTTTCTTTTAAATTAGTGCCTTGTGGATATACATGAAGTTGATATTTACTGTAGTATATTCATGTAAGTACATAGAAAGTTAGGTCAGCCCTATGTATTTCCTAGTTATTTTCTTATTGGTTGCTCTTGGGTTATGATATACATGTAAATGCACCACTATGTATTTCAAATTAATATGAAATTAATTCAGGTAAAATATAAAAATTTTGTACCTATACCATCCTTTGAGCTAATACATACACACAGATATATATATATATATATATATATATATATATATATATATATATATATATATATATATTTCTTTATGGGAGGAATTTAATTGATAGTTAGATTTCTTTACTAATTATATGCACCACACACATAAACATATGTATATGTGTGTGTATTTATCAGTGTTTGTGTATATATGTGTGTGTATATATATATATATCATGTATATATGTGTATACACACACACATACACACTCATATTCACACACACACTCATATATGCATAAATTAATGAATATGTTATAAACCTAATGATATAATGTTAATCTTATATCTTTTTAAAAAGATGTATATCTTTTTAAAAAGCAAAGAGAATTAAACAGAAGAGAAAGGGAGAGACAGAGAGATACTATTTTATTAACCCACATCTTTACCGTTTCTGTTATCTCTCATTTCTTCCTGAAGATTTAAATTACAACCCAGTATCAATTTCTTTTGGATTGTAAGACTTTATATGGCATCTCATAAGACAGATCTTTTAGCCATGAGTTCTGTCAGCCCTTCTATTTATTTATTATTTATAATCTGGGGCTGTCTTTATTTGGCTTTTGCTTGAAGAGTAACTTTGCTTACTATAGAATTCTTTGTTGACAGGTTTATTTATTTATTTTTACCAGCACATTTAATACGTCCTTCTGGTCTTCATTATTTTAGATGAAAAGTCAAGAGTTAAAGTTACTGTACTTTCTGTGTGTGCTGAATTATTTTTCTTTTGCTGCTTTTAAGATCTTTCTTTGTTTTTGACTTCAACAGTTTGATGGGTCTAGCTGTGGATCTTTTTGTTTCCTTGGTGTTTGGTGAACGGCAGGGATATCTACATTAATGTTTTGGTTTTTTTTTCCTCAAATTTGGAGTTTGGGCAATTATTTGTTCAAATATTTCCCCCCTCTCTTTTCCCCGTTCATTCTTCTGTCACCGTTGCAGTTACGTTGGTAGCGTGGTCTTGTCCCACAGATCCCTGATGTTTCATTCACTTCTTCTCAAATTTTTCTTTTTGTCCCTCAAAGTGGATTATTTCTATTGATCAATTTTCAAGTTCACTGATTCTTTCTTTTGCCGTCTTGAATCTTCTGTTGAAGTCTAGCTGACTTTCTCTTTTCAGTTGTTCTTTTGACTCCAGAATTTCCATTTGCTTCCTTTCAATGACTTCTTTTTATTGAAATTCTTTGTTAATTCCTTACTGCCATACTTCCTTTTAATTTCTAAATCTTTTTTTTTTTTAGTCCTTTGGACATATTTAATTATCTGCTTTGAAGTCTTTGTCTGCTAAAATAAATACCTGGAAGCACTCAGAGGAAGTGGCTTTTGTTTCTTCTTTTTCCTGAGTCTGGGTCACACTTCCTCCCCTTTGCATGCCTCATTTTTGTTGTTGAAAACATTCCAGTTAATATATGTTCTGTGTGTGGATATGGTTTGGGTGTGTCCCCCAAGGTTCACATGCACTTGGTCCTCTTTGTGGCAATGTGAAGAGATGGTGGGCACTTTAAGAGGCAGAGCCTATTCAAAGTGATTGAGTCATTGGGGTGGGGTGGAGACCTGCCCTTATAGGGAACTGTGTAGTTCTCATGAGACCTTGGTTAGTGCCTACGGGAGGGCTGTTATAAAAGAGCAAGCATGGCCCATTCCCAGTTGCTCTGTCTTCCCGTCTTACCATGTGATCTCTCCCTTTCCATATGTTCCTGCTGTGATGTCGTGATGTCATCCACCAGATGGGCCTCACCAGAGCCAAGATGGCACCTGCCATCTTAACTTCCAGAACTGTGAGCTAGATAGAACCTTATTTTTTTAATAAAGTACCTAGTCTCTGGTACATCATTTTAGCAATAGAAAATAGATTGATACACACTGTAGCAACTCTGTATTCCCTGAAGGGTATTTTTTTTAATATACATTTGTATGTTTTGTACATTTTTTAGCGTTTCTCTCCCCAGTGATATGCAGCTACTGATATTCTGCCCAGATTTTATGTTTTACTTCTTATTTTTCTTTTAAAGATCTCTTCCTAAGGGTCACCTCTATGTCTGTGTGTTGTCATAGTCGGTCAATGACTGGGCCCAGGTTGTGTTGAAGCATCAGAAGAGAATAGAGCTTCCGTCCTCTGCTGATATCTGTGTGTTTGTAAGGAAATATTCAAAGTTCAGGTCATTTTAATGTCTACCCCAGCATTTTACTTCCTGCTAGGCCCTTTTGGGTATCAGGCACACATGCGTACAGCCAGCACTGTGTCTAAAGCTTGTGTCTTCTCTGGTCTTTACTGCTTATATGTGCTGCTCTAGCCAGAAATATGCTCCATGACCAGAAAGAACCCCGGACCACAGAGCCATTGGGCCTCCCAGCGCACCCACTCCTGTCTCGTCACTTTCACCCATACTACTGGACTTGAGGACCTGCAGCTCCAAACTGGGTAGGCCCCCTGTGATTTCAGCAGCGCAGCTGCCTGACCTCATGACCTATTCCATCCCTCTGCACCAACTAAGCTGGGTGGGAGGGTTAGAAGCAGTCTCAGGCAAGGACACTACATTTCCCATTGTTCTTACTCAAAGTTCAATCATTTTTCAAACATAAATTCTTCTGGGATCATGGTAGGTCTTTAGTTGATTTCCAGGGGCTCGAGGGGGTTATTTTGTCAAATTTATCCAGTTGCTGTTTGGGAGACTATTTGGTGATCCTCTCACTTGACGGTAGCCAGAAGATGGAAATTTCAGACTATATTTTTAAACTCAGGACAACCTCTCTGCTAAAGACTTTGCAGAGAGAGAACCAGAAAGATGGCTTGAGGGCATCTCAGGAGCTGGCAAGATCTTTCTCTTGTATCATGTAGCTTCCACTGCATTGGCTTAGCACCTGACAATTTACAAGACTTTTCATAAGCATTACTTTATTTGGTACCCAGGACAATATATGTTTTTATTTTTTATTATTCTATTTTTAGAACTGAGACAATTAAATATAAGAGATACCATAAATGGATATTTATAAATGAGAAAACTTGTGCTTAGAGAGGACATTGGCCAAGAATACACAGAGAGTCAATTCTTGTATCAGAACTGGAACTTGGGGTCTCTGCTTCCCAGATGATGGTCTCTGTGTATCATCCAGCTGGCTGGAAGTGAGTCCTCCCCCATTCCCATCCTCCTCCAATGGGGGAAGAAAAAGCAGAGGTCAAAGGGCAATAGGTCACTGGAACTTTCAGCCCCTAGAGGGGCTCCTCTTCCCATAACACCAACACAGGTTGTCTAGAAAAATGACTTAAATGTTAAAGCATTTGGATGATGGCAATTGCATACATTCTTTCAATCTAATTATAGCAGGATTAATCTGTGTTTAATAGATGGTTCTTAATAATTTATATTATTATCTTTTATAATATGATTCTGTTTAAAATGTCCATTTGCATTGCTTTTCTCAGGAACTTTCCTTCAATTCCGGGGTTTGGATTGGTGTTTGTGGCAGCCTATTACAACATCCAGTTTTTAGAGAAATAAAGATCAGTTTTCAATGAAAGGAGATACCCTAAAAAAATTATAGCATTACAATAAGTAGGCACCTTTGCATCACAGTTGCAAAACGAAAAATGAAAATCCTAAACTGCTCTGAGATTCCTCCTGCCTTATACACACAGGCTTTCTGATTCTTCTGGGGGCAGATCTCTTGGGTTTGCTCTGGCTTATCTTTACTGGGAAGTCTTGTCTTTGTTTAAATACAAATATCAGGTTCAAAATGGAAAGTGTAGTGGATATGTCCTGATCTTCCCACTAGACTCTATCCTTCTCAACCTTCCTCAGTGCCCACAGACTCCCATTACTGAGGACTCTGCCAACCAGCCCTGGTGCCCTCTGGCTTCTGGTTGATCTGACCAAGGGGAGGTGCCAGCAGGAAATCCGTGCAGGAGGGGGCAGGAGGAGCAGAGGTTCCCCAGCTCTCTCCTTTTCTAGCTGTGGCTTGGCAGTGACGTTCTCTACTAAGACACAGCTTCTGTAGGTGGCCTTCCACTATAGCTACAGTTCTCTCAGGTAGGGACTCTGTTATGGTTTGAATGTGAGGTTTCCTCCAGAATCTCATGTGTGAGACAATGCAAGAAGGTTCAGAGGAGAAATGATTGATTTTTTTTTTTTTTGAGACAGAGAGAGAGGGAGAGAATTTTTTAATATTTATTTTTTAGTTTTTGGTGGACACAACATCTTTATTTTATTTGTATGTGGTGCTGAGGATCAAACCCAGCGCCCTGCACATGCCAGGCGAGCACGCTACCTCTTGAGCAACATCCCCAGCCCTTGTAAGAGTCTTAAACCAATCAGTGATTAGTCACAGCAGCAAAAAAAAAAAAAAAAAAACTAAATAAAACAGAAATTGGTACCAGGAGTGGGGTCTTTGCTGTGACTAACCTGACCATGTGGTTCAGAAGTTTTTTGAGCTTTTTAAAATTGATGGGAGGGATTTTGAGTTGCTTAGCTGGAAATGCTTTAGATTGTTGTAAGCAGAAATTAATGGCTGATTCTGGTGGGACCTCAGAAGACCAGAATGCCAATAGGATAGTGGTCAGTGAAGACCAGGTTCAAGAGGGTTCAGAAAAGAAGGACTCTCTTGGAATTTGGTGTAGAGGCCATTCCTGTTATGCTCTGGCTGAGAAGTTGTCTGTATCGGCCCATGTTCAAAGACTTTCTGTGAGCCTGATTTTAGAAGCCATGGACTTCTTAATCTGGTGGAAGAAATTTCTAGGCAGCATAACATCCATTCAGATGGTGACATGGATGTTGCTGGTGGCTTTTAGTCAAATTTATTGTCATAATCAAGAGCAGAAAGCAGAGCAGAAAGATTTGAAAAACTTAGACTTGAAAGGTGGGAGTAAAACTGGGCCAAAGGAAGTTGCAGTTGTTAAAGACATTACCATCACTGAAGAAATGCTAAAGACTTTGCAGAGAGAGAACCAGAAAGACGACTTGAGGACATCTCAGGAGTTGGCAAGATCACACTCATCGCAAGCTCAAGGGAGTACAGGTAAAAATTCTCTTGAGAAGAGACCAGTGGGGCCCCCATTCTGCACAATGGGGCCTAGGAAGTTTTTTTCAACATGCTCAGCCACCCAGACGCTCAGAGAAGGCTGCAGCCAGGGTCCCTGGAGGCTGGGCTATTGCTCGAGATGGTGGCAGACCTTGGGGTCAACCATGTGGTACTGGTTCTGCAGGAATGCAGGATGCTGGAATTAAGGGTCATGGAGGCTTCCACCAAGATTTCAAAGGAAGGCCTAGGAAGCCAGGCAAAGTGCAGTAGTGTCGCAGTGCCTGTGGGCGTCTCCTGAGAAGTCAAAGTGTGGAGATGTGAGGAGCTACAGTGGAGACCCCGGGATTAAGAAATGCCAGTAACATGGACATGGTCTTAGGAAAGCTGCAGGAATCGAGCAGAGACAAGCCAACAGAAAGGCCACTTGGGCTGCAACCAAGAAGGCCACAGGGGCAGAGCTACACATGCCCTTTGGAGAGAACATTACGATGTCATGTGCCCAAGATTCTGGATGTGGAGCTACAGGACTTGTTTGTCCAGCTGGATTTCCGTCTTGCTTTGGTCCTATCTCTTCTTTCTATGCCCCTAGTTTTGTGAATGGAAACATTTACTCTGTACCTTTATATATTGGATTCTTGTAAATTGCTTTTACTTTTACAGGAGCTCAAAGGTGAGATTGCCTTGAGCCTCAGAGAAGACTTTGGACTTAAACTTTGAGCAGTCTCGGAACTGTTGACTATGGGGACTCTTGGAAATGGAAAAACTCTATTTTGTATTGTGAGATGATTGTGAATTTTGAGGGACCAGGGATGGGATGTTATGGTTTGGATGTGAGGTGTCCCTGCAAAGCTCATGTGTGAGACAATGCAAGAAGGTTCAGAGGAGAAATGATTGGATTCTAAGGGTCAACCCAATCAGTGAATTAGTCCCCTGCTAGAGATCAACTGAGTGGTAACTGAAGTGGTAGGGTGTGGCTGGAGGAGGTGGGAACTGGGGCGTGGCTTTGAGGATATATTTGTATCTGACAAGTGGAGTCTCTCTGTGCTTCCAGATCGTTGTGATGTGAGCCCTCAAATAAACGTACTTCTCTGTAGTTGTTCTGGTCAGATCCTTTAGTCACAGCAGTGAGAAAACCTGACTTTGTCCTGCCCTTTCAGCCAGAGGTGGACATGGCCTTGCCCTCTTGTTAGTCCCTGGGGCTTTACCACCCTCTGTTGCTTCCTCTTGACCATGACCTTGCCTCTGTAAACAGACGTGTGATAAGCTTCCACCCCTCTCATGCCTTTAGAGAGCTGGGACCTGCACTGAGAAGGAGAGAGGACCAATTAGGGGGTCCTGAGACCTTAGTGAGTGTCCTGGCTCACATGCTACTTTGCCATGTGACTTTTGGTAAATCCTATCTAGTGTGAATTTTGATAGAGAGAAGTTGGGACAACATCAGAAGCTTTGCCCAGTTTGCCTCCAAAAGAATTGTGAAAAACAACATTAATCACATATTTTCAACGTTTTTCACCATGGTTTTAAATAGTTGTAAGGGTTTTAAATAGTTGTAAGCTGCGTGTTGTAAATATTAATGCTTAAAAATAAAACGGTACAACAAAATAGTTACATCACCTCTTTAAATATATCCAATGGTACTTCGATATCACAGTGATTTTATACCCACCATCGTCCTTTAAAAATAGATGAACAAACTCCTCTTTAACAGAACTTTTACGATGCTCTTTTTTGTCCTTTAAATCATTTTTTCCATTCCATTTCTCCCATAGAATTTTATAGGAACATAATATATTTTTCTGCTCCTGAGTCTCAAGTGGATCATCTTGGCACAGTATCTAAATCAAAAATTGGGTTTATAGATGGCAATTTAAAAGTTTTTATATTTCCTGGGATCATAAGGCTCTAATAGGTAAGCATTTTTTTATGGAATCATTGACACAATTAATTTTAGGATACAGTGCATCAAAATTTTGGTCATCCTTAAGCAGAAAAAGTAAAATTCATGGAAATTCACCTTTCAGTGAGAAGGATGGTGGATCATGGGGTCTGGATTAAAAGAACCTCTGCTCCCTGGACTCAGGCCTTTTCCGCTGCAAGAAGTTCCCTTAGGTCAGATCTGGGATGGATGAGGATGCGCCTTCAGTGCTGAGTGGGAGAGGGCGGCTGGGAGAGAGAACCGGGTCTGTTTCCTCCCCGGGAGTTCTCAAATAGTACTGTTTCAGGAAATCATTTGGAACTTAAGAGCCTAGAAATCGATTCTCTTTTTCTCTTTTTTGCAGTACTGGAGATTGAACCCAGGGGCTTTCTACCCAAGTTCTTTTGTAAAGTTTTGAGACAGGACCTTGCTAAGTTGCTGAGGCTGGCCTCAAACTTTCGATCCTCCTGCCTCAGCCCCCTGATTCACTGGGATTACGGGTATATGCCACTGTGCCCAGCTAGAAATGGATTCTCTGAAGCTCTCTGTGCTAGTCACTCCTTGGAACTTGCATCAGCTGTTGAATGTGCCCCCTAATTTGATGGCCACTAGGCTTGGTGGTATCTGAGGGGCACCCCGAATGGAAGTTTTCTCAGAGTCAGACTAAGAAGGCTGATTTTGGAGCCAGATCCACATGCTGTGTGACTAGGACAATTTCCATCCCTGAGACTTGGTGTGCTCTTGTGGAAGATGGAGATATGTATGACCACCTTTGGGAGAGTCTTGAAGAATTAATTGATATAATATGTGTGAAGCACCCAGTATATGATTAAAAAAAAAAAAGGATTCCAAGGGTTCCTCCCAACTCTGATGCCCTCCAAGAAGGGAGCCAAGACCCCTCTATCCCCTTGCACCCCCCACACCAGTAACCTGTTTTCCTCCATCAATTCCCCACTTTAAGGCAATGAGTTTCCATTCTAGCTGTCTTGATAACCCAGCAATGAAAAGTAGGGTGCTCCAGGCTCTCCAACTCACTTTTTGGTGTTGTTTTGGTAAGCTATACGTCTACTGAGGCTTTTTTTTTTTTTTTTTTTTTGCTTAAAAAAATAATCAGTCAATATTTATCCACAGCCCTTGGCCCTTACCACCTCCGGCAAGTGGCTATTTCCAGTGACTCTCATGGTAGAAGATATGGGCCATGGATCTGCATCTTTGGGGACCAGTTTGGCTGTGTTCCTAATGTCCCCCCATTTCTCAGAGAAAGAATTCCAATCAGGCTACGCGCAGGGTGTGTGAGCCCAGAAAATGACAGCCCCTGCTTTCCAGGAATCCGAATGGAGTACGTATTCACTTGTGCCCTCCCGGAAACACTGGGGCTGCCTGGGGCCAGTTTTGAACCAGGCAATCCAATATCTGAGCTCTCCCTGGCAGAAACAAAATGAGACATTGATATGCTAAGAAGTTGCTAACCCAGTCAGTCCTGCTGTTGGCCGCTCTGATGTGACTTTTGCGCTAACGTTATTGCTCAGACACCAGGCCTGCTCAATGACTCCGCTGCTGACTGTCACTTTGCCACCAGAATGCGGGCCTTCCCAGCACATTGGCAGGCTGGGCTCCAGATTCTCAGTTATTTCCCACTGTTTGCAGAGGAATGCTGCTATTTTCTTCTTATAAAGAACCACTTGTGCAGATTGCCTCTTTTTTGGTTTCTTTCCTTGTGGTGTCTCAGAGCACAACTTCTATCTTATGGCTCTTGGACACATTTATCTAAATGATTTTTTTTTTTTAATTTTGAGATTTAAAATTTTCCTGATTTTTTTTTTTTTTTTTGAGAAGGATGGAAGTTTGGGATGAGCATGGTAGACGGACTGTACTCCTGACCCCAACTCTTTATCCCCTCTTCCCCGTATCCATTTCTCGTACCATGCGCCTGTGCAGTATCCTCTCAGTTTGACTTTGGGTGCACCCATGCGGCTTGTTTGGATAAATGGGATGCTCGCAAATGTGATTTACACCAAAGCTGGCAGAGGACTTGCACAATTGGGCTCCTCTGCTTCTGTTCCTTTGCTATTGCCAAGTGAATGTGGCTAGGCTAGCGTGCCAGAGGAGGAGAGACACAGGCACCAGAACCACTTGTCCTGGCCAACCCCAGACATATGACCCTGCCCAGCCAAGACCAGAAACACCTTTCAACCTACCTGCAGACTCATGAGTAAAATTCATGCTTATTGATTGAAGCCACTGCCATCTAAGGATGTTTGTTACACAGCATTGTTGTGTAATAGACAGTTGGTAGGATATGCATAGTGGCAGCCCAGGAGCAGAATCTAAGGGACACTGAGTCCACGTGCAGTACCTTCTTCTGTGGGCTCTGACAATAGGGATAATTATAAAAAGGAGAGAACCTTTAAAGGGAGATTCAAATGCTTCCGCCACAGAAGGTAAGGGACCACATGAATGATGTTCAAGGTAGCTAAGTAACACAATGACAGGATCCAGGGTCAGATTCCTGGGTTGAAAACCTAGATCCATTCATAAGCTCTGCATCTGTGGGGAAGGGGCCTTACCTCCTTGTTCCTCAGTTTCTTCACTTGTAAAAGAAAGAGAATATAAATAAAAACACCCACCTCATAAAAATGTTTCTAAGGATTGACTGTTTAAGAAAAATCTTTTAACATTTTTAATTGACAAGTAAGAATTACATATATTTATGTTGTGTGACATGACATTTTAAAATACAGATACATTGTGAAGTGACTAAATCAAGCTCATTAATATCTGAATCACCTCACATATTCACATTACTATTTTCCCCCCTGGTGAGAACACTTAAAAATCTACTTTCTTGGTGATTTCCAGGTGTACGGTACATTGTTATCAACTATAGTCACTATGTTGTACAATAGAGCCCTTAACCTTACTCCTCCTAATTGGAAATGTGTACTCTTTCCCCGTTGTGTCCCCAGTTCCCTCACCCCAACCTCTGAAAATCCCCACTCCGTTCTCTATTACTATGAGTTCCCTTTTTTGCAGATTCCACATATACATATGATCAGGCAGTGTTTGTCTTTCTTTGCCTGGCTCATTTCCCCCAGCACAGTGTCCTCCGGGTTCATCACCATGTTGTCATCAATGACAGCATGTCCTTTTTAAGAGCTGAATTGTATTCCACTGTAGATAAACGCCACATTTTCTTTATCCATGCATCTGTTGATAGACACCCATGTTGGACCCGTGACTTGGCTATTTCAGACAATGCTGCAGTGAACATGGGAATGCAGATATCTTTTTGAGATACCGACTTTCTTTCATCGGGTTACATGCCCAGTAGTGGGATTACTGGATCATATAGCAGTTCTAGTCTTTTTTTTTTTTTTTTTTATTTTATTTTTTTTTTATTGTTGGCTGTTCAAAACATTACATAGTTCTTGATATATCATATTTCACAATTTGATTCAAGTGGGTTATGAGCTCCCATTTTTACCCCATATACAGATTGCAGAATCACATCAGTTACACATCCCTTGATTTACATATTGCCATACTAGTGTCTGTTGTATTCTGCTGTCTTTCCTATCCTCTACTATCCCCCCTCCCCTCCCCTCCCCTCCCCTCCCCTCTTCTCTCTCTGCCCCCTTTACTGACATTCGTTTGTCCCCCTTGTATTATTTTTCCCCTTCCCCTCACTTCCTCTTGTATGTACTTTTGTATACCTCTGAGGGTCTCCTTCCATTTCCATGCATTTTCCCTTCTCTCTCCCTTTCCCTCCCACCTCTCATCCCTGTTTAATGTTAATCTTCTTCTCATGCTCTTCGACCCTACTCTGTTCTTAGCTACTCTCCTTATATCAAAGAAGACATTTGACATTTGTTTTTTAGGGATTGGCTAGCTTCACTTAGCATAATCTGCTCTAATGCCATCCATTTCCCTGTAAATTCTATGATTTTGTCATTTTTTAATGCAGAGTAATACTCCATTGTGTATAAATGCCACATTTTTTTTATCCATTCATCCATTGAAGGGCATCTAGGTTGGTTCCACAGTCTAGCTATTGTGAATTGTGCTGCTATGAACATCGATGTAGCAGTGTCCCTGTAGCATGCTCTTTTTAGGTCTTTAGGGAATAGACCGAGAAGGGGAATAGCTGGGTCAAATGGTGGCTCCATTCCCAGCTTTCCAAGAAATCTCCATACTGCTTTCCAAATTGGCTGCACCAATTTGCAGTCCCACCAGCAATGTACAAGTGTACCCTTTTCCCCACATCCTCGCCAGCACTTGTTGTTGTTTGACTTCATAATGGCTGCCAATCTAACTGGAGTGAGATGGTATCTTAGGGTGGTTTTGATTTGCATTTCTCTGACTGCTAGAGATGGTGAGCATTTTTTCATGTACTTGTTGATTGACTGTATGTCCTCCTCTGAGAAGTGTCTGTTCAGGTCCTTGGCCCATTTGTTGATTGGGTTGTTTGTTCTCTTATTGTCTAATTTTTTGAGCTCTTTGTATACTCTGGATATTAGGGCTCTATCTGAAGTGTGAGGAGTAAAGATTTGTTCCCAGGTTGTAGGCTCTCTATTTACCTCTCTTATTGTATCTTTTGCTGAGAAAAAACTTTTTAGTTTGAGTAAGTCCCATTTGTTGATTCTAGTTATTAACTTTTGTGCTATGGGTGTCCTATTGAGGAATTTGGAGCCCGACCCCACCGACTGTAGATCGTAGCCAACTTTTTCTTCTATCAGACGGCGCGTCTCTGATTTGATATCAAGCTCCTTGATCCATTTTGAATTAACTTTTGTGCATGGCGAGAGAAAGGGATTCAGTTTCATTTTGTTGCATATGGATTTCCAGTTTTCCCAGCACCATTTGTTGAAGATGCTATCCTTCCTCCATTGCATGCTTTTAGACCCTTTATCAAATATAAGATAGTTGTAGTTTTGTGGATTGGTTTCTGTGTCCTCTATTCTGTACCATTGGTCCACCCGCCTGTTTTGGTACCAGTACCATGCTGTTTTTGTTACTATTGCTCTGTAATATAGTTTGAAGTCTGGTATCGCTATACCGCCTGATTCACACTTCCTGCTTAGCATTGTTTTTGCTATTCTGGGTCTTTTATTTTTCCATATGAATTTCATGATTGCTTTCTCTATTTCTACAAGAAATGCCGTTGGGATTTTGATTGGCATTGCATTAAACCTATAGAGAACTTTTGGTAATATCGCCATTTTGATGATGTTAGTTCTGCCTATCCATGAACAGGGTATATTTTTCCATCTTCTAAGATCTTCTTCTATTTCTCTCTTTAGGGTTCTGTAGTTTTCATTGTATAAGTCTTTCACCTCTTTTGTTAGGTTGATTCCTAAGTATTTTATTTTTTTTGAAGATATTGTGAATGGAGTGGTTGTCCTCATTTCCATTTCAGAGGATTTGTCGCTGATATACAGGAATGCCTTTGATTTATGCGTGTTGATTTTATATCCTGCCACTTTGCTGAATTCATTTATTAGCTCTAATAGTTTCTTTGTAGACCCTTTTGGGTCTGCTAGGTATAGAATCATGTCATCTGCAAATAGTGATAATTTAAGTTCTTCTTTTCCTATTTTGATGCCTTTAATTTCTTTCGTCTGTCTAATTGCTCTGGCCAGTGTTTCGAGAACTATGTTGAACAGAAGTGGTGAGAGAGGGCATCCCTGTCTTGTTCCAGATTTTAGAGGGAATGCCTTCAATTTTTCTCCATTCAGAATGATGCTAGCCTGAGGCTTAGCATAGATTGCTTTTACAATATTGAGGTATGTTCCTGTTATCCCTAGTTTTTCTAGAGTTTTGAACATAAAGGGATGCTGTACTTTGTCGAATGCTTTTTCCGCATCTATCGAGATGATCATATGGTTCTTATTTTTAAGTCTATTGATGTGGTGAATAACATTTATTGATTTCCTTATATTGAACCAGCCTTGCGTCCCAGGGATGAATCCTACTTGATCATGGTGCACAATTTTTTTGATGTGCCTTTGTATCCGAGTGGCCAGAATTTTATTGAGGATTTTTGCATCTAGGTTCATTAGAGATATTGGTCTGTAGTTTTCTTTCTTTGAAGTGTCTTTGTCTGGTTTAGGTATCAGGGTGATGTTGGCCTCGTAGAATGAATTTGGAAGTTCTCCCTCTTTTTCTATTTCCCGAAGTAGCTTGAAAAGTATTGGTATTAGTTCCTCTTTAAAGGTTTTGTAAAACTCTGCTGTATACCCATCTGGTCCTGGGCTTTTCTTAGTTGGTAGTCTTTTGATGGTTTCTTCTATTTCCTCAATTGATATTGGTCTGTTTAGGTTGTCTATATCCTCCTGACTCAATCTGGGCAGATCATATGACTTAAGAAATTTATCTATGCCTTCACTATCTTCTAATTTATTGGAGTATAAGGATTCAAAATAATTTTTGATTATCTTCTGTATTTCTGAAGTGTCTGTTGTGATATTGCCTCTTTCATCCCGTATGTTAGTGATTTGAGTTCTCTCTCTTCTTCTCTTCGCTAGCATGGCTAAGGGTCTGTCGATTTTGTTTATTTTTTCAAAGAACCAACTTTTAGTTTTGTCAATTTTTTCAATTGTTTCTTTTGTTTCGATTTCATTGATTTCAGCTCTGATTTTAATTATTTCTTGCCTTCTACTTCTTTTGCTGTTGTTTTGCTCTTCTTTTTCTAGGATTTTGAGATGAAGTATGAGATCATTTATTTGTTGGTTTTTTCTTTTTTTAAGGAATGAACTCCAAGCAATGAATTTTCCTCTTAGAACTGCTTTCAATGTGTCCCATAGATTCCGATATGTTGTGTCTGTGTTTTCATTAATCTCTAAGAATTTTTTAATTTCCTCCTTGATGTCTTCTATAACCCATTGATCATTCAGTAACCTATTGTTCATTCTCCAAGTGATATATTCTTTTTCCTTCCTTCTTTTATCGTTGATTTTCAGTTCCATTCCATTATGATCAGATAGGATGCATGGTATTATCTCTACTCCTTTGTATTGTCTAAGAGTTTCCCTGTGACATAATATATGATCTATTTTTGAGAAGGATCCATGTGCTGCTGAGAAAAAAGTGTAACTGTTTGATGTTGGGTGGTATATTCTATATATGTCAATTAAGTCTAGGTTATTAATTGTGTTATTGAGTTCTATAGTTTCCTTATTCAACTTTTGTTTGGAAGATCTGTCCAGTGGTGAGAGAGGTGTGTTGAAGTCTCCCATGATTATTGTATGGTGGTCTATTAGACTCTTGAACTTGAGAAGAGTTTGTTTGATGAACATAGCTGCACCATTGTTTGGGGCATATATATTTATGATTGTTATGTCTTGTTGGTGTATGGTTCCCTTGAGCAGTATGTAGTGTCCCTCTTTATCCCTTTTGATTAACTTTGGCTTAAAATCTATTTTATTTGATATGAGTATGGATACTCCTGCTTGTTTCCGAAGTCCATATGAGTGATATGATTTTTCCCAACCTTTCACCTTCAGCCTATGTATGTCTTTTCCTATCAAATGCGTCTCCTGTAGGCAGCATATTGTTGGGTCTTGTTTTGTGATCCATTCTACTAGCCTGTGTCTCTTGATTGGTGAGTTTAAGCCATTAACATTTAGGGTTATTATTGAGATATGGGTTGTTCTTCCAGCCATATTTGTTTATTTATGTTACTAAACATGGTTTGTTTTCCACTTTGATTATTTTCCCCCCTTTAGTGTCCTACCTCCCACTGTTGGTTTTCATTGTTATTTTCCATTTCCTCTTCCTGTAATGTTTTGCCAAGGATGTTTTGAAGAGATGGTTTTCTAGCTGCAAATTCTTTTAACTTTTGTTTATCGTGGAAGGTTTTAATTTCATCTTCCATCCTGAAGCTTAATTTCGCTGGAAACACAATTCTTGGTTGGAACCCATTTTCTTTCAGTGTTTGAAATATGTTATTCCAGGATCTTCTAGCTTTCAGAGTCTGTGTTGAAAGATCAGCTGTTATCCTGATTGGCTTACCCCTAAATGTGATCTGCTTCCTTTCTCTTGTAGCTTTTAAAATTCTCTCCTTGTTCTGTATGTTGGGCATCTTCATTATAATGTGTCTAGGTGTGGGTCTCTTATGATTTTGCACATTCGGCGTCCTGTAGGCTTCTAGGATTTGGGGTTCTGTCTCATTCTTCAAGTCTGGGAAGTTTTCTCGAATTATTTCATTGAATAGATTGCTCATTCCTTTGGTTTGAAACTCTGTTCCTTCCTGTATCCCAATGACTCTTAAATTTGGTCTCTTGATGTTATCCCATATTTCTTGGATGTTCTGCTCATGGTTTCTTAACAGTCTTGCTGAGCTGTCTATGTTCTTTTCAAGTTGAAATACTTTATCTTCATTGTCTGATGTTCTGTCTTCTAAGTGTTCTACTCTGCTGGTAGTATTCTCAATTGAGTTTTTAAGTTGGCTTATTGCTTCCTGCATTTCTAGGATTTCTGTTTGTTTGTTTTTTATAACCTCTATTTCCCTGTATAGTTGATCTTTTGCTTCTTGGATTTGTTTATGTAATTCATTGTTGAAGTGATCTTTCATTGTCTGATTTTGCTGTCTGATGTCTTCCTTGAGACTCCAGATCATCTGAAGCATGTATATCCTGAATTCTTTATCTGACATTCCATCAGCTGCAGCTATTACCTCTTCTAAAGTTGAGTTGACCTGCAATGCTTGTGGTCCTTTCTTTCCTTGTCTCTTCATACTGTTCGCGTTCCTTTCTTCTTGGTGAAACTGTTGTGCTATTGAATTTTCCCCCTATATATTTATATTGGTCTTGTATAGTTGCAAAGTCTCCCTCGCAGGCACGGGCGGCGGCTCTGCCCCTCCGCCAATTGGGGCAATGTGCCTACCACGCCGGCAGGCCGCTGGGCCTGCTCTGCCAGTCGGTAGCAGGTCCGCCGTCCTTGCAGGCGCGGGCGGCGGCTCTGTCCCTCTGCGGGCCGCTAGGCTTGTTCTGTCGGTGGTCGCCGTTCTGCCTACTTTGCAGGCGCAGGCAGCGGCACTGCCCCTCTGCAGGCCTCTGGGGCTGTACTGCCAGTGGGTCGCAGGTCCGCCTACTTTGCAGGCGTGGGGGGGGGCGGCTCTACCCTTCCTCAGGCCACTGGGCCTGTTCTGTCTCTCGGTTGCAGGTCTGACCTGTTCTGATGGTGGTCTCAGTTCCGATTACCTTGCAGGCGCGGGGGGGAGGGGGCGGCTCTGCCTCTCAGCAGGCCGCTGCTCCTCTTCTGCCGGTGGGTCGCAGGCCTGCCTACCTTGCAGGAGTGATTGGAAGCTCTGTCCCGCCGCGGGCCACTGGGCCTTTTCTGTCTGTGGTCACCCTTCCCCTACCTGGCAGGCGAGGGGGGTGGGGGGCGGCTCTGCCCCTCAGCAGGCCGCTGGGCCCGCTCTGTGTTTGGTCCCAGTTCCCTCTACTATGCCGGCGCAGGGGGAGGGGGCGGCTCAGCCTCTCAGCAGGCGGCTGCTCCTCTTCTGCCGGTGGGTCGCAGGCCCGCCTACCTTGCAGGAGTGATTGGAAGCTCTGTCCCGCCGCGGGCCACTGGGCCTTTTCTGTCGGTGGTCACCCTTCCCCTACCTGGCAGGCGAGGGGGGTGGGGGGCGGCTCTGCCCCTCAGCAGGCCGCTGGGCCTGCTCTGTGATTGGTCCCAGTTCCGTCTACTATGCCAGCGCAGGGGGAGGGGGCGGCTCAGCCTCTAAGCAGGCGGCTGCTCCTCTTCTGCCGGTGGGTCGCAGGCCCGCCTACCTTGCAGGAGTGATTGGAAGCTCTGTCCCGCCCTGGGCCACTGGGCCTTTTCTGTCGGTGGTCACCCTTCCCCTACCTGGCAGGCGAGGGGGGTGGGGGGCGGCTCTGCCCCTCAGCAGGCTGCTGGGCCTGCTCTGTCTTTGGTCCCAGTTCCCTCTACTATGCCGGCGCAGGGGGAGGGGGCGGCTCAGCCTCTCAGCAGGCGACTGCTCCTCTTCTGCCGGTGGGTCGCAGGCCCGCCTACCTTGCAGGAGTGATTGGAAGCTCTGTCCCGCCCTGGGCCACTGGGCCTTTTCTGTCGGTGGTCACCCTTCCCCTACCTGGCAGGCGAGGGGGGTGGGGGGCGGCTCTGCCCCTCAGCAGGCCGCTGGGCCTGCTCTGTCTTTGGTCCCAGTTCCCTCTACTATCCAGTTCTAGTCTTTTATTTCATTTCATTTATTTTTTGCAGTACTGAGGATCAAGCCCAGGGCTTCGTATATGCTCAGCAAGTGTCTATCACTGAGCTACTTCTCAGGCTCTTGATTTTATTTTGAGACAGGGTCTTGCTAAGTTGCCTAGGCTGGCCTCAAACTCACAGTTCTCCTGCCTCAACCCCCAGAGTAGCTGGAATCACAGGCATTTGCCTCCATGACCAGCTATTTTTAATTTTTTGAGAAGTCTCCATGCTGGTTTCCGAAACGACTGTACTAATTTACATCCCCATAAAGAAGAGTGTGCCAGGGCTCTCTTTCCTCCACATCCTTGTCAGTGCTGGCCATCTTGTGAGTTTTTGACAATAGCTAATCTAACAGATTGCATCTCCCCGATGATTAGTGACCTGGAGCACCCTGGCATACACCTGCTGGCAGCTTACATGTTTTCTTTAAAGAAATGTCTATTCAGGCCCTTTGCCCATTTTTAAATTAGGCTATTTGTTTTCTTGCTGTTCAGATGTTTGAGTTCCTTATATATTTGGAACGTTAACCCTTACCCAGTTACGGTTGGGAAGTACTTCCTCCCATCCTGCAGATCTCTCTTCACTCTTTTGGTTGCTTCCTTTGCTGTGCCGAAGTTTGTTCACCTGATACGATCCCATTGGTCTAGTTTTTGCTCTCGTTACCTGCGCTTTCAGACATATCCAAAAAAAAAAAAAATCATGTCCATGACCAATATCATGGGGCTTCCTCCTGGGTTTTCTTCTAGTAGTTCTACAGTGTTAGGTCTGCATTTAATTGTTTAATTCATTTTGAGTTGGTTTTTGAACTTGAGACAGTTGTCATTGTCCTGCATGTGGGTATCCAGTGTTCCCAGTACCATTTATTAATGAGGCTATTTTTTTCCCATTGAATGTCCATGGTATCTTTGTCCAAAAAAAAAAAAAAAAAACCTGATCTTAATGCACTTAGAATATGCAAGCAATAGGTAAGTATTTGTTAAATAAATAAAATGTGACCTCATCTACATGAGAGGGACATCTGATCATCTATAAGCACGGCTGGCAAGGCCTGGGGACATCTGAGTTATTTTATTTGACCTTCGGTAGGAAGGACACATTTGTACCATAGAAGAGCTCTTTCCCCCTTCATAGAGTAAAACATTACCTTCTGAAGAAACTTACCAAAAGTCTGGGTAAGAATGTTTTCCTTTGGGAAACTCACTCCATTGTACAAACATCCTGCACTCAGTTAATTCGTCTTAATAGGCCAGGCCATGGGCAGGGGCCACGATGCTATCTGTTGATCCAGAAGGATTTCCATTCCAAATGACTAAAATGCAAGCTATGGTACGTAGAGAGGAAATCCTCAAGTCCTTGAGAAACTCAGCTGGAATGTTTCTTTTGTGGAAGACTCTTCAAAGTCATGCTTTTGTTATATATACATATTTTTCATTTTTATTTTATTTTTGTAAATAATACATACAGGTCAGTTACTTGTGGGCCTGCTACAGCAGGGGAGACTAACGGAAGGAGTGGTGCATAAGTGTGTGTCGGTGTGTGAGTGAGTTTACACACACGTGTGTGCACAGAGGGAGTCAGTGAGCCGGTGTGGTGTGGGCAAGAACTAAACCTCATCCTCTTGACGAGTCCCCCAACCACCCCTTTCTTCCTCCATCCCTCCTCTTCTCCTCCATGATAGACTAGGGCCTTCATCGGAGCCTTTCAGGAGAATGTAGAAGTTAAAAAGATTTGAAGTGTGTAAAACTGAAAGTATATCCTTCTCCATCCACCCGAATCATGGGAAGTGGATTGGCCCTTGTCTAGAATTTAATCAGGTTCTTATGAGCAATAGCACTGAAGGTTGGACAGGAGATCTACGTTGCTCAGAAATCAACTGTTGGTGGGCAGCCCCGGACAAGACCACACCCTCGGCCTAGAGTTCACTGCAAACTGCCTGCAGCGTGCTCCTGAGGAGCAAGAGGATCAGAGGACCCAGCAGCGACATTAGCTATTGGGGTTCACTTCTATCTCGGACCATGGAAAAGCCATATTTGATGTGCAGTTTTAAAGCAAGACCTCTGTTCCATTCTTTATGGATGGGTCAAAAACTAACCCAAATATAGAGGCTTTAAACAACAATCATTTTCTATCATCAAGACAGTTTCTTCCCATCTTCCGGCTCTGCTGGCCTGTGTATTCAGATGGTACCTTTAGCTCTCCTAGACTTTATATCTTCCCAATAATCTCAATGGAAAAAAAAAAAAACAACTTCCATTCAAACTCTTGAATCTGAGTCTCATTGGCTTGGCCTATCATGTGACCCTCGGACCAATCTGGGGCTAAGGGGATGGTGTCCACTGCCTGGCCAAGCCTGGTGACTTGCTGAAGGCAGTCTGTTGGAACAGCTCCATTTAGAACACAAAGGCTGAGCAGGGCAAGGGGCCCATCCTTCAAGAAAAATCAAGATGGCATCACCAAAGTGAGGGGAAATGAACAACAGATACTGTTCTTAGCCCTCCTTCCCACTAAACTAAAGGAAGGCAGCCTTTGAGATGGAAGAGGAAAATAAGCTCTTAGAACACAACTCCCAGTGCTAGGCCTGAACAATACTGTCATTTGCTTATCGTGACAGTTCTATGAAGTCAGTGACATTGGTTGTCTCTTTGCCCTTTGACAGATGCAGAAACCGCAGCAGATTGGCAGAGGAGGAGGGCATGTGTGTATCAGTTATCTATTACCACATGAATGCTGTGTAACAAACCACCCCAAAACTCAATACCATAAAGCAAGGGGCATTTATGTAGTTTACAAATATATGGGCTGGGAATTAACCTAGATGGTCCTTTGAGATTAAATCCCCAGCCCACAGACACTAATGCAATCAATTTTCTACAGAACAAAAGGAGAGTTTAACTTCCCTTGATCCTTTGAGTTTGCTAAATATAGATGTATGGATTTTGTTTCTCAATAGACTCTGGATAAAATTCAGGAAGGATTAATCATCATTCTACCTTTATTAAGGCAGCTTTTAAAAATGTTTCTTTAGCAGCTGTGGAAAACATGGTGGTTCATCAGAAAATTAAAAATAGAACTACTATAGGATCCAACAACTCCATCCTGGTTATGTACCCACAAGAGCTGAAAAGGGGGGCTGAAGAAATACCTGTGTTCAAATGTTCATAACAGCATTTCCCATGAGAGTTAAAGGGTGGAAACAACCCAGTATCCATCACTGGCTGAATGGCTAAACAACATGTGGTATATACACCTACTGGAATAGTATTCTTAAAAATAAATAAAATTCTGGTACATGCTACAACATGGATAAAACTTAAAGATATTATGTTAGTAAAAAACTAAAGCTTTAAAAATATTTTAAATATAAGCGGGGCACGGTGGTGCATGCCTATAATTCCAGCTGCTTGGGAGGCTGAGGCAGGAGGATTGCAAGTTCAAAGCCAGCCTCAGCAAAAGTGAGGCACTAAGCAACTCAGTGAGACCCTGTCTCTGAATAAAATACAAAATAGGGCTGGGGATGTGGTTCAGTGGTCGAGTGTCCCTGAGTTCAATCCTGGTACCCACTTCCCCCAAAAAGCCAGACAAAGAGGACAAATATTTCATTATTCCATTTATATGTGTTGTCTAGAGAAGTCAACTGCATTGAGACAGAAAGTAGAACAGCAGTGGCTGGGGGCTGGCAGGAGGTGATGGGGAGTGAGAGCTCAGTGAGCACAGAACTTCAGTTTGAGACGATGAAAATCTTGTGATGAATAGTGATGCTGCTACATAGCAGCCCAGATGCACTGAAGCATAGGCCCAAAGTGGTAAATCTTAGGTTTTGTGTATTTCACCACGATTGAAAAAATGTGAGTTCCCTTATTTGATGCTAATAGTGAAGGCTTTGGTTGAGCCACCAAACAGCTAAGGTACTTTCGCTGCCTAACTCAATCTATGCAACCACTTTGCTGGCCATATAGAAATCAGTAGCTTGGCCCGTGTCCTCAAGGACCTCATGGTTAAGTTGGGGAGATGACGGATAAAGTAGTGATGATAGCAAGGCCTGGGGAGCTATATATCACCAGTAACACAGGACAAGATGACATCCACACCAGGAGGGCCTGTGACTACGGTGGAACTTGAGAGGAGGGGCCTGTTGAAAACCCAGATGTCCAGGCCCACCTGGATCAGACTCTTGGGAGTGCGCAGAGGCTAGAAAACAGGTACATATCCAAAGCTCCCAGGTGATTGAGATGCCCATGTAGGTTTAAAGACTCCCTCTAGACCACACATGCTACAAAATTAATTTTAGGGAGGAAAAAAAAAACATTTGAAGAATTACATCTTATTGATAACACTGAAAATGGCAAAAACAGAAAATATATATATATTTTTACTTGGCAGAAATAAGCAATAGAAAATAAAACTGACAGACTGGTCTTGCACACAGTAAATAATGTCATTGACCAAAAATTGATGGATGGAATTTTGTTTCTCAATAGACTCTGGATAAAATTCAGAAAAATTTGTCTAGGAAAATTGGACCTGGTAGAAATAATGACAACAAAAAACAACTAATGTTGTTAGAAAAAAAAAAAACAAACAGCAACTCTTGATACAGACAAGTCATTAATCGATGAATCAATTTTTTTTTTGGTCAAAATGCAATGAAAAGAGTCTATTCTGATGAAAATAATTTCAATGTAGGCCTCTAGCTTTTTCAAACTTTTCAGATAGTTTGCTTTTCTTTTCATTTTAAAATAATTTATGATAGAAAAGTTGCCAGAACTTTTGCATTTCCTTTATTCAAACTCCCAATTGTTAATATGCAGTCACATATTGTTGCTATATCAAATATATATATGTGAAAAAGACAGATATGTATATATAGCATATAGGCACACATACATACATAATGAATATTCCTATACATATGTGTGTGTGCACGCTTTTTCCCTGAACCAGGTATCATGCTTTTACATCAAAAATGTGTACTTGAAGGGCTGTAGCTCAGTGGCAGAGCGCTTGCCTAGCATGCGTGAGGCACTGGGTTTGATCCTTAGCACCACATAAAAATAAACAAAATAAAGGCATTCTGTCCATCTACAACTATAAAAAAATAAAAAAGATTTGTTTTTTTGAAAAAGTGTACTTTCTAAGGGCAAGAACATCACCATACACAGCCTCAAAACAACGATCAAATCCAAAATTTGACACAAATAAATACTATTATCCATTATCAAATGTAATCAAATACTCAAAAATGTTCTTTATATCATTTCCACCCACCCTGATCCAGAGTCTAAAAACAAATTTAAAAAAAAAAATGATCCAAAATCGCGTTAGGACCCAGGACTGTTTAATGACCTGTTCATCTATTTAGTCCTCTGCTGTGGAAGGGTGAGACATTTGACAATTTTTGAAGAACATAGGCCAACCGTTGTATGGTGTGTCTCTTGATCTGGGTTTTCTGGTGCGCCCTCGTGCTCAGATTTGGATTATGCATTTGGGGCAGGAATTCCACATAAGCGCTGTCGGTTCTTTTTGGTGCATCTGTCAGGAGACACATGTTGTCACTTAAAAGACACGTGTCACCTTCCCTTTCTGTGCCTGCTCTCCTTGTCTGCTAATGGACAGGACGAAGGAGCAGAGCTGAGTGGTGTCATGGCTCAGATGTCATTTCAAACATGCTCCGGCCACTGGGTAGTTTTGCAGGTAAAGGCCACTGAGATCATTGTCCTGATCAGTACCACCATTGCTAACATAGAGCATGCCAACTGTGCGCTGGCATTCACCATTTATTCTAACCCTCATAGAAAACCTGAATGTAAACGTTATTATCCCCACTTAACAGGCAAGGAAACGGAGGCTCACGGACAGTGGTATGATATGCTCAGGCTCATGCAGCTGGAAAGGGCCGAGCTGGGGTTTGAGCCAGTTGGATTTGAGCAGAGCCTGAATCGCATCCCATGCCATACTGTCAGCTAATCCACTCACGTGTGTCCCAAAGCAGAGAGAGTAGACTGAAGCCTCTTTGGGGGGCCTGCAGATGACGTGGGAGAAATCATCCTGGAGCAGCCCCTGCCATCTTCATGGCTCTTCCTTCTTCCCCAGGTCCTGGGCCCACCTCTGGTCTCAGCAGAACTAGAATCAGGGTAACTGCCATAGTGAGGGAACGGCTGCTGGACATGGGCAGCTGCCCTCAGAGCTGACTTCGTTCGTTCCCTTTGTGGCTGGCTATCCCTGCTCACGGAGGTGACGCCACCCCACCCTACCTGGGACCCAGATTTCTTTAGGTATGTGAAAGTGGAGACGGCTGGGAATACACTGTGCAGAGTGCATAACATGAATTGAGCCTTATGTAAGGGTGGGCACCTTATTTTTCCCAGATAAGAAAACTGAGGCAAAATCTGGTGACTGTTGGGGGAGTGACCTACACAGGTCCAACTGCAGATCCTAGAGGAGATTGTCCTCAGGATGCTGGACGTTGGTTGGGCTTCACAGGATAGCAGCCTGCATGGGAAGGGGGTCCTTGAAACACACCATGCCTTTTAGACAGACCTGTGTGGCTGAGCCCCGGGCAGCTGCTCAGAGCAGGCCTCATTCTGGTGCCTGGTCTGGACTCCAGCTCGACTGCCCCTTCTGTCTGCAGGTCTCCGGCCTGGCTTCCTCCTTCCTTCTGACGTGTCCTCCTGGGCTCACTTTCCTGAGAGACCTCCCAGGCCTCAGGTCCCTGCCTCTCCACAGATTTCCCCATGATTGGCAGGGATTCTCCCCTCTTGGGGAAACAAATTGCTTTGGTTGATCTGGCCCTTTCCCAGTGTCTCCCTTTGTGAAATAGGGAAGGAGAGGGAGGGAAAGAAAGAAATTCTTGAGCAAAAATGATGTGACGAATCGATTGATTTTTATTACGATCACTAGAAAGTTTCATGGAGGCAGCTGGGACCCCGGGGCGGGGGCGGGGGGGGGGGAGGACACTGCGGGGAGGCAGTTGGGCTGCCACTTACTGGTTTGGCCCAGGGCCTTAAGCCTCAAATTTCTCGCCCTTAAACTGGGGGTGAGTGTACCTCCTCTGTTCGCCTTATAGAGGTGAGAAAATCCTGCTACGGAATCTCTTAGGATTGACAGGATTGTGCGAAGTTTGGGGGGCCCTGGTTTCCTTGGCAGGGCTGTTGAAAAAGAGCACTTCTCTCATTTTTTTTTAGTCTAAAAAATAAAAACCTCTTAGCTCACAGAAGACACTGTGTTGCAAAGTCCCAGCTTTCAATCTGTCCCACACCACGAAGCCTCCTTTAAGCCCATCTTTTCTAACAAAGTGCACCGCCAGGTTTTAGCCAAGACCCCAGGTGTGGCCTCTTTGGGGGCAACTCAGTCTCCCAACCCACCTGCCTGTGACACAGGCTTGACATCTGCTCCTCACCCCGAGGACATCAGCGTCCTCAACCCTGGTTTCCCCTGGTGATGCCAGATTTGAAGTGGGTCTGTGTGTCAAGCTCTGGCACCTTCCGTCCCTGACCCTAATGAGTGCCCATAGAGGTCTGCCCAGCCACCACACCCTTCCCTCCCCTCGGCAGTGCCTCTCAGGATCTACCCCCTGACTTAATAAAATACCATCTTTCTTGTTTCTTTTCTTGTTTAGTTTAGTGTGATTTTATTTCCACTGACTACAACTGGGAAAGCTGATGAGACTGGCAGATTTTAGGTTCAGAGATGAAGCCAGGAGGCCAGGATCACACAGCTCGTGAGAGGCAGCGTTCTGCTGGATGACAGGTGTGGAGTGCTCTCTCTATGCGAGACACTTTCTAGAGACTTAGCACGCGGTCCTCACTTAATCTTCAGTGCACCCCTGTGAGGCAGGAAGTGCCGTCAACACCATTTCACAGACGAGGAAGTGGAGGTGAGGAGAAGCTGTCACTTGAATCACAGAGGGAGACCAGAGCCACGGCTGAACCCTCGTTTGACTCCACAGGCTGGGTTCTCAAAAATGATGCTGTGTAGGTGCTGGGGGTAGCGGGCTGGATTGACAGGAGCTCTGAAGTTTCCAGAATTTGACAAACCCAGGTATGCCAAATCGAACCACAGACCCTCAAAAGTTAGAAGAGACTCTGGAGGACCCTACTGGACTACCGATGGAACAGTGTGAGTTTCGGCCTTCCAGTGGTCATTGGGCCAAGGCTGAAGCCTGCTCCGTCACTGAGCAGGCATAGCCCACGGCAATGGGACTTGCAGAAAGCACTTGCAATGATCCAGAAAGCCATGGCTGAGAAGGACCATCCGATTTTACTGGCCTGATGTGACTGGAGACAGGCTGCAGATCATTCCAGGTTAGGGGCCTTTTGAGAAACCCTTTTGAGGACTGAACCCTCTTGAGAAACTGGTGAAAATCAGAGATGTTCTCCCCCAAATGCACAGGTAGACGCTGATTTGCTGAAGGGTGTTTATGGGCTATCAAATCTATCCAAGGACCTTGTCTAAGAATCCCTGCTGTACAGAGACCCTGCCGTCTCTCTAAGTCTTGCAGAGTGTTATTCTTCTTGGACTCTTCGCTGACCCCCTGGGTGGATGGACTCCTTCCTCTTCCTCCCTCAGCTGTACTGTTTTCTGTGGCTGGTGTATTGCAGTGGTTTACAGAGGGTAGTCCTCGAACCAGCAGCATCACCAGGGAATTTGTCAGACATCCAGATTCTAGGTCCCTAACCCAGACCAAACAAATTAGAAACTGCTGGGTGGGACCAGCAGATCCTCCTGGTCATCCGTGGACGGCTCAGGTTTAGAAGGGCTACTGCATGCTGCTGTGTTCTTTACAGTGTGTCCGCCCTACTGGATACCACACTCTGGCACATACTAAGTGCTCAAAGAATATTTATTGCGTTAAGTTTTCCTGACTCCCAGGGTGGGATTTTTTTCCCTTGGTACCCTCTCTACAGCTCTTGGCCATGGTGACTGAGGCACTGTGTGTTATTTTGGGTCCAGTTCCTCTCTACTCCTAAGTTTCAGGCTTGGCTTAGGCAGAAGAAGGAGCCTGCCCTGATGGAAACAGGACATCTCCCCAGGCATCAAGGCCCCCAGCCCTGGTGGATGAGAGGCAGGCAGGGAGGGGCTATCTGGCAGCACTTAGGCCCAGGGCTCCTGGGCGCCCAACTCTGCCACACTCCTCAGGCTGCCTGCGCCCCTCAACGCCTAATCCACACTAGGCTTGGCAGAGGCTGCCGCATCTCTGCCAGGGACATGCTTGCCAGGCTGGTGGGAAGAGAAACGGCCACTTTTTATTTTTGACGAATCTCCAACTTTTGGGGGGGGGGCGGTTTGGGGGAAGTGGTTAGACGATTCTTCTCAACTGCTTGTGTGTGTGTGTGTGTGGGGGGGGTGCGCTGGTGTTTGTTGGCAGGGGTGTGAGAGTTGTGTTTCTTGATTCCATTCCTCCCAAGTTGGGCCCAATTCCCACACATGAATTCTTCTGGGAGAGGGGTACTTACCAAACAATAACCTTGGGGAGCGGAGTTGAAGGGGAAACAGTTCTGTAACCCTTCCTGTCTCATACTGATCTAGTTGTTTAAACATGAAAAAAGGGGCTGGGGATGTGGCTCAAGCGGTAGCGCACTCGCCTGGCATGCATGCGGCCCGGGTTCGATCCTCAGCACCACATACAAACAAAGATGTTGTGTCCGCCGAAAACTAAAATAAATAAATAAATATTTAAAAAAAAAAAAAAAAAACAAAAAAAAAACATGAAAAAAGAACATTTGATTTTTTTTTTAAGGTGGGGGATAGAGAAAAGACACCTGTTTACTCTTAGTTTCTGATGTTTTTATTTTTAAAAAGTATGCTTATTGTTTTCTCTTGAGGAAGGGTAAAGACAGATTTTTGGTTGATTCCTTGTCTCCTAGATGAGCAATTCCTCCACTTTCTTCCTAAAATTCAATCAGTTGTGCGAGGTGTAGGAAGGATCCAGTAACCCTGGTCTCTACCTAGGGCAGGCCCTTCACAATTTACATTTTTTAAAAATCTGATTTTGCGGGGAAGGAGAAGAAGAGGACAGAAAAACAGAAAATCTCTTTAAGCCTCCCTAAATCATTAGGAGGCAGTTTCACCAATTAAAAAAAAAAATCTGATTTTTTCGGATGTCGAAAAGATAGGTCCTCCTTCACCTAAAAGGTTGACATAGAAGCACTTTTCCAAGTTTTTCTCTTCTATACCAATGGGATGGGGAATATTGGGGAAGGGGCTCCCCCTTCTCTACCTTCGACCCCCTCTCGTCTTACAATAGGGCCAGTTTTTTAAACTTCAAAATAACATATGATTTAAAAAAAAATCTGGCAGGGGTAGGTAGAACTAGTTGGTTCACGGGCATTTCACATGAAAGCAACGCCTGGATTTTTATTCTTAAAAGTCATCCTGATTGGGGGGCTAGAGAGCGGGCCCTGCACCCCTCTTATCTCAACCTGGGGCACTTCTGCAAACTTTTATTCCCGTCCCTGAGGTTCCTGGCCGGGGCGGCGGGGCCTGGGAATATTCCCAGCGAGCCCCCAGCCCTGCAGCAGGTCCGCTCTGGAAACTTTTATTTTAAAAGCCCATCTGATTTTGGGGGGTGGGGTGGGGAGGGGGCACAGAGTTCCCGTTAACCCCTCGCGTTCCGCCCAGAGCCGGCTCCCCAAACTTTTTTCTCCCACCCGAAAATGACGTTTCCGAGGGGCTGTTGGACCCGGGGAGGGCAGCGGGGAGCGGGGGGCGCGCGTGGGGGGCGCGGCGCGGGAAAGTTTGGGGGGCGGGCGCGCGGCGGCGGGGGCTGGCGGCGGGCGCGCCCGGCCGGCCGGCTTTGTGTGCGGCGCGGAGGCCGGCGGCGCGGAGGCCGAGGCCGAGGCCCGGAGCTCGCGGGCCGCGCGGCGAGGCCGGCCGGGGGCGGCGGGGCGCGGGGGCGGCGGCGGCCCCGCGGGGGCGGCGGGGCGGCGGGGGCGGCGCGCGGGCCGGGCGGGCCGGGGGTGGGGGCGAGGGCCGGCGCCCCCCCCGTGCGCCCCTGCGCCCCCGCCCCCCCGGCCGGAGCGGGGCGGGCGGAGGAGGGAGCGGCGGCGGCGGCGGCGGCGGCGGCTCTGGCATTGTGCGCGCACCAGCAGCCCGGCCCGGGAGGAGCAGGACGCGCCGGGGCCGCCTCCTCCCGCACGGACCCATGAACCAGCCGGGCGGCGCGGCGGCTCCGCAGGTACGAGGGGGCCGGGGGCAGGCTCCGCGCGGGGGACCCCGGGGGCCGGGGCCCGGGGCGCTGCGCCACTTGAGCGCCGGGGTTGCAGGATGCAAAGTGCCTGGGCACGTTTGCGGGCTTTTTGTGGGTGCAAACCGGAGGGCCGGGGTCCGGAGAGCCCCCCCGGGCGCTGTGGGGCGTGAGGAGGGCGGGGGTGGCGAGGGGGCCTTTGGGGGCCCCCACCCGGCGCCCCCTCCAGCCCCGGGCTCGGACCGGAGCCCAGAAAACAAAGCGGCGAGAGAACAGAGCAGCCATTTCAGTTTGGACAATTCACATTTTGCAAAAATGCAACCCCTTCCAGCTCTTCCCCCTCCCCCCCCAAATTTGCAATTTCCCCCTGACCTTCCCAGCTCAGGGTCCCTGATGACCCCCCTGGAGATCTCGTCCCCCAGGCCCCCCATCTTTGTAACAATCTTTTTTTTTTTTTTTAGGCCATATTTCCCTTTCTCAATTTTTTTTTCTAATTTTTCTTCAAACGGTAGTTTTTTCCCATTAAAACGACGCCACCTAGAGGATACTATTTTGTAAATAAAAAAAAAGAAATTAAAATTGAAAAGAAATATTTTTTATTTCTTATTTTTTCAAAAGTTTGCTCTACAAGGCAGTGGAGGGGAAAGGGATTCTTTTTATTTCTTTTTGGGGATGAAAATTTTCACTTTGATTCTGGCAGGGGCATGGAGACAATTTTTATTTCTGAAGCCAAATCCAGATAATATGTAAATGGAAATTAAGCTAGAATTTGAATGAATTCAGTTCTTGAAGGGAGAAAGCAAAAAATCTTCTAAAAGCAAAGTCAGTTTGACTACCCAACGCATTTTAGTTTGAGAAAAAAACTAATTGGAATGAGGGAAGGAGGGAAATTGTTGAGTTGAGGGAAAACTGGGAGAATTGGCTTTATGAAGCAATTAGAAATCGTACTTCATTGTAATTTGGAACTTGTTTAGCTCAGCGGGCAAAAATGACTAATTTTACCATTTGACAATATTTAAATTTTTCTATTTTCATGAGAGAAGGATTTAAAAGAGAAAATAGACCCTAAAATGTTGGCTTTGGACACACCCAAAAATTGTAGTTTTTTTTTTTTAAATTTTGCATTTACATTTTACTGCATTTAAATCCTAAGATTTTTTTTTAAAAAAAGAGAAAGAAAGAAAACCCAGAAACTGTAAAAGAGTGAAAAACCTATCTTTCTTTTTTCTGTATTTGTTGGGTTTTGTGTGTGTTTTTTTGTTTTGATGGAATAATTAAGACTGTTTTCTGATTTTGTTTCCTGAAAGGTCTAGCCATTTCTTTTATGTTGTTGTTTTATCCAGAAAATGTCAGGAACCTTTATTGAGCAATATTCAGTGGAAAAAAATGTAAATTCATATATTATACAAATTGAGTAGCCCACAGATTTGTAGGAGAGACCGCCATTAAAATAAGATATGCATAATTAACATTATTATGAAAAAACTAACAGTAGATTCACAGAAGCCCATTTTTTATGACATGCAACTGAATCAATTGATGGAGACAAGGATTGAGGAATCCTTGGTAAGAAAGAAAATTTTCCTTTTCTATGCTGTTCACTCTTTCAATTTGAAAAATTTATTATTAAAAAAAAATCCAGATTGGTTTCTGGCCTCTTTGATTGTAATGTGGGGTTGGTAGTTGATTAGCATTTGGTATTTTTCAGAAATTTGATTACTTTCAGAGGGGGAAGAAATCCATTAGCTTTGATCATTTTGAGGGGGGTGTTGTGAAAAAAAAAAGCACAAATTTTACTGACTAAACAAAAAATATATATATCTTTTTATCAAGAGGGAAGGACTGAGAGATGAAAATTCTGATTCTTATTCATCTTCCATGGTAGGACACTTTGCTGAAGAATTAGGTTAAAACACCAATTGAGCTGATGCTAGCAGCAAAATTATTATTTTTTTTAAAAAAGGAAAATAAAAATCACAATACATACAAAAGCCAAACCCAAAGGAATGTGCCTTTGGAATAGAAAAGCATCAGTGCAAACAGTATATCATGTGGAGTTTTTGGCCTTAAAATGAATCAAGTGAAGGTGAAACAAAAAAGAAAAAAAATTTTTTTTTTTTAGATGACAAATATTGACTGAATTGAAATTTGACAGATAAAAAAATAAGGTTCCTATCCAAAGAGAAAGGGTAATTTGTGATAAATTGAACTTGCTGGGAATTTTGAGCCCCTTTCCCCAACACCCCCCACAAAAAAAGTTGTAATTTTTCTCTCTAAAAGAAGTCCACCAGTAGCATTTGTAGGGTGGGACTTTGGGTGGGTCACATGGGGCAAGGATAGGAGACTCCTAGAACCCCATAGCCAGTTCCCAGCTGGTCTTGAAGAACTGTTGGCCCCAATCCTGCTTTCTGAAATTGGATTTCTGAAGATTTACTAACTCTGTGGCGTAGGGTTGACATTTCCCATCATCGCCATTGCATTTGGAAGATTTAATTTTTTTAGTAACCAAATCCTTCAGGGCTGATTGGCCATATTCTGGCATATTTGGAATGAGCTTTTTTTTTTTTTTAAGTAGCATAATTAAAAAAAAAAAATTTTTTTTTTCTGTTGAATTATTTAGGCCGATGCCTAGGACGGTCACAGAATTTGTAATTTCCAAGGGGCTCTGCAGGCCTCCAGAGATAGTAGGCCTGAGTTCAGCCAGGGATGGAGGAGGATTGACTGGGGCTGGTGGGTTGGGATGGGGCATCTGAGAGCAAGTTGGGGTTGTAGATAACAGGTTCTTTTGGTGCAAGGAATAAAAATGTTGCAGCACATCTCTGTGTGTGTCCTGGAATCTTCTGACACACAACTCAGATGCCTTCTTTCTATTCTGCTTGAAATTTTGTTCTCTTGTCAGTCTAAAAGCACTAAAATTTGAAAATCATTTGTCTTTGTAGACCTGTTTTTTTGTTTTGTTTTGTCCCCCCCCCCCTTTTTTTTACAGAATTGGTTATTCTGGTCATGTTTGTTGTAAAGGAAACAGAAGTGCATGATGGTCCTGTGGGGCGGGGCTAGTTTCCTTTTGTTTCTATTGGTGTCTCTGGATTGAAATGTGACCCAGGCCCTGTCTCTCTCACCTCCTCTTTTAGATGGAAGTGTGACCAGAAATGGATATAGGAGCTAACTTTTCTAAGCCCGGTCTGTTCATCACGTTTTCTTATAATATTGGGCAAAAGATCTGGCAAATTGGATTTGAGGGGTGGTAATTTGATGATGGTCTGAGTTATTTTGGTGAAAGATCATTTATACTCAGTTCCACAGTGGAGACTCTTATTACTTAATGTTTTGCTTTTCTGCCTAAGGAGGTTCTTACCCCCCTCCTCCTCTCTAATAGGTTTGAAATTTCAAGGGCTTGCTTTGTAGCTTGACTTTGCACCAAACTAGGAAAAGGGCTTGCTTATACTCTTAGCCCTGCGCCGAGGTGAACTTGAACAAGGGTTCTTGCTTTAGCAGGAGAGCTACAAAGATGGCTGGTCAGCGTGAGGCTGACCTCTCCCTGGTGCTAGAAGATAAACACCAATGGCCTGTTTCAATGGAGGAATAGTTTTAAACTCCTCCAATGTCAGTTTTTTCCCTGTCTTTGAGTCAGCTCTTGGCATGGCTGCGTCCACTGACCTCAGATTCCTTATCTTCTCTTCGGTGGGCGACAAGAAGTTCTTCGCCACGTTCCACAGCCTGTACATAAGCTGACTTTTTGTGGTTATAGGAAATTTTTAGTTTTTCCATGTTCTTATGATGTTTTATCTCAGTTGTGTCTCCTTTCTGGGAATGTAAAGAAGTAGTTTTGTGGATACTCAGCCGGAGTCTCTCAAGGTCTTGCTCTGTGACCTTGGGCAAATCACTTTTTCCTACACAGCCTCAGGAAACAATGATTGTGTTTACAAAATGAGCACTTTGGACCAAATCAAGGATAGCAATAAATAGATTTCATTTCTGATTCTGACTCCAAGGAATTGCTTGTGGCTGCTTGGGTCACTGTGTTCAGAAGGATTCCGAGGTCACATTCCAATTCCCATATTCTGGAAAAAGGTGCGGTGGTCAAATGGCAGTGAAAATCAGAGTGAGGAGAGCATTTCTTATGACGGTAGGCAAAGTAGACCATCGCTGCCCCATTGATGGATTGTGACATCAACTTGGTGAGTCATGATCAGCAATCAAAAGAGAATAAAGTAGAATAGTATAGGAGAGAGACAGAAGTAGTTAAGGTGCAGCCCAGGGCACAGGTAGGTATTGTCTGGTGGAACTTTGCTCTATTCGTCTTTGCAGTTGTGTGTGTGTGGTGTGAAATACGTTGTCTGAGTGGTATTGGTCAAAGTGAGCCACTGTGATGTGCCACAAGTGTGCCACGTTATTGCTTATGCTTTTTTATTTATTAGTCAGTTGACTTTAGGTGAACCCTGTGGGGTAGGTGTGTTGTGCCACCTGCCCCTGGTTGAACCCTCTGTAAGGGCCACCAATGACTGGTGGGGTCAGTCATGCATCCCAACTTGCTGGCCCTTGGAGGGGACTGAAAGGTCAGGTGCTAGTTGGAGGGCAGCATCTTTGCTAGGTCCCCTGTCTGGAGAGGAGATTGAAAGTGGTGCAGAGTCCCCACCATTGTGGGAAGGAAGCTGTTACAGTCACTTTGATTCTCCATTTTTACTCCATATTGCCAGAGAAAGTTTTCTGGAGTTGGTCCGGTCAGAGCTGTATTTAAGTTTTAATCAGCTTGTGTGTTGGGGCTGTATTTCTGTGAATGAACTTCCTTCCAAACTCCAGAATGCTGTCTTCATCTCCCTGTCTTTTAAATGTGTGAGAACGGTGTGGTCCAATGGAAATGCAGTTCAGACCACCTATTCAAGCTACACATGCTAAATTCCTGGTAACCTATTTTTTTTTTTTTTTAAAGCAGCAAGTGACATTGACTTTAGTAAAGTGCATTTGTTTAACCCAGTATATGTACGACACTATCATTGCAGCACACATCTATATAAAAAAATTAATAGTGTGGCCTTTCACATTCTTCTGTTTTTGAGGGGGTATTAAGTTTTTGAGGTTTGGTGTGCATTTTAATCCTTTTGCATATTTCGATTCTCACTAGCCACATCTCATGTTCAGTAGCTGCATGTGCCTAGTAGCTACCATGGGGGACAGTGCAGGGCCAAACCACTGTTTGCTGCTGTCCTTGGCCTTGGAAGGTTAGCAACGTCTTCCAACCCTCCTGGTGATGTTGATGGTACTTTGAACTTGAGTCCCATCTGAGGGCATCCCAGCCTCTCGTGGTGATGAGGCCCATCCAGTTAGCTCCTCCTGGCTAAAGTGGCCCACAGCTCCATTGGTCCTGAAGCAGTCTTCCCCCAGGACAGAATGCTATTGTTGGAAATGGCAGATGATCCTGGAAAGAAGTGTGGGGCCTGGGCAGACATTGGAGGTGGGCTTTAAATGAAGTGTTGCTGGAAAGAAGGATGAAGGCACAGGGACAGCAGGTGGCCAGGACCAAAGGTGGGATCCAAGGGGGGAGAGGGGCTCCGGGGGAGGGGGTGAAGAAACCCAAGGCATGGAGTCACCAGGAAGCTTCCCCAGGGTTTAGGTCAGACTCACAGAAGTTTCCCCAAGTTCACCCCAGTTGGCAAAATGGGAAGCCGGGTTTGAGGTCAGCCAGACCAGAGTTAGAAATCCAGCTCAAGGCTGGTTATCTTCGTGTTGCTTTGGGAAAGTCACTTCTGGTTTTGGAACCACAGCTTCTGCATCTAGGAAAAGGGTGAGAGAGAAGGATAGACCCTGACCTTGAAGGGTATTCCACGATTAAATGAAGCAGCCCGCGTGGAAACACCTGGCCAGCCCTGGGCCCTTAGAAGGCGCTCAACACTTGGGTTGACTCTTGTCCCAGTGGCCCGTGGGTCTCCACCTGGAACACTTAGGGTAGTTCTGCAAACTTGGTGGCCTCTCTAGTGGGCAGAGTCAGGCAGCGACAGAGTTGGTACACTTTGTGTTGTCACTGCTGCTTTCTAACAGCCTGGGACAAGGCTCTGCTGTCAGAGTTCTTGATGCTCGAATTCCGGGCACGGTCCAGCTCCTCTGTATTTCTGGATTTGTTTCTGAGCCTGTGGCACAGACTTCAGAGGGGTTGAATCTTAATCACCCGGAGCCCCTTCTTGTGGGGCCCTTTCCCTCCTTCTGAGGTCTCTGCTACATGAGAACTGAGACCAGCCACGTGTCCTCCCCAGATGGTTAATCTCTGCCCCGGGCCTCCCGAATCCCCAACAGGCAGGCCCAGGGCTGGTGGTGTGCCTTGGTTTCTCCAGCCTGACGGTGACTTCCTTGAGGCTGGAGGCCAGGGCTCACTCATTTTAGGGTCTGGCATGGAGCAGCAGCTCAATAAATACTTGATGACTTAATTTGATTTTTGGAAATAGCTCAGTTGGATTTGAAGGCAGTGAAGAGTGGATGACCAATTTGGCCGTCTGATCAGAACCACTGTCTTCTCAGGGAGCCATAAGCAGCATTTTCTTACAGCTGACTCTGAAGCCCAGGGCTTCCTTGGATTAGTAAATCCAAGCCGGGCCTTTAGGCAGGAGAAATGCTCCTTTGACTTGACATGTCTTAGGGAGTTTTTCTTTTTCTTTTCTTTTTTTTGTACTGAGGATTGAACATTTGACCACTGAACTTAGACAGGTCTCAGTTGTTTAAGGCCTCTCTAACTTGCAGTGCTGGCCTTGAACTTGTGATCCTCTTGCCTCAGCCTTCTGAGTTGCTGGGATTATACACATGCCCCACCATGCCCAGTTTTCTTGGGAATTTTTTTAAAAAAAGTTCCTCTGTACACATTTACCCTGCGCTCCTCGCTTGCTCTGTGATGGGCCCCTGTCAGGCACCGTGACCGTGTTCCTGGGGAGGTGGGAACACTGGGCAGTGTCCTGCATTTGTGTAGAGAGATGGTCATATTAGCCAGGTGCCCAGGACTGGACGCCTGGGTTTTTTTTGCAGAGCCCTGGACATCAGGGACCCTAAAGCTTGAAGTGGCCAAATGTGTGATTTGATGTTTAACTGGACCCTATCTTTGGTCAGATTCTGGTCTGCAGATGCCAAAGATTCAAGGAAAGTTTATGGGAGAAAGCTGAGAACATTTGGTTTATTTGCTTAATTTTTTTCTTCTTCTGTGAAGTTCTGTATAGAACACCCCTGTTCTGAGCGCTTTAGGGCCCAGTTCAGCAAGGCAGCGTGGACACCCACACCCAGTTCAAGGTGACCAGGCACCCTTGTGTTTCCCTTCCCACGTTTCCACACTTTCGGAATAAAGATCGGCCGTAGGACAGCTGGGTTCTTTTGGCAAACAGTTTCTCCCTCTTATTTTTCCTTCTTCTGAGGCTGCTGGTGTCTGGGCGAGGCTCCTCCACCTGGACCCTGAAGTGGGACTTCCTCTTGGGCGAAGCCTCTGGGCCTCTGACTGAGCCCCCCTTTCCTCCAGGTCTTTGGGTGGGATTTTTATAATCCAGAAGGTGTAATGGCCCCTACAGTGGGTGTTCCCTTCTGGACTGCCCCCTGGAGGAGAGGGCCTCGCAGTGGCGGGACACCAGGTTTACATTTCCGAGGGCAGAAGGAACAGGTGGAGGTTGGAGGGACAAGCTTGGCTCCTCTCTCTGCACCTCCACTTGCTCATTTTGTGGTCTCTGCTGAGGTGCTCCGCTCCCTGCTGAGGTGCCTCACCTTCCTTACCTGTAGCGTGGGGGTGATAATCATGTTACCAGTGATGGTGGAGATCACAGTGCTTCATGGGGTGGACAGATCAGAGAGCTTTGTGACAGGCAGGCCGAGTGTTGATTTGTGTGTCATCTGTGTGTGGAGGTGGGCTGAGTGTGGTAAACAGGTACCATACATGCAGCCACTTCCCATTTGGGGGCCAGTGGCAGACATTACTAATCAATCATAGCATTCTTTTCCACTGAATCTGGCCAGTGGACTCAGAGTGCCTGTCAATATGCTGCTACCAGTCTTTGAACTTAGCATGAGCCGTGAAGCCAGTTTGTCCTTCCTGATCTGGTCATTCAGCCTCCCAGCACACACACTGAGAAACTGAGGCTGGGGTCCAGAGAGGTGGAGTGATTTGCCCAAAACCTCAGTTTTTAGGCTGAGGTGGATTAAAAGCCTCAGATATTCTTAACTCCTCAGCCGATGCTTTTCCTGTGACATACACATACACATACACGGTGTCAAAAGGAATTAAAGTTAATTTGGTCTTGAGAAATCCTGGCTCCTCCCTTCCTTGTTATAATTAGATACCCTTGGGGCTCTCATCAAAGGCAGGCTGGCTGACCTGCTTCTCTGACTGGTCGCCAGTGATCAGGTTTCAAAGGGGAGGTGCTGGGGGGTGGAGGCGGCAGTGGCCATGGCTGGAGGGGATGTCCCTCCCTACTGGTACAGTACACAGATAGCCAGAGGAGCTGGGCAGGCCCTGGGGTCCCAGCTGACAGTCCCAGCTGGCGGCCTGGTCCGCGTTTGCTCTTACTCTGAGAGCAGTCGGGTTTCTCATTTCTTCCGTATCTTTATTTTCTCCGGCTGGGAAATGGGCTGGGAATAATCCTGCATAGGAATGAAGTGAGATAAGACTTGAATATAGTCTTAAACTCTGTGGCCCTAAATATTGTGTTGATTTTTATAATTAGTTCCGATCCCTGACTATTAGTTGGGTCAATTGTGGGTAGATTGTGTGAATGACAGGCGCAGACTGGGGCCCATAAGCTGAATGGGTCCCTTATCTCCTGGTGTTGTATTTTATCTCCTTGCCAGCCTAGGGTTTAAAAAGTTTGGAACTTGGGGGCCTTTCAGAGGGTCTGTGCTGTTTCAAGCAATGCTGTGGGTGGCCCCACGTGGGTGGCTGAGGACTGGGACCCCGACACAGCCTCGGTCTATTAGGGGGGACAACAGTCCATTCTCCCACCGCCAGGCCTCCCGCAAGCATCCCATGAGTGGCTGGCTCCATGGCGCTCCCTACCCAGCCCAGAAGTGGAGAAGTTGTTGGTGACAACCCCTTTCTTAAAAAGGAGAGGAGGGAGGTGGAGGTGAGGATGGTATTGAGTCGACAGAAAAATGATATAAATATTTTGGCTGACGAAGCAGAGCGGGGCTCCGTGTAAGAGAAGAGACGGAGTCAGGTGGTGCTTGGTTTTCCAGCCCGCTGTGGGAAACGCAGGGAGACCTGCCCTCTGGTGTCCCAGCCCCTTGTCAGGGTCTGCTCTTTGATACCTGGGGGCCAGCGCTGGCCCTGGGTGGGGGCCTGATGGCTCCCCCAGGGGTGGAAATGCCTCTGCAGCATGAAGGAGGCCAGGGCTCGGGGCCCGTCCGTGGCTGGCCATTTGCTGGTAACATCGAGAGTCAGAAGCGGCTGTGGCTCTGTGCTGAGGGTTACTGTCCAGGACGCCGCGCCCGGGGAGCTGGCCGTTCTGCTCTTGGCTTTGAGTCCCGCCGCGCTGATTCCCATCCGCCTCGACATTTTTCTGGAAAACTTTGCGGGGAGAGTGTGAGGGTGGGAATTTTTTTCGGGTGGACTTTTGCGGAGAATTTGTGTGCCCATTTTCTTCGGGCTGGCGTTTTGTGAGCCAAGGGGACATAATCAGGGCACTTGGAATGCCCGGGGAGAAGAGATGAAGACGTTTTTGGATGTTGGAGAATTTTTTTTTCCCCCTTAATTTCATCAACTGGGAAAAATAACTATAAAAATTTAAGTGTATTTATGTGGGTTCTTCTCATAATGTGTCCTGGAACAGCAGAAAGTGAAACTGATCTGAAATAAAACTGAAACTGGCCTGAAATGAGGCCTCTGGGAAGCAAGTGGTCCCCAGGGTGCTGCCGGCCTCAAGGGGAGTGTGCTGGGAGGCTGGTCTTTTTATCTGAGAGACTAGAGTCAAAGGCCCATGGAGATGCTCTGAGCCTCTGCCGCCCAGGACATTCTGGAAACCACTGGCTACGTGTGGCCACTGGCAAGCTGGAGCGTGGCTAGTCAGTCCACATCAGGGCTGAAAGGCTCAACAGGAAGAAAAAGAATGTCACAGACAATCAGTTATGATTTTCTAAAAAATATTGGTTACAGGTTGAAACGACAATATTGTATATAGGGTTAAATAGGATATGTTATTAAAATTTATTTCATTGACTCTTTTTTTACTTAAAAAAAAATAATGTAGGGCTGGGGATGTGGCTCAAGCGGTAGCGCGCTCGCCTGGCGTGCGTGCGGCCCGGGTTCGATCCTCAGCACCACATACAAACAAAGATGTTGTGTCCGCCGAAAACTAAAAAATAAAATATTAAAATTCTCTCTCTCTCTCTTAAAAAAAAATGCAGCCACTAAGAACTTTGAAATTATCCCCGTGGTGCATTTTGTATTTCTTTTTGAGGGGGCGTACTGGAGATTGAACTCAGGGACACTCACCCACTGAGCCACATCCCAGTCCTATTTTGTATTTTATTTAGAGACAGGGTCTCACTGAGTTGCTTAGCGCCTCGCTGTTGCTGAGGTTGGCTTTGAACTCGTGACCCTCCTGCCTCGGCCTCTGGGATTACAGATGGTGCCACCGCGCCCAGTGCATCTTATATTTCTCTTGGACAGTGCTGGTCTAAGCCAGGCATTTCCTTCCGTACTCGAGGAAGTGGCACCCTAGAGAGCGGGACTGGTTTGCTCAGGGTCACACAGTAGCTTCCTCAGGGACCTGGACAGACGGACGTACGGGACTCAGAACCTGGCATGAGACGGAGGGTGATGAGGATGTGGATGGTTCAGGTAGAGGGGGCAGTGGGAGTTATTGAGACCCACACCCGCACACATACCACGCAGAGGGAGGAAGAGAGGTGTGCACTAGTAATCCAGGGAAAAAGTTAAAAGTTTCCCACCTCATTCTTACCCCACCTCCCTAAAATCCAACAAGACAGGCAGAAATGGGTCTAAAAGATCACGCCCACAGTTCTTCTGCCTGCTCAAGAATTCCAAAGCCCGTTCACCCTGGGTTTGAACCCAGGTGTTTTTGCGTCAGGGTGTGCCTCGGCTGTCTGGGCGTGGAGACCCAGGTCCCTCTGAGGGCTGTGGGATTTGGGTCCTGGGCAGGGGGTCTGGGAGCCATTCTTTTGCTGAGTCATGACATGATTTGAGTAGCATGGCTTCTAGAAGATTCAGAAGGGGCCGTCTAGCTCCCCGGCCTCCCACCTAGTTCAAGACCTGGAGGGGGCAACTGGCCAAGGGGCAGCAGCACCTTTACCCTCTCAGCACAGTGCTCCCGCTGGGTGCTCCCAGAGGAGTTGGAGCCGGGTTGGAGGTTCAGCCTTACACATTTTTGGTTTTTCATCAGAAAGTCTTTCTGTTGAAAGGCTGAGGTTGAGTATTCCTATCACTTTGTTTTTGTAAAATGGACATTTCCTGCCTTGAAGTATAATCATTGCTTACTGTATACCGTGCACTGGGCTAAGCATTTGACATCTAGTATCTCAACTTAGTACTATTACCTGGGGATTTTTTTTTTTTTTAAATATGAAGATGTTGGGATCCAGAGGTGAAAGGAATTGTCCAGGGTCATATAGCTGAAGAAGTCTCAGCCGGATTCACTTTTGGGTGGATCCACGTTCGAGGCTCACAGTGCGCTCTTCCAGGTGCAGGTCTCTCCCGACACACAGTAAAGGAAGGTGCAGCTGCTTGGCAGGATGAGGAGATGTTGGTTGGGCTGGGACTTGAACTTGGATCCTTTGGCACTGCTGCCCATGCCCCTCTCCTTGGCCGCCGTGCCGTGCTCTAAACCAGGACGTCTGGGGAAGCTGCTTTCCCCAGGCAGCGCGGCTCTTGCCAGGTCTGCCTGGCTTCCATCCCCGGCCCCGCGCGTGCCTCAGCGGGCTGGTGGCTGTGTGTTCCATGTGCACAAAGCCTTTAATACTGCGTTTGAAAACAGTTGCAGAAGGTTTGCTGTAATTAATTACATTTGACATACTTGGAATCGGGGCCTCCCGGATTCAGAATGCAAATGTATGCCCAGACAGATGTAAGGTGCGCTGCAGCCAAGAGCGCTGGCGGGGCCCAGCAGGCCGGCAGTGTTGCACCGTCTTGAAGGGAGAGTGGCAGCCGGGAGAAGAGGGGGAACCCAGGGACACGTGGAGCCCATGGGCTGCTGGAGGAGGAGTAACCCTGGGCTGTAGGGCAGGGACCCAGGCTCCAACCTGGGGCCTGTCTCTTCCCCTCTGGGCCTCGGTTTCCCGCGCTGTCCAGCAGAGGCGTGGAGCAGGGTGTCGGAGAGCGCAGCTGGGCTGCGGGCAGGAGGCAGCTGACCTGAGGCTCGGCGTGGAGGCTGGCGTTGGAGGTCTGTGCAGCTGACCAGAGAGAGGACTGACGCCGCAGGGAACCAGGAGGCTGCTGGAGTGGGAAGGGAGGCGTGGATGGCGAGGTGTCCCTCGGCACTGGACAGTGCCCATTCCCGGGGCTCCATGTGCGTTACTGTCTTCTGAGTGCCCGTCCAGCCTCCCACCGCGCGCTCCCTTCACCTCCTGTGATAGATGTTTATTGCTGTGTGACGAGTTACCCCCAAACTCAGTGGCTTCCAACACCCGTACTCACGTGTGGTTTCTGTGGGGCAGGAATTTGGGAGCGGCTCTAGGGTGGGCTCTGGCTCAGGGTCTCTCTGTTGTGGTCACTTGGTGGCTGGGCTGGGGTCATCTTAAAAGCCTCTCCACTGTCACCGTTGCCAGAGTTTTAGAGTCAGACGGCCAAGGCTCATCCTCCGCCCCATGCAGAGGTCTCCCCAGCTGGGTGGCTTCACACACGGCGGGACTTCATGCGTGGCATCTCCGGGCTGCAGAGTCACGGGGACCAACAGGCAGAGCCAGGCTGGGTCAGCGACAGCCTGCACAGTCTCGTGACGTGACTTCGGGTCATTCTGTGGGAGGAGGCAGTGACAAAGCTGTGCCCCAGTTCAGCTGGCTCGCTGCCTTTGGGGGCATGTCAGGATGTTGGGTGGGAGACAAGGGGCCACATCTCCGTCCACCGTAGGTTGTCCTCTGAGCTGTTCGTCTCTCCACCATCCCCACCATCCTTCAGAGCTCCCTTCTCCCCTGTGACTGTTGTCCCAACTGCCCCCTTCAGTGGCCTGACACCTTGAACACCTGGTGCGTCTGGGGAGGGCTATCAAGGTGCTTTCAGTAAGGAGCTATAAGGGGGAATGACCTGGCACGGGGCTCGCTCAGTGTGTCACCTCTTGATCTTCAGGACAGCTCGAGACGTGGGGTGTCATCATGTCTGTTTTCCAGGGAGGGAACCGAGGCACCGGGTAGCTTGAGAGCCCGCTCAAGGCCATTCAGCTTGTTGGTGTTGGGGCGGGGACTTGAACTGCCCCACAGCGCTGCCCCCGCAGAGCCAGGCCCAGACCTGGTGTCTGGGTGTGAAATGTCTCCCTAAGAGTTGCTCCCCTGTCCCCCCCCCACACACACACATATGCAAATTGGTTTATTTTTTTTTCCTGACTATAAAAATAACATGTTCATTACAAAAACATTTGGGCAGTACTGAAAAGCAGGGAGATTATTGTCTAAGAAAATAAAAAAAAAATCACCTGATCTGGAGATAACACTGTTTGCTTCTTGATGAACATCATTCGAGTCATTTCTACATATTTGAGTATCTGTGATTAGAGTTTTACACAAATGGGATTACACTTCACTTGCCATTCTGTAGCTGGCCTTCTCTTTTCTGCTTAGAGACATTTTTCATTATCCGTGACTGTAGATCTTCCTTATTACCTTTCTGACTACATTGTATTTCCACTCTGTGTACTTTCCCAAATTCAGCGTCGTATTGGATTTCGGTCCTTTTTGGTTTTTCGGTATTGTCGTCCCACCTCTCTTTACACTCAGTGCTTCTCAGTGTGTGGTGCTCTCCGTACCAGGACACTCGGGAAAGTCCACTGCTGAGCCACATAGGATTTACATTCTCCCCGTAGACAGGACTCGCCAGTTGCTGCCCCAGGGAGCTGCGTCCTGGCCCTCACCTTGAGTTGCCAGTATTTTTAACCTTTGATGATCTGGTGGCCAAATGGATGAGGTCGAATATCCATCAGTACTTTTTTTTTTTTTTATTAAATACTTGCATTTCTTTCTCTGTGAATTGCCTGTTCAGCTGTTTTGCCCGTTTTTCTCTTGGGGTATTTATCCTTTATTTATTTTAAAGCTCTTTGGATTTCAGAGACTCTTTGGTATTTAGTTTTTTTCCCCCTCCAGACTCTTTTTTAAAAACATAGTTAATATTATTTAGTAAATGAGGTAGTTAAATAAAATGTTTACCTTTTAAAAATACTTACTTTTTTGTTTTAGATTCCGTTTTTTTGGTTTGTTTTATTTTGCATGTTTCTTAAAAAGCCTCCACCACATTAAGAGTTTATAATGAAAAGATGACTTATAGAATGGCAGAAAATATTTGCAAATTATATGTATCTGGTAAGGGGTTAATACCCATCACATATAAAGAACTCCTACAAATCAGCAACAAAAAACATAACCATTGAAAAATGGGCAAAGGACTTGAGTAGATATTTCTCCAAAGATGCATAAATGTCCAGTAAGCATATGAAGTGTTTCTTGGCCTTTTGGCTAAGATCAAGTGTGAAATGGTGCTCACATCATCAGTCATTAGAGAAATGCAGTTCAGAACTACAATGAGATAGCGCCTCTCACCCATTAGTATTGATACTCTTAAAAAAAGAGAGAATAATAAGTGTTGGTGAGAATGTGGAGAGATTGGGACCCAACTGTTGATGGGACCCAACTGTGGAAGATAGTGTACAGTCGTTCCTCAAAACCAAAAAAACAAAACAAAAAAACCCCTAAAGCATAGAATAAACATATGATCCAGTAATTCCACTTCTGGGTATATATATATAAAAAATTCAAAGCAAGATACGCTTATACACATACGCATGTTCATAGCAGCATTCTTCACAGCAGCTAAAAGGTGGAATCAGTTGAAATATACATTGAAGCAAGAATGGATAAACACAATGTGGTATATCCATACAATGGAATATTACTCAGCCTTTAAGAACAAGGAAATGGTATCATGCCACAGCATGGGTGAACCTTGAGAACATTGAAAGGACATGTGCTATGTGATTCCACTTACATGAGGTTTATAAATCAAACTCACAGAAACAAAGTACGTGGTGGTTGCCAAGGACTGGAGGAAGGGGAACAGGAAGTTGTTCCCTGGGCACGGAGTTTCCATTTTGCAAGGTAGAAAACTCCAAGAGATGAGTTTCACAGCCATGTGAATACACTTTACCTTCATGGACTGTGTAGTTAAAAATGGTTGAGATAGTAAAGGAAAAAGTTAAACATTTACATAACCTAACAGAGCGATGCTTCATCTTCTAGGAACAGCGCACAAGAAATGCTTTTGATATGTCTGTGAGCTTCTAGACTTTAGAACATGAAACACCTGGAAACAGAACAAAAGGAAGTTTTAAAAACAATCCTCTGCATTTCTTCTATAATTTTATATTGGTTTTAGTTTTTATGTCTAAATGATTTCTCCACCAGGACTATATTTGGTTTAAAGGAGGGGACGTCGGATCTGACTGTTTTCCCCACAGGACGAGCTGCTTGCTGTCACGGCATGTTTGAATAGCTGTCTTTGGCACCCTGATTTGAAATGCTGTCTTTATATTAAGTTTTCAGGAATCAGGTCTGTTTCCGGACCCCTGTTGTGTTCTCTTGATGTACAGGTGTCAAACTATTTTAATTTGATCACCATAACACTGGAATCGTGTCTTAAGAGCCCACATCAGAGGCAGCGCATAAATCACACCCGGGTACTCTCTGAGATGAGGTAGCTTGCCTGCGGGCTCCTTCCTGGCGTGACTTGCTGTGTTGCCCAGGCTGGCCGTGGCGGTCACGAGGGGAGGAGCTGAGGTTCAGCGAGGCTCGGTGGAGAGGGAGCCTGGGTCTGTCTGTCCGCAGAGCCTGTGAGCATTGTGTCTCCTGGATTCATGGACATCTGCCCTGGGACCCCAGAGTGCCTGGCCCCCGTGCCTCGAGGATCTGCTTATTGAACAGGAAGGGAAGCAGGAGGTGAGGCGTACCCTGAAATGTTTCCCTGGCTTCAGCTGGGTGCATGCTAATATTTGTTTTAATAAGTTAATTTTTCAGTAGCTAATGATATTAGGAGAAATCAAAAAATAAGGAAATAAAAAGATTGTCCTAAATAAATTTTATCTGATATGTCTTTATAACATGAAATACCTGGAAACAGCATGTTTTACTGTAATCCTAGCAGCTTGGGAGGCAGAGGCAGGAGGATCACGAGTTCAAACCCAGCTTTAGCAAAAGCAAGGCACTAAGCACTCAGTGAGACCCTGTCTGTAAATAAAATACAAAATAGGGCTGGGATGTGGCTCAGTGGTCGAGTGCCCCTGAGTTCAATTCCCAGTACCCCCCCCCCCCAAAGAAAAAAAATTCAGCTCCTTCTATTCATCAAAATTTTGTTGTACTTTTTTTCTAGTTTTAAGCATCTTTTTATTATTTAAACCATAATGTGTGGGAGTTTTGCTTCTGTGTTTTCTCCATCTTTTCTGTCAAATTGAGTCTTCTTGTAGTTCTTTTTCAAGGCTTTGTAATACTCACAGAAGAGAATGAGCGTGGTGTGTTCAACTCCTATGCTGTTGGATGGTTAGGTTGGTTCTGATTGTTCATTTTTATAAAATTACACTGTAATAAACATTTTCCTACAGAAGATATTTTGAAAACATTTCCTTTGCTCTATTCCCACAGAGATATTACTGGGTCGAGGGTAGTTATTAGTTAAACACATCTCCGTATTTCCTGTCTCATTTCTGGCATTTATTGGTACTAGGCCTTGGGAACTTCTGTTGCCTTAGAAAAGAAACATACTAAATTCTTTAAAAAATGTTTTATTGACTACTGTTCCATACAGGAATGTTCAATGAAGAAGATTCAGAGGATATATGAAAAAAAAAAAATGCAGTAACTCCTGCAACTCTCCATGATGGTTTCTGTCAATTTTGCATCTGTCCTTGCATTATCTCTTCATATAATTATTGATTTTGCAGTAACCATTTTTTGTTTACTTATTTATTTTCATGGTGTGGATCAAACCCAGGGCCTCACATATTCTAGGTAACTGCTGTTCCATTGAGGTGCAGGTTCAGTGAATTGTTTTGGATCTCATATTAATTAGCCAGCCTTCTTAATGACCAGTTTTTCTGTATCCGTGCTGCCAACTCAGTTTTGCATGATGATCACCTTTTGAATATGACCGTCCACCTGACTGTCCATTACATATTTGGGCCACCTGTGGGTGCTGACCCTGGATAGGAGTGAGGGTGGTGGTCTTGGTGTGAATTCTGTTCACAGTCCTCTGGAAGGTGGTGCAGGAAGTTCTTTGCTCTAAGACCTGTCTTGGGGCGTGGTGGAGTGAGGGCCTCTTCCTGGTAAGGGAAGCCAGGCAGGGAAGAGGGTCTTACCGGATACTCTTCTGCCCAGTGACTCGGTCTGTCCCTCACACCTCTGTGCTTCCTTTTCTCACTCTGTCAAGGCTTGGAGTTTTCCGTCCAAGTTTGGGCATTTATTTTTAAGTCTTTTCCTAGATACTTGATATTTTTACTGCAACTGTGAGTGGTATCTTTTTTTTCTTCATTTATGTGTTGCCTAATTAATACAGGTACATAGAAAAGCGATTGGTTTTTACGTGGTGATTTTGTTGGTGGATAATTACTGCCTCCTTAGTTCTGGTGGGTTTTGGTAGGTTATAAGGCCCTATGTGGATGATGTTCGTTTTCCTTCTTCTACAAGATCGTCCTTTCCTCCTGTTATGCATGACCAGACCTTCTAGACCCATTTGAAAACATAGCAGGGGTCACAAGGATTCTCATTTTATTTCTTACCTTAGTGGGAAGAATGCCAGTGTTCTGTGATCAAGTAGGATGTTTCATTTTGGTTTCAGAAGTATATTCTTTATCATTGAATAAGCGTCCTTCCCAGTGGCTAAGAGTTGTTTATTTTCAAAGTTTTGCCAGGACGGAGGTGAGTGGTGCCCTATGGGGAGGAGGGGGGATTCCACCCGTGTTTGAGTTTTCCTTTGTGACTTGGCTAGCGGCCCGCCCCTCCCCCACCGCAGGGCTAGTTAGCAATGGGAGGGGGCGGGGATGATGAATTTTTAACAAATGCCTTTTCATTACGTATCCAGATGGCCATATGGTTTTCTTCCTTTGATCTGCTCATGTGATGAATTATATTAATAGATTTCCTAATATTCAACTATCCTGGAAGGAACCCATTTGCTCATAGTTTTCATTCTTTGGGTGCATCCTGGGTCCATTGCAGTGGATCTGTCCATATCCGTTAGTGAGGTCACACTGCCGTTTTCTTTTCAGTGTGCTGTTTTGTCATTTTTAAGTACAGATTATGTTAGTATTGTGGGTTATAGATTGGGAAGCTCTCCATCATTTCTAATGATCTGGAACATGGAGGATAAAACATTCCAAGTTGGGTACTCACTGGTGGTGGCTGCTGAGATGATTGTGTTGAGGAGGATTCTGAGGTCTTGCCATTTGTAAACAATTTAGGGTGTTGTAAGAATGTAGGAAATGAGAGTTTAAGTGTGCGTGCCAGATGTCTATTTGCAGCCCCTATCTGGAATGATTTATACTGCACAGGAATTATCTATCTTTTGAAAGTTTAAAATAACTTGCCATTAAAAGTCTTTATCTTGTTAAGTTTTTGGAGCTATTTTCCACTGTACTCCTTTCTTCAATAACTTTTTTGGCTTTGCTCTGAAGACAATTTTGATCATTTATATTTTTGTAGAAACATCCATTTCATCAGAATTTATTTTGCATAGGGCAGAATATAATTTTATTTTTAGAAATGTTCTCTGTATGGTTGTATTGCCTAATCTCATTTTTTTTGTAGTTATGTTATTTTTCTTTATTTCTTGATTGAGTGACTAGTATCTGGCGCTGTTGTTTTTGTATCCTTTGCTTAAATTAATTTTATTTATAATTTTAATTTTTTGGTACTAGGGATTGAACCCCCAGGGGAGCTTAATCACTAAGCTGCATCCCCAGCCCATTTTACTTTTTAATGTTGAGACAGGGTCTCGCTCAGTTGCTTAGGGTCTTACTAAGTTGCTGAGGCTGGCTTTAAACTTGGAATTCTCCTGGCTCAGCCTCCTAAGCTGTTGGGATTGCAAGTGTGCGCTGTCATGCTCGGGGTCTGTCTACATTTTTAAAAAGTTATTTGTCAATTGTAATTGCTTGAAATTTTCATCTTCAGATTATTATACTTTTACATTAAATAAATCTAACCTGCTTCCTTTAGATTTTTTTAAATTCTTGAGTTGAATTTTTGAGCTCTTTATTTTTTTCTGTGTAGTAATACACGTGCTTAATCAGTGACTTTTCCTCTTGAGCACATGTTTGGTCACATGTGTAGTAGGTCTTGCTGTGAAGTATTATTATTTTTCCCCCTAAATATTCTCTAATTTTAGTTTTGATGTTCTCTTTAGCTTAAGGATTATTTAAAATTATAATTTAAATTTTTGCATGATTTTTTTCTTATGTGTTTTTATTTTTACTTACTTTAAAATGTAATTTGTTTTTTCAATACTGGGGATTGAACCAAACGGTGCTTTACCACAGAACCCCACCTCTACCATTTTTATTATTTCAGGACAGGGTCTTGCTAAGTTGCCCCAGCTGGTCCTGAATTTGAGATCCTCCTGCCTCAGCCTCCAGCATAGCTGAGATTACATTTATGTATTTTTAGTTTTATTTTACATGAGAAAGTTTTGCCAGTGATAGTTTTTCTTTTTGTAACTAAAACTGAGATTTTTGAACTTCTTTTTCAATATTATGTGTTTTATTTGCTTGGGAAAGAAGTAATTTCTATTTTTAGGGCTTATTGTTGGCTGTGTACATATATATCTCACATCATTGGCTTTATTAATTATATTTTTCAGATTAAATCCCTCTGAGGATTTATTATTTCAAGAAATTATCTGCTAATGACTTATAATAATTTATTTTTAGATTCTTTTTTTACCTTTTGCTTTATATATTTTACTTTTTAATATTTATTTTTTAGTTTCTTCGGCGGACACAGCATCTTTGTTTGTATGTGGTGCTGAGGATCGAACCCAGGCCGCACGCATGACAGGCCAGCGCGCTACCGCTTGAGCCACATCCCCAGCCCTGTATATTTTACTTTATGTCTTTTTATTTCTATTATTAACAGAAATATCCCTCCCTCTATACTTTATTGGGGATTACACCTTTAATCTGTTAAAATAGTCCTGCCTTGACCTATTTTCTACTTTGTTTTTTGTTCTAGTTTTTCTAACTTTTGTAATTCATCTTCTGTCTCACCTTCAGTTTTTTCTGAGTAGTTGTTATTTTATTTGACACACAGTAATCGTACACATTTATCGATTAATCTTCACCTTTAATTGTAGTGATTTTTTTTTTATAAAGCACTTCCTGATTCTCTTGTTGAAATTTACCTGGCATAGTTTTACATCCTTATTTTACTTTTGATTTTCATATAATATTGAGGGGGGAAAAAAAAGCTATAGTTCTTTTAGAAAACATTTTGTTGTTGTTGTTGTTTTTTATGCCAGGGATTGAACTCAGGGGTGCTTAGCCACTGAGCCAGATCCTCTGCTCTTTTTTTATTTTTTTGGATTTCATCAATTAATTAACATTTTTTTTATTGTTGGTTGTTCAAAACATTACATAGTTCTTGATATATCATCTTTCACACTTTGCTTCAAGTGGGTTATGAACTCCCATTTTTAGCCCATATACAGATTGCAGAATCACATCAATTACATATCCATTGATTTACATATTGCCATACTAGTGACTGTCGTGTTCTGCGTTCTGCTACCTTTCCTATCCTCTACTATCCCCCCTCCTCTCCCCTCCCCTCTTCTCTCTCTACCCCCTCTACTGACCTTCATTTCTCCCCCTTGTATTATTTTTCCCTTTCCCCTCACTTCCTCTTGTATGTTCTTTTGTATAACCCTGAGGGTCTCCTTCCATTTCCATGCAATTTCCCTTTTCTCTCCCTTTCCCTCCCACCTCTCATCTCTGTTTAATGTTAATCTTCTTCTCATGCTCTTCGTCCCTACTCTGTTCTTAGTTACTCTCCTTATATCAAAGAAGACATTTGGCATTTGTTTTTTAGGGATTGGCTAGCTTCACTTAGCATAATCTGCTCTAGTGCCATCCATTTCCCTGCAAATTCTATGATTTTGTCATTTTTTAATGCAGAGTAATACTCCATTGTGTATAAATGCCACATTTTTTTAATCCATTCGTCTATTGAAGGGCATCTGGGTTGGTTCCACAGTCTTGCAATTGTGAATTGTGCTGCTATGAACATCGATGTAGCAGTGTCCCTGTAGCATGCTCTTTTTAGGTCTTTAGGGAATAGACCAAGAAGGGGAATAGCTGGGTCAAATGGTGGCTCCATTCCCAGCTTTCCAAGAAATCTCCATACTGCTTTCCAGATTGGCTGCACCAATTTGCAGTCCCACCAGCAATGTACAAGTGTACCCTTTTCCCCACATCCTCGCCAGCACTTGTTGTTGTTTGACTTCCTAATGGCTGCCAATCTTACTGGAGTGAGATGGTATCTTAGGGTGGTTTTGATTTGCATTTCTCTGACTGCTAGAGATGGTGAGCATTTTTTCATGTACTTGTTGATTGACTGTATGTCCTCCTCTGAGAAGTGTCTGTTCAGGTCCTTGGCCCATTTGTTGATTGGGTTGTTTGTTATCTTATTGTCTAATTTTTGGAAGATCCTCTGCTCTTTTGTATTTTATTTAGAGTTAGGGTCTCACTGAGTTGTTTAGGGCCTCGATAAATTGCTGAGGCTGGCGTTGAACTCCCGATCCTCCTGCCTCAGCCTCCCAAGCTTCTGGGATTACAGGCTTGTGCCACTGCACCCAGCAAGATAACATGTTTTTTTTTTTTTTTTCCCATATCGGAAAAACTCAGTGTCTGAGAATCTTGGGTTTTTAAATACGGAATGGACCCCATTGTTATGTTTATTATAGTGACTACTAATGTGTCCCCCGGGACTTCTTTCATGCAATCACGGTTTTCCCCGAGGACTGGTCTAGATAAGAAGGTGTTTTGATTCTTCTCTCCTGAGTGGTAACTTGGATTCATAGAGCATTTGGGGGTCGTGTGGGTCATCCCTCAGTCACCCTGCAGATGCCCTGGGAGGTGACTCAGAGGCCTGGGGACATCTAGCTTTGGTGAAATCATCCCTCCTCTTCCGCCTGTGGGTAGTTGGCGTCGCGGGGCAGCTTTGAGTAGGAGGCTTGCCCCGGGTGTCCCCGTGCCACCTGTCTGGAGTGGTCAGTAGTCTCACCGTCCCTGTGACCCTGTGGCTCCTGTCCATGTTTTGCCGAGCCCGCTGGGTGAGGGTGCGGGTGCGCAGGCAGTGGCCGCCACGTTCCTGGCCGTGTCCACGATGGGCAGCTTCCGTTTCCGTGGGGCGAGTCGGGCAGCCCTCTCCCCACTTCCACAGGGAAGCTCGTCCTCCGACCCGGCGTGGGGTGCGGGTCCCCTCTCTCACGTCCCCCTCCGTGTCCTTCGCCCTGGGGTGGCTGTTGCTGGTGTCGTCTCACTCCCTCGGTGACCAGCGGCCGCCTCCGCAGGCTGCGCTGGACAGGCAGGGCGGGGAGTTGGGAGTCGGGGGGCCAGCAGCCTGAGGTTGAGGGGTGGGGGCTAGCCTCTTGGTGGGCTCCGTTCATGGGGTTTGGCAAAGACCCCTAGGAAGCACCTAGCGGTGGAGCCCAGGTTCTTTCCTGGTAGGGTCTGGTGGCTTAGAAAGTCCCCACTGGAAGTGGCTCAGCTACCCCTGGGATTTCTCTGGGAATTCCACCCTGGGGATCCTGCAGGTGCTGCCCCCTCCCCGGCCCCAGGTTTTGGTTTTCATCTTAGCAGTTCGAAGGCCTCAAGGAGGGTGGCTGTGAGGTGGTCCCTAGTGATGCCCGGTGGTCCCTGGTGATGCCCGTTGCTCCCCGCCCCCCAACATCTAGCAGAAATTCCTTGATAGGTGGCTTGCGTGTGACACCTACATGTTAGGATGCTCTTTTTTCAGTAGTTTTCAATTGCCATAAAGTACACATGTAAAACGCACCATGGCTAGGACCATTTGAAGTGCACTGTTGGGTACTAAGAGGCACGTGGTGGGTCCTTTCACATCGCCCCAGCTTTTCATCTTGCAGCTGAAATCTGCTCATTCAGTAGCTCCCCATTTCCCTCTCCTTCCTGCTCCTGGAAATCGCCATCCACTGTCTTTCTGACAGCTCTGGGGACCTCACAGACATGGAGTAACACAGTATGTGGTTTTTGGGGACCATCTTATTTCCCTTAGCATCACATCTCAGCTTGATCCGTGTTGTAGCACCCGGCAGGCTTTCCCTATTCTGAAGGTCAGGTGATACGTCCTCACCTGCTCATCCAGTCTTTCCTCAGTGGACCCCGAGTTGCTTCCACCTTTGGCTGTTGCGAGGAGCTATGAATTTGGGTGTGCAAATAGCATCTGAAGACCTTGCTTCCAATTCTTCTGGGTGCGTATACCTAGAAGTGGCATTGCTGGATCCCATGGTAATTCTGTACTTTATTTTTGCAGCAAACTTTTAAAATGTGATTGACCCCCCCCCAACACTTTTTTGGGGGGGAGAGGGGGTACTGGGGATTGAACTCAGGGGCACTCGACCACTGAGCCACATTCCCAGCCCTATTTTGTATTTTATTTAGAGACAGGGTCTCATTGAGTTGCTTAGCGCCTCGCTTTTGCTGAGACTAGTTTTGAACTTGCGATCCTCCTGCCTCAGCCTCCCGAGCCGCAGGGATGACAGGAGCATGCCAACAGGCACCCAGTCTGACCCCAACACCTCTGCAAGTAGTTAACCTCATCATTACTTGGGTCTGTGCAGGAATTCTTGCTTCCAGTTCACGTGTGAGTAAGCTAAGGCACAGAGAGGATAGGTGACTTCTCTGAAGGGAGGCAGCGAGTGGCAGAACTGAGACTGGCACTCGGGCTCCTGCCTCTTAGCTCGGTCCTCTCCACCTTTGTCAGCTCTGGTCTTCCTCTCATTCTCTTTCTCTGCCATCCTCTTGACAGCCCCAGGTTGTCTTGCCTCTTGGGACCTCAGTTTCTTCCTCTGTAGAATGGGCCTGTCCTGGGGCGCTCAGCCCCGGGCAGCTGTTGCATAGCGCTGTGCTCCCTGCGCACTTGCAGGGAGCGCTCTTTGGCTGAGCTAGCATCTGCTTCCCCATCTGGTCCCAACTTTTCCTTAATTACCCACTGAATTGGCTCTAACAAAACGCTGACAACTTGAATGAGACATTAGCAGATACATCAGTGCCCATGCCAGGGTCTCATGGGCTTTTCCAGGATGCGCCGAACCAGGGCCAAGCAAAAGCCCTTGTTCTGGGCTGGAGTCGTCGTCTTGGCTGAGTGGCAGGTGCCAGCCAAGGTACAGGGCTCCTGAAGCTCCTCTTAGGCTGGATGAAGGCTTGAGGCTGGGTCAAACCCTGGAATCGAGAGTCCTCTCTGCAGCCTGCCGTGGGCCCGTCGCTCCCTCTTTCATTCCCGCTTACTGTCTCCGGGCTGCCTGGTTTTGTTTCTTCTCCACATTTCACACTGGTCCTGAAGCAGCTGGCCGTGTTCCACAGTGGGCGCAGTGTTGGGCATGGCCCGTCGTGCCTCCTGGGTGCCTTTTGGGGCTTGTTCTTTACATCTGCATAAAGGGGTCTTGCCAGACGCGAGAGGGTTCTCATTCTAAGTTCCTGCCGATATGAGGAGAAAGGCTAAGGCTTCCATTTTTGGGGGGGTGGGTGGCGGGATGGGGGTTCAGGGATTGAACTCAGGGGCACTCAACCACTGAGCCACATTCCCCAGCCCTTTTTTGTATTTTATTTAGAGACAGGGTCTCACTGAGTTGCTTAGTCCTTCGCTGTTGCTGAGGCTGGCTTTGAACTTGAGATCCTCCTTCCTTAGCCTCCCAAGCCGCTGGGATTACAGGCGTGCGCCGTTGTGCTCAGCTCCACTTTTTCATTCTGAGTGGGGTAAGTAGAGTCAGGAGCCAACTCGGTGGAGGTGATGAGCACCGGCCCTGGAGCAGCCAGCCTGGATTGGAGTCTTGGCTCCACAACTTTCTCCCTGTGTGGCCCTGGAAAAGTTGCCGAACCTCTCTGTCTCCTCTTTTTTGACTGGAAATGGGACATGGTCAGAGGAACCCATAAGAGAATTAAATGAGGTAATACAGGTAAAGCACCAGGCACATAGTAGAACTTAACCGTGTGTCTTTTTAAGCTCAGGTGCGGCAGGTTAGTTACATCCAGCTTAGGGCCCGTGGCTGCCTTTGGCTCATGCACAGCCTTTCTTGCTTTGTTTAGTTTTTAATCCCCATTTTCTCCACGAGCTGCGCTCCTTGTCTAGCTCCAAGCCATTCATTGTGATGTATGCAACGTGCATCTTTTTGTTTATATGTGTTCTTAGACGTGTGTACTGCTGTTTCATGAGATAAGTTAAATATTTGTATAAAGGATGTGCAGCTTTAGATCGCATTCTCTTCTTTATTTTTGTCCCTCAGCTCCAAGTTTCTGAGCTCCACCCACGCGATTTGCAGGTACTGGGTGAAGCCACCAGTTCACCCCTCCACTTCTCACCACATTTCACTTCGTACCCCACCCCCAAGGTTCTCCAGGGGCCCAGTCCAAAATCCAGCATCTGAAGTGGGCCAGAATCTGAAAACTTCTGAGTGAGGACAGACTTGGATTTTGGAACATTTCAGATTTTGGAGTTCGGTATTAAGGAGGCTCAGCTAGTCAAGCCTGTGCCGATACTTCAAGATCTGGAAAAACTCCAAAGCCTCAGTCCTGTCTGATCCCAAGTGTTTTGGGTAAGGGATCCTCGGCCTGCACCCTACAGATGGAACCAGTCCCCTTCAGATGGGTATTTTGGCTGGGCCTAGCTGTCCGGAGGTCGGGAGCCAGTGCTTCTGTGGCGCTGGCCTCCGTGATGAGTGCCTAGAGGCTTTTGTACTTTCATTTAATTCCTCTCACCCCAGACGAAGCTGCAGGGAGCAGCTGGGTGCAGGTTCCTGCGTGGTTCCTGAGACCTTTTACCCCCTGTGTACCCAGGGTAGAATGTAGGATGGAAAGAAATAGAGAGTATTGGAAGGAAGCAGAAGAAATGGGTGCTCTCGGACTCTGAATGGAGCGAATCACTAACAGGACTTGGCCCGTTAATGAGTGGTCTGAGGGTCGGCCTTGAACTCCAGCTAAGGACCAGTTTTGCTTTTTACGTGTTTTGACTTGAAACCATATGAATACACACTGTTTAAAACCGTCCATGAAATGGGGTGTACCTGACCCAGAAGTACAGAATGAGATGGGAAAGGTGCATTCCCGTTGCTGCCCGTCCCCCAGAGCCCGGTTCTGGGAGGTAAGCCCTGCGACTGTGCATACACCAGGCTTCCAGTTGACAAGCACAAATGCGAGCCATTTGTATTGTATTACAGCTTAGCTTTTCTCACCTAATAGGATGTCACAAGGTCATTCCACGTGAGCCCCAATAAATCTGCTTCCGTGTTTTTTTTTTTTTTTTTTGGTCTCAGTGCTCAATATTCCATGGTAAGGATCAACCATGGTTTATGGCTCCAGTCCCCTCCTGGTGGGTGTTCTGCTGTTGGAACCAGGGAGCCAGTGCTTCCCGTGGCGCTGGGATGAATCCCTGTGGCTTTTGTACTTCTTCCTTTGGCCTTTGTGATTCAGAGATGTTCTTGCTGGCTCTAGAATTCTGGGTTGATAGTTGCCCCTTCCCCATCTCAGCACTTGGAAGGCGGCTTCGCTGCCTCCTCGTTTCTGATGAGCAGTTGGGTATAACTCTCACCTTTGTTCCTCTCACGTAATGTTCTTTTAGTATTTTCTGTCTCACATTCAGCACTGGACTAGGATGTGCTCTGGGTAGTTTCAAAAAAGTTTCTTCTACTTCGAGTTCATTGCACTTTTGGGTTCTCTGGGTTTATAGTTTGTACCAAATTGGGAAACTCGGGACGTTATTTTTTCAGATCTTCTTCTCTGCGCCCTCATGGGTGTGAGTGTTGGGCCCTTTGCTTTGTCCCGAGCTCACAGGTGCCCTGTGATGTTCCCCGCCTTCCCCTTCTGTTTTATTGTTGGTCCATTCCGCGCCTGTACGTCCTGGGTCTTCGGCTCTTTCCTGCCTGGTTTGTTCTTAATGCTGCCCGGTGGCTGGCTTTACCCCAGGCCCTGTGTTTTCGCCTCTGCAAGTTTGGTGCGGGGCTTTTTCATACGCTTGCGTCTCCGTGACACGCCTGGTTCTGTCCGCCTTCTGGAGTGTGCGGGGTGTGTTTATGATAGCTATTTCACTGTACTCGAATCAGTCATTTATGTCATTTTTGAGTCTCTTTCTGTTAATTGATTTTTCCACTTCTTTCAGGCGTAATAATTTTTGATTGACAGACATTGTAAATTTTACTTTGTTTGGTGCTGGTTGTTTTGGTATTTCTTTAAATATTTTTGTGCAGTGTTTTGTTATTAGTGGAGTATTAATCGCCTGTGGCTGCTTTAACAGATCATCACGAGCTTAGTTGCGTAAAACAATGCAAACTCAGGATCTTATACAGTTGCGGGCCGCATAAGGATGGAGATAACTTCTGAGAAATTTGTCCTAAGCGATTTTTTTCATTGTGTGACATCATAGGGTGTACTCTCACCACATGAAATGGGGTAGCCTAGCACACACCTGGCTGTGTGCAGGATAGCCTGTTGGTCTTGGGCTGCTAATTGGATGCTGTAGGTGGTTATGACACCGTGGTAAGTATTTGATCTAAACGTAGAACAGGTGCATACAGGTGCAGACACGGAAAGGTACAGTGAAAGCTAAAAGTGGTGCCCACGTAGGAGGCCCCTCCACGAGTGGAGCTTGCAGGCTGGGAAGTTGCTCCGGGTGAGTCGGTGGCTGCATGGCGAGGCCGGGACGTGACATGTGTCACTGTACACTCTATAAACACCACACTCAGGCTACCCTGCATTTGCTTCTCATAAATCTTTCTCCAATAACAAATTAACCTTAGCTTAGTGTCACTTTCTTACTTTATAAACTTTTCATTTTTTAGAACTGCTTTTGACCTTGCCATAACACTTGGCTTAACACGTAAAGGCGTTAACATAGCCGTCCAAAGGTAGTCTTTCTTTATGTGCTCCCTCTGTAAGCTATTTTCTGTTTTTTACATTTAAAATTTTTATTTTATTGTGTGAGCTTTTTTTGTTAAAGGTGAATACACAAACACACTCAGGCTGCGGACCTACACAGAGCCAGATCCTCAGTATCACTCGTCTCCCTCCTGCACATTTTGTCCCCCTGGAAGATCTTCAGAGTTAGTCACAACACATGGAGCTGTGGTTTCCTGTGACAATGCCTGTATCCTTTTGGAACCTCCTGAACGGCTTGCCTGAGGCTGTTTTACAGTTAACTGTTTTTTTTTTTTTTGTTTGTTTGTTTTTAAGTTGACCGTGTGCACTCTAGTACAGTGATAAACTGTGATATGGTAGATTCATACACCGGTAACCGTCGCTACCGTCATTACCCATTACCGAGTGCCATGTGCTGTACCTACGCGGTTTCATGCGCTAGGCGTTTGTACAACTGGTGGCTCAGTAGGCCTGTCCACCCAGCGTCCCCCGGGAGTGAGTGGTATGTGACTTTAGATAGTTACGGTGGCTACGGTCACTAGGCAGGAGGAATTTTCCAGCTCCTTCATGACTTATGGGGCCACTGTCATACACACAGTAGGACAGAAACATCTGCCATTGACCAAAATGTCCTGGCGTGGTGCTTGATGGTGGTTCTGGAGGTCGGAAATCTGAAACAGGCCTCACCGGTCTAAAGTCCAGCTGCATCCGGGCTTCCAGCAGCCCAAGGGGAGAATGTGTCCCTTTCCAGCTTCTAGGAGCGACCCCCTTCCTGGGCCAGTCTCTCCGTTGCTTCCTTCAGAGTCGGGGACACTGTCCTTCCCAAGCAGTCGTCTCTTTGGTTCTCTGTTGTGCCTTCCTCTCCCATTTAGAGGGACCCTGCGTTGGGCCTGGCTGAGCAAACCAGGAGTTGTCCCCTTCCCGAGGCCGCCTGAGGAGGGGCTCGGGCTCCGTGTGCTCATCCTGACTCGTGGTTGTGGACATCAGGATCTGGGTGTCGTGGGGCACTGCTGTGATCACCGCAGTGGTCCAATGACTGGGAGACGGCGCCGTCTATCCAGGGCGTGCTCTGGGGCTCCCACCAAGCAGCCTTTAGGATTGAACAGGGGGGTGGGCACCACAGCTGGGGGCACGTCTGGCTCACTGTCCACTTTTGTGCTGTCCCTGGTGGCTTTCATTCCGCAGTGACTCGCAGAGCGTTTACACTATGACCCTTCTCAGGAAAAGTGTCCAGCCCCTGGTCTAGGGGTACGTGCCCCCCATTCAGAGTGCTCAGCCCAGGTGTGGAGGAGAACTCTGGCCGTGTTTGTGCCCCCAGTTGCAGTGCGGGCTCCCTGCTGGTCCCTGCCACAGTCCCCACGCTGCTCTTGCACAGGGGCTGCGTGCGCTCAGCGAAGCTGCTGCACCTTCGCTCCAGACTCTGACTGCGTCCTGCCTTCCTCAGATCTTAACTCTGTCTCCCTAGGGCAGGGGGACCCCTGGGCTGGCCTGGCACCCCTCCCTGCCCTGCAGCCTCCAACTTCTCTAGGCGGCAGGCAGGGACAGTTGGAGGGCCCAATTGGAGGGCTTTGCTTCTTATAGGAGTTAGTGTCACCTGTTTCCTGGTGGCCAGCAGTCACCGTTTCCTGTGCTTCGTCCCTCATTTCCGAGTTGTGGAAGGTGGTGGTGAATCTGGACCCTTGCACTTCAGTGTGATTTAAGGCCACAGGTGCTTCTTAGGTCAGTGTCATCTTGCACTTAGGAGGGCACTTCTGGAAGTCACACACTGGAAGAGGCAGCGTGTTGTCATCCACGGTGTGTTTTAACGATATCACCAAAGTGGCCCTTGGGAAAGCTGGGCCTTTGAGCTGTATACCTTTGAGAATCCCATTCTAACAGCAGGGGCTGTGGGGACACGTGATGAACAGGACGCTGCTTGGCGCTCTGTGGGAACATGCCAGGGTTTATGGGCTCTAAGAAGGGCTTCTGCTGGGGCGGGGGGGTGCCCGCCTGTCACCCCAGCTCCCCCTGGAGGCTGAGGCAGGGGATCCTGTGTTCAAGCCCAGCCTGGGCAACTTAGTGAGGCCCCCAGCAGCTTAGCAAGACCCTGTCTCAAAATAACACTAACAAAAGGGAAAGGCTTCCGGCCGCTTCCCCTTGGCCTGGGCCTCCCGTGGTGGCCGTTTGGTCTTCCTGTCTACTCGCAGGCTCCATAGTCCCGTTGTCACAGGAGACATTGTAGGACTGTTGTTTCCTTAGCAATTGAGGGTGGCGAGGTGGGGGTGGGTGCCTTCCTTCAGACCACTCTTCTCTGTCCTGGTGTCTTCTGAGCATCTACAAATGCCAGAGAGTGTCCCAAGGGCTTCAGGCGTCCATTGTGAAATCATGTAATTTCCCACCACAACCGAGGCAGCTCAGGATGGAACAGAATCACACTGCTGATTCCCAGCAATGGAAGTTTCTCTTTTTTCTGCCTTTAAACCTAATCTGCCAGTTCATACAACAGACTCTCCATTTTAATCAGGACCCCTTAGTTTGCAAGTGATGGAAACTCACGTCAAGCTTGCTGAAGCCAACGGGGACGTACCCTGTGTACCTCCTCCAAGTCCAGGCCTGGGTTAGACGTGCAGATCAGGTCCGAGAAGCCCCCCTCCTCTCCGCTGTTTGTTTCCTGCCATGGCCAGACCAGCCCTGCCCCGGCCGTGGTGGGTGGACGAGGCTGCAGCAGTGCCAGGCACGTGGCTCCCCCGAGAGGGACGTCCTGCTGGAGAGAGGGCTTCCAACAAGAGTCCCAGGGGAGGCTGTCGCTGGCCCAGCACGGGTCACAGGCTCATTCACTGCTGGTCATGGCACCAGGAGGGTGTGTGGTTCCGACTGAGTGGGTCTGGGTGGTTGGATTCCCCCTTGGCGTTGGGGGTTTTGAAAGCTCTTCAGAGGGTGGGCTCCTGGCAGGGTGAGTAGCTCTGTGCTGGTCGAGGGGTGCCGTGTAGGCAGAGACAAAGCCCTGTGCTCTGCACCCCCTTGTCCTCTGCCAACGTGGGCCTCGGACTCCAGTGGCTCAGTGTGGTTGTCTTGCTGGGCAGCCTTGGCTTGACAGTGTCACTCCGCCCACCTGGGTCCTGGCCATCCACTGTTCTCTCTCTCGTCATCTTGGGCAGGAACTTTGTCCCCAGGATGGGGCTTCTTGGCAGCTCCTCTCTCTGGAGCAGACTCTGGCTCAGAGCTGCACGGTGTGAGCTCCGAGCGGATTGTGGGGGAATGTCAGGCTGCACTTTCAGTGTGGAGCCAAGTCCCAAGCGCCAGGTAGGCTGAGCTGCTCCAGGCGGTTCAAGTTGGGAGAGCAGAGGGATTAGGGAGGGGTGGTGGCGGAGGTGTTGTGTGTTGATAGAGGAGCCGGTGACACTGTTCTGTGCCCCTTGTGAGGCTCTTGAACGGAGGCTGGGCCCTTACTCAGTGATTGGCAGCAGGTCGGGGCACCCCCACGCCCCCTCCTACGTCGTTAATAGAGCAGCACTTTTCAGAGGGTGGTCCAGGGCCCTCTGTGTTAGGGCCGCTAGGCAGCCTCTCCAGGTGCAGGTCCCCTCCCAGGCCTGGCATTTGTGAACCCCTGGGAGGTGCGTGTGAGATCCTCGCACTGAACGAGCTCTGCAGGCAGTGCTGTCACACGTGAAGGGGAGAGCTGCTGGGAGATGACTGTCCCCGGGTAGCGGGGGTGTCTGGGAAAGGACTCTCCCTCCTTTGATGGGACCACGTGAGGGATTCTCTAGTTTCAAGCAGTTCTTTCGTTCCTGTTGCTGCCTTTCGGGATAATGGCAGAGTCACTGTTGGGGGACAGGCCTGAAGTGGGGGGTCCCTTTCTGGAAAGGTGGGCATCGTTATTTTCATTTAGCACTTTCCACGTCTCAAGATGTAATAACATGACAAGAAAGGGTGACACACCGGGAGCGACCCTGCTTGCTAAGAAGCCCCAACCCCCGAAGCAGTGACACGTGGCACCAGCCATGTTAACTGGGAGGCTTCGGCAACCACAGGAGCCCTTTGGTCTGGGGAAGCTCGGGGACTGGTGTGACAGCACAGCTCACTTGCTCGTAAGTTAAGACCTCAACACTTTGTAGAGAAAATCATCATTTTTACCCACTACAAGATTTCAACACCCTTTTAAGCCGTTTGTGAGTGAAGTCTTACCCCGGAGCTGATGCTATTGAAGAGAGACAAGGGATTTTTTTTCTTTAAATTAAGGACGTAGGGGCCCGGGCGTCACACCGCCAGGCAGGAGCTCTGTGTTGGCCCGCCCCGCCCGTAGGCCTGTGTTCTGTGACAGTATCAGAAAGTGGACTAAGATCCCCTTCCACTCCCCTACCCCACCAGAAAAATAAAAGCTGAGGTCTCGTCCATGTGTCTCCTGAGCATCCTCCTTGCTGACTGCTCATCTTTCAGCCTCTGCCTGGACCTTTCTGGGGAAGGACACTCAGTGCTCCTTTCTGCGCTCCTTTCTGGTCCAGGTCTGTAGGACTTCACTGCACTGTCACTTCCCGGGTTCAGCACCACTCGTCCACCTGGGCCAGCGCACATGGTAGGGCCAGTCACCGCTGGGCTACAGTGGGAGTGAGGAGCCTGGGGTTTGAGAGGCCTTTGCTGTGTGGCCCAAGCATGGGAACTCTCCCTCTCTGAGCTTTGGCTGCCTCACTTGGGAAAGGAGCCGTTGGAGGTGATGGTCTTTTCACCAGTTACCATTGTGTGATGCTAAAGGGAGACCAGGGTATGGCCAGGCACCTGGCACCCACAGTCCAGGTTGTTCTGGGACAGACAGCTTGCTGGCTTCTGCTTGGAGGTCAGGGGCTGGACACTCTGTGCACCCTTGTCCCTCTGGGTCTGTGTGCAGCACTGGGGCTTTGGTGACAGGTGTGGACAGGTGTAGTGATGAGGAGGAGAAGCAGCCCTATGACCATGGCCCTTCCTCCCACAGTCCTTCACACCCTTCCTTTGCCAACATGGGCCCTGCCACATGGCTCCCTCAGGAAGGATGGAGAGATGAACAGGCCGTCCTACCCTCGGCAAAGTGGTGACGCAGGACACCCCATCGACATCCATAAGCCCGTCCGTGGGGTGGGCTTCAGGAAGCGGCCCCTCGGGCACTTGGATCTGTGATCTGCCTCGCAGGAGGTGGGGACTCCAGGTGTGCACACTGAGGCTCCACAGAGTTGCCAAAGAAATAAGGAACGTCCCGTGTTGTCCCAGAAGAGGAGTGGGGATTCACCAAGCCCTGTGCTTTGGTGACCCGTGTCCCCGTTACCACATTCGGAAATCCTCCGTGAGCGCGGATGAGAACTGCCTGCTGACGGCCAAGTGAAATCATAAAATGAAAAACAAAGAAGGGGGGGATCCTGTGACCTTGGATCATCGTGCCCCTCCTATCCCCCAGGAGCCTGCCATCGCGATGGGCTTCTCCCGAGATCGTCCAGGAGGCTTGCCCAGTGCTCACAGGGTGTTGTGTGCTCACTCCATCGTGTGGGGGAGGCCCCCTGGGGGGGGCTTGCTGGCCAAGGTGGAAAGCGATGCTGCCCGAGGCTCAGGGCTGGGCAGCGGCTTGGCAGCAGGAAGTGCTCTTTCCATCCAGCCTCTCCAGCCCCTGGTGCTGGGATAAAGGATTCCCCCATCCCACACCCTGCCCATGATACCCACCGCAGCCCAGCCTGGGTTGTGCCCTCTACCCGCATGCCGTCCCTGTCCCTGCCGTACTAAGGGGCGCTCCTGGAGTCTCTGCGATCCCCGCGTCCACACTTGTTCATGCTGTCCCTCCTGCCTGCTGAGCCTCCTGGCCAGCCAGGTCCTAATCCTAGGCTGGTGTTTGTTCACCTGGTTCCTGTTCTGCACTTGGTAATTACTGATCCTGCCGAGGCCACTTGCCATGAGCCAGCTGGGCTAGACCTGCTGCCCAAGCCCAGCTTCAGGAGCTAAGAAGTTCCTGGAAGCTGACTTATTACTGGCCTGCTAATGAGCAGTCTCTGCCCACCAGGTGTGTTCAGGGGGCTGCGCTGCTCCAAGGGTGTCCTCGTGGGCCTGGTGGTGGATTTCCCTCTTTCTTGGGTCAGGCTCCTCAGGGTTGTTTTTTCTCTCAATTTGTCCTGTTATGTGCTGGGGAGAAGTCACTGTCATGAAGTGGTCATCTGAGAGCACCTCCCTCCCTCCCTCCATGCCGCAGTGCAGCGACAGGGACACCCTGGCCCCAGAGCCCAGAAGCCCATCTCCTGTTAGGGGAGCTTTCTGGGTTGCTGGGGGTCAGACCCAGGGCCCCTCAGTGCTAGGCAGGCGCTCGGCTGGCCCACTCCCAGCGCAGACTGTCTGCTCTCCAAGCAGTGCTTCTCGCAGGACCTTTCTGTTTTATTTAAAACAACAAAACATGTTTGTTTTCCTTTAATAGAGTAGCAAGTGCTCTTTATGGAAAAAGTTGGAAAACACCAAACAGTATGAGGAAGACAGCAAGCCAGTTGCGGGTCCGTCCCATGCGCTGACACTGGACATTTCAACCCTTTGCCTTCTAGATGTTGGTTTTGACCAGCGGGCGTAGAGGCACCATCCAGTTCTCTCCTTGTCCGGAGACCCCTCGGTATCACAGGATTTGTGCTCCTCCTGCTGTTTCTGACTGTAGGTCCCCTGTGCGATGGCTGTACCCTCATTTGCCCAGCTGGTCCCTATCTGGGGAATTTTTTGCTGGTCCCCGTTTTTCTCCATCATAAATAATACTGTGAAGGACATGGTGTAAGTGAATCGGTTTTCATGTTTTGGATTGTTTCCCAGTCTTTTTAATCTAGAAGGAACTTCACCCATGACCCAGACCACTTCTTCTCTGACTTTAGCTGGTTCTGGAGTCCCCTGGGTGGACACTGCTGGGCCCGCTCTGGAGATGGTGTGTGAGCAGGTGTGGCAGGGCCCGAGAGTCTGCATTTCCAGTGCGGCTCCGGCTTGCTCTGGCCTGCACTGTGAGTGCAGGAGTCAGCCTCTCCCTTTCCTGGGAGGGAGGTTGAGGCTAGGGACAGAGGAGGGTGTGGGGTGGGGGGAGCGGGCATTGGCCAGGCCAGGCCAGTGAGTGGCTCCCATGCTGCTGCCCCATCACCAGGGGATCCTCCAGGAAAGAGTGTGGTCCACATAAGGGGATTTTCCCCTTGGAAATTTTATTAGGATCCGATTCCAGAAGCTCTGGCCCTACAGATCCAGGCACAGAGGTGATCTTCTGCCCAGATCCTGGGTTTTGGAAGGAAACTGCATGGGACTGTGGTGAACTGTCTTATGTGAGAGTGAGTGACAGCCTTTCTGGGATGTGAGGGGTTAAACAGGCGACTGCCAGCCTCCCCCGAGCCAAAGGGGGAACTCAGGAGTAAGTAGTGACTGCCTAATTAATTCAATTAAACTACTTTATAAGCTCCGCTGGTGTCAGTAAATTGTTAAAGTCTATTAAAAAATCAGCAGAACGTGATGAGGGTTTGGGGACGCCTTGTCTTCCTCCCCCATCGTGGGATGTGTTCAAGCAGGGACCGAGGGGTGTCAGAGGCCGGTGCCACCCCTGGCCTGCTGTGTGCGCGTAGACAGATCCCAGCCTCTCGGGTCTCAGTTTCCCCCTCTGTCCGGCTTGCGCTGGACCCTGGACCGGCTTTAGGAATACCCTGGTCAGGTCAGGATAACGATGGCTAAGCCAGCCCCTGAGGAGGTGGTGTCTCAGTCACCAAAGTCCGGGATCCCAGAGGCTCTCAAGACCTGGCAGACCTGGGTTGGGGGTTCTCCTCACATCTTCGGGAACAAACCGCATTCCACTGGGAAGAGCCAGGGTGAGGCCGGGGTGGTGCCTAGAGGTGCCCTGGGAACCCCAGTCCTGAGGCGCTGCCTGCTCAGGAGTTTGTGACCTGCACTTGACCTTTTCGGGAGAAGATTTGCTAAGGAAAATGCTAGTGTAAACAAGATCTTCAGGGGCAGAGGCTAAGGTGTGTGAGGAGTCAGACTATTTTTAAGCCTTTGGAAAGCTCCCCCTGGAATATAAACACTATGCTAATTATAAAAACACCTTTTCTGTTCAAAACTGGTGTAAACAGGGTGGGGGGTGGGGCGGGGAGTTAAACAGAGGCGAAGCCGGAGTCTGGCCACAGCGGAGGGTTTTAGTTGCTCATTTGAAACATTCTGAGTTCCCACTTGTTGTGACGCCTGGCTGCAGTGGCAGCGGTGGACACGTATTCTGAGACTCTGACCCTTTGGAGGGAGCAGCCCCCTTGTCTCTCCACTGCTGGCCCCTGCCCAGCGCCTGTGCCCCTGAAATCTGCACCCCTGACTTTTGAGAACCCCTCTCTGCTGTGTTTTCAGAACACAGCTAGGCGTCAGATGGCTCATCTCTTTCCATTTAACTGTAAAGGAAATTCTTAGCAAAGCTTTCAAAGAGAACCATTTGAACAGCCACAACCGTTATTTAACGAGCACCTTCTGTGTGTCAGGCTGTGTGCGAGGCGCTGGGACCCAGAGCTGAGCAAAACTACCTCCTGGCCTCCTGCCACTGGGCACTGCTGGGGGCTCTTGAAGATGTTTCCTGGCACCAGCCAGGTGTCACCAGAGCTGCTGTCCTGAGCTGGACCCAGGTGGAGGTTTCCTCGACAGCAGAAGTGATCCTTGCCCTTGATCCCTGCTCTTGTCAGAGGTGGCGTGAAGGGCAGGGTGAGCTCTGGAAAGCTGGCCCTCGACTCCCTCGAAGCTCTGGGGCTGGTGACCGTGATGAGGAAGGGAGAGGTGGGGAGGGCAACAGGTGCCTGTCAGCAGAGGTGTGCGACCTTGTGGTGGTTCATACTGAGACAGGTGTGGGGAAAGAGAGGCCATCCCAGGCTCTAAGGAAGAGATGATAATTAGCTGAGGCTTTATATGCAAATGACATTTCAAAATGCTTAAAAATATCTTCTGTGGGAGGCTGAAAATAGCAGGTGGTCTATTTGGCAGGAGGCTTTGGGGAGTGGTGAGACATAGGGCTGCGAGTGGGGTGCAGGGGAGGGGGCACAGAGGTCGGGAGATGGTGGGCAGACACACACAGGCTAGGCGTCCTTGGGAGGACCCGGAAAAGCAAGTGGAGAGCTTTGCTAGCCAAGGAACTGAATGTGACCAGGCCTTAAGTCCCACGAGGACACGGTGTGTCTGTTGTGTTAGTCACTGTGACCTCAGTACCCAGGCACAGCAGGTGCTTCAGAAATATTGGTCGAGTGAACGAGTGAAGGGACTTAGTATCTCCTGCATTTGTCTGTGGCACCCCTGTGAGGAGAGTTCCTTTGTGCTATGGAAGGCGGCTCCTCTCAGGGATCCTCAGAGGGGGGAGAGTGTGTGTTTTGGAGTGAAACACAGCTACACCAGAAAGCTTTATTTTCAAATTTTTTTTTTTTGCAACAGTGCTGTGAAATATTGATCAATTTGATTCCATTGTATGACCTAGGGACAATTTTATTAGCAGAAAATATGATCGTGCTGTATGACTGCAATAAAATATCACCGCCACGAGCCCAGGCCCAGAAAATGAGCCAGGCTGACGATGTGGCTGGACTGGTCGAGTCCACGTCTTTTTAGTTTGCAGTTGGTTCCTTTGTGGTGCTCATGAGGAGCTCGTCACAGATAGGAGGTGACAGGTCCAGTGGAGAATTTATAGAAGAAAGGCCTAAAACTGAATTTAGTTTTGACTTCTAATTAGTGTCTCTTGCAATCAGCAAATGTCCACCGTGTCTGAGTCACAGTCTAGCCTGGAATCCGCCCCATGGAAAGAGGGAGCCTGAGGGGTTTGAGCAGAGAGTCCTGGCTGAGGAAGGAGGATCGGTCTCTCACCAGATGGGCATGTAACTGTGGAGAGCGGGAATCATGCAGGTGGCAGAGGCCCCAGGGTGACCCCCACCAGGAACGGAGGACTGCTGATCCTTTGGTGGGAACCAGAGCATCTTGCCTGGCCGGCTGTGGTGCTGGCCGGCTGTGGTGCTGGGTGACTGTGGTGCTGGGTGACTGTGGTGATGGGTGGTGGGACACACAGTGCCTCCATGCAAGCCAGCCTCTCTGTCTGGTGTTCACCTGGAGAGGCACAGAGGCATTCCCGTTCTGCAGGACGCACTGGCTGTCGGATTTCTAGGAAAATGGGAGGGTCTTCTTAGGGCCAGTTCAAAAAGTTTTAACTTTATATACTGACTTTAGGACTTAATCCCCCCGAAGATACAAGTCAGATGTCCTTGGGTGGCTGAGCTTGCTGCTTGATCAGGAGGAACAGGGCAGGGAGCAGGGAATGGGGTGGCCAGCAGGGAGGTTGGCCAATGGAGAGGTTGGCCCGGCTCAGTTTGGCCTTGTTTTTCTGTTACGCTGGGCACTGCAGCCTCAGGGCCTTTGCACCAAGGCTGCTCCTCTGCCCCAGCTATTTTACTGGCTCATTCTCTCCTCTGGCTCATCTCCCTTCTTCCTCCTTTCAGTAAGTCTTTTCTTAAGTGCTATTTAAACTTAGACCCTCTGTATCCTTTTTAGGCTTCATTTTTCTTCATGGCACCATGTAGGGGGATTTTTAACCTTTTTAAAAAAGAAGACAGATACTTCTCTATCTTCCCCCTTCTCCTTGAATGTAAGTTTTGTGAGGGCAGGGTTTAAGTTTTTTTTTTTTTATTTTCAACTTTGCAGTTTGAAAGAATTTATAAAAACTTGTAAGAATAATACCCGTCCCCCCCCCCAAAAAAAAAATACCAAGAGTTTCCATCCCCCCTCACTGGTGTTAACCTTATATAATGATGAGATAGTGCTCAAGTGACTGTGAACTTAATACCGGAAATTCCAGGTGCAGTATCCCTCCTCTGAAATGCTTGGGACCAGAAGTCTTTCAGATTTAGAAGCACATCAGGTAGTTTTTTGGATCTTGGAATATTGGTACAGAGTTTACTGTTTGAACATCCCAAATTTGAAAATCAGAAAGGCAAAATGCTCCAAAATCCAAAACTTGACTGTTTGTGGCAGAGTATTTTCTCAGGCACACGCGTATACTTTTAAAAGTTTTGGATTTGGGATCGTTTGGGAGTTCTAGTTTTTGTGGACTGGGGTGCTCAATCTGTAACCCAGTGCCACAGATTAACCTACAAACCTTACTCAGATCTCACCAGTGGTCCCAGAATGGCCACTCCCACGTTGCGTCGAGTGCTCTTGGCTCCTCAGTCTCCACCATTCTGGGACGTTCCTTGACTTTTCTTTGAATTTTAAGTTCTTGACCCCTTTGTAGAGTTCCCGCAGGTTATTTTGTAGAGCGCCCCTCCTGGATTTGGCAGGTGGTGTTGGATGACCAGGTTGTGCCTTCTGGGGGAGCGGCCTGGCTGTGAGGCTGTCTGCCCCCTCCCCAGTGCCTCACGTTGGTGGTTGGTGGCTCATCACCGGTGGTGTTAACTTTGAACACTTGGTTGAGGGGCTGCCTGCCAGGTTCCTCCTCTTTGAGAAAAGTTATTCTCTTACCCTTTGTATTAATAAGTATTTTGTGGGCAGATACTTTGAGACAGAGCCAGTATCTTGTTACTGTTTGTTCTCTAATTTTAGCATCTATTGTTGATTCTTGCCTGCAACAGTGATGACCTCGCTGTTTGCCAAATAGTGATTTCCTATTCCATCACCCCTCTTCATTTATTAATTGGGATTCTTCTGTAGAACGAGCCCTCCTTTCCCCCACATTTATTTATTTTCTTTTTCCTTCACATCATCCGAGGCTCCTGGATGTTTGTCGTGTGGATCTATAATCCATCGCTAGCATTTTCATTATGGCCACTGTTTTCCCAGCGCGGCCCGCAGCAGCCCGCTCATGTGCGGCTCCTCTGGACGCGGGTCTCTGCGCCGCTCCAGGCTCATCCTGCACCCAGCCCTGGAGTCAGCCCTCACTGCACAAAGCAGGGCTGGAGGGTTTTGCCTGTGTCACCATCGTGTCCCTGGCGCCCCTGCGGTGTCAGGTGCAGTGTGAGCTCTTGGAGAAGAGTTCCTGGACGAGGGGACAAGGGCACGAATGGGCTGCATGTGGTGCTCCTGCCACGGCCCCGTTCACGGAGACCCTGCACGCAGGGCTCCTTCTGCTTCCTCACAATGTCCTCTGCTGCGTCCTCAAGTGCTGTGCGGGCTGGAGAGGTGCCCAGCGCCCCCGATCCTGTGGATCCTGTGGATCCTGTGGACGAGGAAGAGCCCAGTGTGGGGAGCAGCCGGGGAGAGGGCGTGGTGGAGAGGAAGGGGCTGGCCCATAGGTTGTCACTGCGGGTGGCTGGGTGGAGCAGTTGCCCCATGGGCATGCCCCTCTGCTGGGTGACGGCAGAGGGCCTGTGGCTGGTGGTTGCCGAGAGCCACTTTCGTCTCCTGAGATGTGCAGGCCCCACTTGAATATTTCATGAGTTTTTCTTTATAAAAGATTAAAACTCAGTCACATTGGCTTTGGAAAAGCCTGTGATAATCAGATTTTTATTTATGAGTTGAAGGTGTGTGTGTGTGTGTGTGTACGCGTGTGTGTGTCCCTGAAGAAGGAAGCTGGCTGTCCGGCTATCGGTCACCCCTGCTGGCAGCTTCAGTGCCAAGGGCGGGCCTGGCGAGCTGTCGCTGTCTTGTGGTCGAGAGGCTGGCCCTTGGCTGGCTGCTGCATGTGCCCTCTGAGAGCCCTGGGCGGTCAGTGAATGGTAGCGCCAGGGCTGCCCAGAGGCCGCCATCCCCGTTTGCAGAGCAGACCCGCGTGTTCCGCCTTTGCTGCCCGGTGCTTATGGGAAGCGGGCCAGGCAAGGGTGCTGTCCCTGCTGTACACATGGAGAAACTGAGGCTCAGCAGTGCTGAGGGCTGCGGGCGTCCTGACAGGTGTCAAAACGGCAGTCAGTCTGCAGCAGAGTGCGATGCTGTAGGACTGTGTGGGCTGCCCTGGGCAGGATTCTGACTCCCGGCTGGAGTTGGGGCCACACCTTGGCTGGGTGCCAGGCCCTCTGCCTCTCCTGGTGGAGAATGGGAGCTGCCCCTCATCTGCTCATTCCCGCCCCACCATCCTGACGGCTTCCCTCAACCCGTTGCCATGGCGATGCAGAAGCACCTCCATGGTCTCTGAGACCTTCGTCCCAGGAGAAGCTGTCAGTGTGGAGCCTGAGAGGCCAGGAGGCCCCTCATCTGAGATTTGGGGTGGAGAGGGGTCTGCAGAGGCAGCCTGAGCATGGGGCACTCTGCAGGTTGTGGGGAGGGTGCTGTAAGGGAAGAAGAGCCTCTCCCATCAGTCACCATTGTAGGGTGACTGTGAGGACTGCACGAATTAACAGACGTGAGGTACCCCGCACTGTTCTGGCACACTGGACGTGTCGTTTCCTTGGCAGATGGTGGAGTGTTCCTGGGTTTAGCCTTGGGGACTTCTGCGGTTGGCCATGTGGCTCATGGTAGTCTTAGCCGTGCATTTGCGTCCCATCTGGCTCAGGGCAGAATCGTGACCTGGGCAGCCCAATGCACAACTGGGAGGCAGTTTGTGGTCCTGGGAGTTGGGTGAGGTGTCCCCAGCATCACACTCCACCAGGGTGGTGACGGCAGCTCTCGTCAGTGATCCAGGCTCAGCATTTCTCAGAAGAACCTGGTACAGGTAGCATATGATACCTTTGCGTTTTGAAGTTCCTCTTATTTATTGTGACACTTTGTCATCCACCAGACCAAGGGTGGAATCCTGAGTCCTGTCTCTTCTACTTAGCTGGGTGACTGTGGGCACACTGCCTCACCTCTCTAGTCTATTTCCTCATCTGTGAAATTGGGTCAGGTGTTCTGCACCTAGATTTTGCTCTGGGGTTCAGAGAGAGAGAGAGAGAGCGAGTGAGCGCGCAGAGCACCCAGCAGGCCTGGCTGAGGGTGGGGATGGCCTTTCTGATACCATTTGGTCCTCTAGGGTGGAGGGGGTTCCACAAGGTCGGAGGCTGGGAGTCTCTCCAGCTCTCCCCCTGTTTGGTGAGGGTGCTCTCTCTCCATCCAGGACTGGGGGCTCCTTCCTGGTCCTGCCCAGCGGAGTGCCACTCTGGTTTTCCAGAGTCATAGATGCCCACATCTGAAGGAGACGCTCCAGAGGTTGACAGGGTCAGAGGTCACAGAACTTGAAACTGACCAGCTGGGGCCCACCCTTGAGGAGAAGAGAAGGAACCAGTGACCAGTGTGTGATCTGGAAAGAAAGGAGGGGGGCAAAATGTGTTCCATTCCCCTCAGGGAAAGGGCTTTTTGAACTTCACATTGCCCTGGGAAGTTCCCTGCCAATCCATTTTTTTTTTTTAACTATTGTCTACACAAAAGAATTTTAGGAAAATAATTTTTACAAAGCAGAAGATGCCTTCTATGAAGTAAATTGTCACTCCTGGTATTTCCTTTGTATAGATCTGGCCTTTCTTAGGTTGTGTTTTCTTTTGTTTCGCTTCTATTATTGTTTTTGTTATCCAAAATAATATATGTTCACCGTTCAGTAGTTAGAAAGTCCAGATGGGAAAAGGAATGAAAAAAACATCAAGATCATCCGTAACCTTCCCATTTGGAAATAGTCATTCTGGGTGCCAGTATATTGATATTTTGAAGAATATATTCAGTACACATAGGTCATGCACATAACTTAAATGCTTATTCATACAGAAAGTATTTATGGAGCATCAACTATGTTCAAAGGAAGAGAAGAAGTTGGAGCAGAAATGGGACAGAGGAAAGGCCTGAAATTGATAGTGAAAGTTGCCGTGGACTCAAGAGTTTTGATTCCAAGTTGGGAATAATTGACATAAAATGGGGGATGGATGAGGCAGAAGATAAGTTGACCGTTGTCCAGGGGTGAGCACATGCAATCCAAAGAAAGTGGCTGTGGTGGGCAGCAGGCCTAAGAGGGCCTTTGTTGTTTGTTTTCTCTGTGTGGATGACCAGTAGTTCAAGCATCGTTTGTTGAAGACTGTCCTTCCTCTGTTTAATTGACTTTGCACCTTTGCCAGAGATAGTTGCCTGTATTTGTGTGGGTCTGTTTATGAGCTTTCTCCTCTGTTCCTCTGGACTACTTATTTCTTTTGCAGACACTGCACTAAGTCATGAGTTGGGTAGTGTTAGTGAGTCTGCAGCTTTGCTGTTCTGGCTGTTCTTGGTCTTTTGCCTCTCCATGTATACTTCAGAATTAGTTGTTAGTAGCCCTAAAATAAGTAGCTGGGGTTTTGATTAAGATTGTGTTGAATCTGTACATAAAGTTGAGAAGAATTGATATCTTAATAATAAGGAGACTTCTCTCCATGAACATGGGATATCTCTCCATTTATTTAGATCTTATTTTTTTTCATCAGAGTTTTATGGTTCTCACCTATATTTTGTTAAATATATTAGTGCCAGAAGAAATTTAGATAAATAAGTGGTATTGTGTTTTGGGGTAGAAATTGCATTTTTTCATTGTTGTTATATGTGAAAATAATTGACTTTTGTATATTAAGCTTGTATTCTGCAACCTTCCTTTTTTTTTTTGATTTTCTTTTGTAGACAATCACACCATCTGTGAATAAAGACAATTGTATTTCTTCCTTCCCAGTCTGTATGCCTTTTATTTCCTTTTCTTGTCTTGTTGCATAGGACATTCAGTATGATATTGAATAGGAGTAGTAATGGAGAGCGTGCATGCCTTGGTCCTGGTCTTAAGGGAAATGCATTTAGATTCCTCCTGTTTGTTGTTGTAGGCAGTAGGCCTTTTTGTAGACATTTTTTAGCAAGTTGAGGAAGATCTTCTCTGTACCTAGTTTGCTGAGAGTTTTCAATCATTAATTGCACATTGGATTTTGTCAAATGCACATCTATTCATATGATCATATGATTTTTATTTTTTTATCCTTGTGATGTTGAGATATACCAGTTAATACTTGAGTGTTAAACCAATCTTGCATATCTGAAATAAATCCCATGGGGTTTTGGCATATGCTTCTTTTTATACATTTTAAAATATGATTTGCTAATATTTTGCTGATTATTTATACATATATATCATATATAATATTACTTATATATTATTATTTATATAAAAGATATTTTCTGAAAAAAAGTAGCTTTCCTTTTTTATATTATCCTTAACTTTTTTTGGTAGTAGAGTAATGCTTTCCTTATAGAATGAGTGTTCCTTCTGCTCCCGTTTCCTGGAAGAGATCACGAGGACTGGGTATCAGTTTGTCCTTAAGTGTTTGATAGGATTCACCCACTGGACCTGGTGTTTTTTGTTTTTTTTTAAAGGATATTAACTATAGCTTCTGTGGGTACAGGCATAGATAGATGGATCTGTTTGTGTGTTAGTACATGTGTCTTTCAGAGAATTGGTCCCTTTTTAAAAAAATATTTGTTTAGTTGTAAATGTATTTATTTTTATGTGGTGCTGAGGATCGAACCCAGTGCCTCACACATGCGAAGAAAGCACTTTACCACTGAGATACAGCCCCAGCCTCTAGGTCCCTTTCTTTAAAGTTATCAAATTGTGTGACAATTCAGAGTTACTTATGGTATACCTTTATTATCCTTTAAGATGCGTGGGCGCAGTAGTGATGTCCCTTCTTCCATTTCTGATGTAATTTGTGTCTTCTTTTTCTTTTGGCTATTTTTTTTTTTTGACTAGAGGTTTATAAATTTTATTCATCTTTTCAAAGCACTAGTCTTTAGTTTCATTAATTTTTCTCACTTCATTTTCTTTTTCCAATTTCATTGATTTCTTCTCTGATTTTTGTGATTTCTTCTGCTTGCTTTAGGTTTATATTATTCTATATTCTTTAATTTCCTGAGGTAGAAGTTCAGGTGATTGACTCTTAGGTCTTTCTTCTTTTCTCATATGTGCATTCAGTGGTATAAAATTCTCTCTAACCCTATAATTGACTGCTCTCCACAAATTCTAATAATTGCATTTTCATTTTCATGTATTTTTAAATAGTTTTTATTTTCTCCTGAGATTTCTGCTTTCACCCATGTGTTGTATTATTATTATTTAATCTCCATTTATTTCAGAATTTTCCAGCAGTCTTTTCTGTTTTTGATTTCTAGTGTAATTTCATTATGGTCTGAGCATATTTGGGGTGGTTTCTCTTCTTTAGGCTCGTTAAGGTATGTTTTATGGCCTAGAATGTGACCTGTCTTGGTGAATATTCCATGTGAGCTTGAGAAGAATGTGTATTGTGCTATTGTTGGATGAAATACTCTATAAATGTCAATTAGATCCAGTTGATTGATGGTTCTGTTCAGGTTAACTATATATGCACTGATTTTCTGCTTGCTGGATCTGTCAGTTATTGATAAAGAATATTAATGGTGGATTTGTCTATTTCTACTTTCAATTCTATCCATTTTTGCCTCACGTTTTGATGCTGTTGCTAGATGCATACAAATTATATTGGTGCATTCGTATTAGATTAACGCATACATAGTAGACTGCTACTTCTTGAAGGGTTGACTCCTTTGTCATTACCAGATGTCCTCTTTTATCTTCTGTAGTTCTTGCTCTGACTTCTTTGTCTGAAATTAATGTAACTACTTTAGGTTTCTTTTAATTAGCATTGGCCTAGAGTATTTTTTTCTACACCTATTCTTTTAATCCAAATATATCTGTATCTTTATATTCAAAGTGTGTTTCTTGTAGATAGTATATAGTTGTGTAGTTCCTGGAAGGAAGTCTGGTGTTTTTTTTTTTTTTTTTTTTTTTTTTTTTAATTCACACCCAGTAGTCTCTGTCTTTTAATTGGGTATTTAAACCATTCACATTAAAGTGACTATAATGTAGTTATATTATTATTTACCATATTTGCATTTTTTTCTATTTGATGTCCATATTTTATGTTCCTTTTTTTAATCCTCCACTTTTTTCCCCCTTCTACTTGTTTTAATTGATTGTTTTCTCCCTTCTTATGGCATACCAGTTCTTAAATTTTTTTTTTTTTGTGATTGCCCAAGATGCAATATGCATTTATAGTCAAATCTGATTCTCCTTTCAAATAATGCCCTGTCACTTCCTTTAGTGCCAGGTACCTTATAACAGAATACAGATGTTCTCCATAACCCCCCCCCCCATAAGCCAAAAACACAGGTAAGTCAAAAAATGCACTTAATAGATTTCTACAATACTTTTGTAAAGTTGAAAATTGTAAGTTGAACCCCTGTAAGTCAGGGACAGTCTGTAGTCCAGTTCCTCCCCCTGTCCCCTGTAACATTTTGTTTTCTTATCTAGAAGCGTTAAATCCAGTGTTTTGTTGATGTTCTTATTTTGAACAGACTGTTGTCTATTATATCAATCAAGAATGAGAGAATTAAAGATTTTATTTTATTTTCAGTGATTCCTCTCTACTCCATCCCTTTCTTCATGTGTACCTGAGTTTCTGACCTGTAGTATCTTCCTTCTCTCCAAAGAATTTCTTTTAATATTTTTTTGAAAGGTGGGTCTTCTGGCAACATATACCCTCACAATTAGGTTGTCTTGTCTTGATTTCTTTCTTTTTCTTTTTTTTTTTTTTTTTATTTTGTTGCTGAGGATCGGACCCAGAGCTCCACCCCAGGCCTGTCCTTCACTTTTAATTTCACTGGATCAGATTTCTAGATTGATGATTTTTTTCCTTTAACAATTTCAGTACATCACTTGACTATCTCCTTGCTGTGTAGTTTCTGGAAGGAAGTCTGGCGTAACTTTTATCCCCCCTGCTATTTTGTCTTTGGGGTGTTGGGTATCAGCCCAGGGTCTTGAGCATGTCAGGCAAGCAGGGTGCCCCAGACTGTGCGCCCAGCCCCTCACCTGGTTCCTCTTAAAGGTAGTTTTTCCCCCGTCTCTGGTTTCTTTCAAGATTTTCTCTGTCTTTGGTCTTTGTAGTTTGAGTATGATACACAAAGGTGTAGATTTTTTTTTTTTTTTTTTTTTACTTTTATCCTGCTTGGTGCTCTCTGAGCTTCCTGGATCTGTGGTTTGGTGCTCATGATTTTCAGAAATCATCAACTAGGCTGGGCGCAGTGACACACACCTGCAATCCCAGCGGCTCAGGAGGCTGAGGCAGGAGGATCACAAGTTCAAAGCCAGCCTCAGCAAAAGTGAGGCACTAAGCAACTCAGTGAGACTCTATCTCTAAATAAAATATAAAACAGGGCTGGGATGTGGCTCAGTGGTCGAGTGCCCCCGAGTTCAGTCCCCAGCACACCCCCACCCCCAATCATGAACCATTGTTTCTTCAAATATTTCTCCTGTTCTTTCTGTCTCTGTTCTCGTCTGGCTGCCCCCTTCACACCCATAAGCACACATGGATAAATCTGTTCCATAATTGCCCTGCGGTTTGTGGACAGTGGGCTTTGCATTTTGCTTTTCTCTTCTGTTTGCCTCTTGGGTTCGGCATGTCTCTTTGTTTCCTGTTGACTGTGTGTAGAGTGTCCACCTCTCTGTCCCCATCACCATCTCTTCTTCCCTGGGGTCCACCTTTCCCAGTTATTTTAAGTCCCCAAATCTCTGTTCTGAGTCTCCTTGTGATGCCTGCTGTGTCTTTTCAAAATGTCTGTTTGTTTTTGCCTTTTACATGCCTAGCGGTTTCTTTGTTGAAACTGGACGACATGATGTGACTAATAACAGGTACTGGGGTGTCCAGCATTTTAGGGTGAGGCTGAAAGCCAGGCTCGATGCATCAGGTGGAAGGACTGACGTCAGTGGGCCTGTAGCACATGGTTTTATGTTGTGGTCTGGGAGTTGGGCTGTGTTCACAGTTGGCTGGATCTGAAGGTGTCCGTGGCTGACATTGCTTCTTGTGCTCTTGTCTCTGTGTCCCCTGCTGTCTTTGGGTTTCTCCATAGAAACTTCTTTCCACTGGATCCTCTGTTACCAGACAGAGATGATTGATGTGGGATGATCTGGGGGAGAAGTGCTCTAGAATCTTCTGATGAGTTCTCAGTCCTTTAGGGGGCCTGTACCCCGGGACCTTCGAAGTGCTTCTGGGGTCCCTCTCTTCCTCCTCAGGTAACACAGGAGGACCAGAAGGCGCCGGGTATGGCCTGTCCCTCTCCCCAGGTCCGTCAGGCGTGGGTGAGGCCCATTTTGGGTAGGCTCTGGTAGGTAGGTGGAGTCCTTGAGGTCAGGCCCTCGCTGAGTAAGACGTAAGGTGCCAGGAGTCTGCCAGCTCTTACCTGTGTGCACCTGGAGCAGAACCTCCTTGTGCTGGGATTTTTCTTTCATTTAATCCTGAGAAGCCGGAGCAGCTCCTGGGGGTGACCTCCTGGGCTCTCGGGCTCACCCCTGCTGTAGCCTGGTAGTCTCCATCACAGCCTCGGGGAGGGGAGCGGGGGTTCTCTTCACTCTCCTGCCTCCCCGCTGTTGGAGGTGGTGGATGGCATACCTGGACCCACTCTCGCATTTTTTTTTTTTTAGCTCAGCTTTTCTGTCTCTTTGCTGATGTTCACCATCTGTCCTGCATGTTGTCTGATTCTTCCACAGGAGCCCTTTAACATATTGATCATACTATTTTTTTTCCCCCTGGTACCAGAGACTGAACTTAGGGTCATTCGACCACCGAGCCACATCCCCAGCCCTATTTTGTATTTTGTTTGGAGACAGAGTCTCCCTGAGTTGCTTAGTGCCTCGCCATTGCTGAGGCTGCTTTGAACTTGCCATCCTCCTGTCTCAGCCTCCTGAGCCGCTGGGATCACAGGTGTGGGCCATCCTACCTGGCTGATCATAGTCTTTTTAAGATTATCTGTTGCTCTTCCGGAATCTGTCAGTTTTGAACCTGGTTTGGATGCCTTCTCTCTCTCTTTTTTTTCTCCTTGCCATTTAGAAGGCTGTGCACTTTTTCTTGAAAGCCAAACATGATGTATCTAGGAATAGGAATTGAGGTCAGGAGGATTTTAGTGTGAAGTTTCAGGTTTATGTAGCTAGAAACCGGGCTCCCATTAACGTTTGTAGCTGTAGGTGTCAGATACTTTAATTTCTCGTGTGTGTGTGTATGTGTGTGTGTGTGTGATTTTTTCCTTGTTGTCTTTGGGTTTCCCTAAGAATTCCTTCTTAAATAGGGTCTGTTTTATAGCTCTCTCTGTGGTAACCTGCTGTTACGCTCTGGAGTGGCCTTTGTGGGCTGTGAGGTGTTGGGGAAGAAGGGATCAGTATTTATGACTGAAGCTCAGTTGCTGTTCAGTTTTCCTAGTGCGTCCGAGTCCTTGAGCTGTGACCTTCAGAACTACTTCTCTGCCCTTTCTTTTTGTCTCCTTAGGTGAGACAGGAAGGCTAGGTAGCAAGGCAGGGGTTGTGGGGTTGCCCTTCCCCGGGCCAGGTAAGTTTGTGGGGAAGTAACTTTCCTTCGTTCTCAAGAAGAGATACCCTGCGCTGTCTCAGGATGGCTACTCTCCCCGTTATATTTTAAATTGTCTCTGAAGCCAGTGTGGTTTTTCTGGAAGCTCCTGGAGGCTAAATACCTAAAAGTGTGGAGGCTTTCTAACCTTTTTTAACTAGCACTTAGTTAGTTACTGTTTCAGAGTTCCTACCAGTTGCTAGCTCCCCCCTCTAGTTCCTGGTAAGCTGTTGTCTTAGTTAGCTGTGCCTTGCTGTGACCAAATACCAGAGGAAAGCAACTTGAAAGGAAGGAAGGTTTATTTTGGCTGATAGTTTCAGAGGTTTCAGTGCATGGTTGGTTGCGCCATCATTTCTGGGCCTGTGATGAGGTGGAACATCTTGGCAGGGGTGTGCAGTAGAGAAAAGCCATTACTTAACGGTGACTGGGAAGCAAGCAAGAGCAGGAGGGAGGGGAAGGATGGGGCTGGGGCCCCAATCTCACTGTCAGGGGCCCTCGGCAATCTAACTTCCTCCCGCCAGGCCCCACCTCTCCCTCCCAGGAGCATCCCAGGCTGGCATCCAAGCCTTCCGCCCACGGATCCAAACCACAGCAGCCGGTTCCTCTGCCTTGCACATCAGTCCGGTCCTCAGAGTCGTGGTTCGCTCTGTGACCTCAGTTCTCCTGTGGATTTTCGGTTTTCCGTCGCTTTTCTTGTTGTGAGGACAGCAGTGATGACTTCCATGGCAGAGCAGAAACTGGGAGGCCCTGCCTGGTGGGCCTGGCGTCCTTTGATGTCATGATTGGTTGGACTTGGTGCTTAAGCCAGCCACGGACAGGGACACAGGGACACGGCCAAGGCCCAGGCAAAGAACAGTGCCTCCTCCTTCCCCTTCCGTCTTGTCCTGCCTGGCCTGGTCGGAGGGCTGCTGTCTGTGGAGGGGCTGGCGTTCCTGCCTCGGAGGGGACGCCACAGGGTGGACCAGGCTGGGCTGGGAGTCCTGGTTCAGATCTGAATTCTGCTCTCTGGGCCTAGCTCTGCGGTGGGGACAGGGTTGTAGGTCCCCTAGAAGTCTGTGCTGTTAGGACATAACACGCCCTAGTTGATGCTTCCCCAGAGATAAGGAGACGGCGTGGAGATGAGTGCCTGCTTCATGGAACTCTCCAGATGCAGCTTCGTCTTCGTCGTTCCTTTGGAATAATGAAATGGCTTCTTAATGAGACAGTGGAACTAGTCTTACGATGTTTCATGAACACCCAGTAAGGCAGAGCGTGCTGACCCTGGGCTTTCTTTCCGTGGTGAGTGTTTCTGCGCAGTGAGTCCTCCGGTAACAGCCTGGTCCGTCTGTGATTGGGGGAGAGGGCGCCTGGGTGGTGGGGCGTCAGTGGCCTGCCTTCCTTCCTTCTTGTTTGCAGAGGACGCCTTGACTTACACGTCCTCTGTAGGTTCTGAAGCCGAGGCTTTCGGAAGTTGCCTGCCTTCTGGAAAATCAAAATTTGGAGGAGGAGCAGGGGGCAAGGTGGCTAAAATGTAAGTTGGGGTGATCTTTGCTTATTTTCTTAGCCATGATTAAGCCATTTGGGGGCGAGAATAGCTCTGTGTGTTGGGTTTGGTCCTGAGCATGTCACGTTAGGTGTACACATTTAAAACTGCAGTTGGTTTAAGTCGCGATCCCAATTCTACAACTTGAATTCCTTGTTTAAAATTTGGGGCGTGCATTGACCCTCACGATGGTGTACTTCCTAGGTTCAGGGGTCTCCTATGTTAAAGAAAATTGTTGAAAAGGAGCAGGTCGAAGCTCGAATGGACAAGACGTTGTTGCCATTTTAGGAAAACACCCAGTGTCATCTGTGCCCTTGGAGGCTGCCCCCAGCCCTGGGCGTGGGGCCCAGCAGAGGGGGAGCTCCTGAGGGCGTTGACTGGATCCCACAGTAGCACGCCCCCTTTTTGTCCATCAGAGTCTGACAGGACGGGCCTGTGCAAAGGGGGCTCTGATCCTGGGCCTTTCTTGCTCAGATCTCTCTCCTAGAACAGTGGTGCCCCTGGGCCATGGTGGTGGCTGCCCCTGCCTCTGGTGTTCGAGTAGATCTGCTGGTTTTCGGGGCTCAGAATTGTAGTTTAATTATCCCCCTTTCAGAATAAAGGGGAAATAAGGGATTTATGTGGGATTTTACTTTCTTCTGGTGGAGTTCAAGAGTGGTGGGTCAGGAAGGAATGGGCAGGAGAGGATGCGCTGGCTCGGCTTCGGGAGGTCAGTGAGTAGCAGAGTGGGGGCGCTGAGAGCCACGTGAGCAGGAGGGGTGGGCCCCGGCCCTGCAGCCACCGTCTGCACGCTGCACACCTCCAGGGGTGGGGGCGGTTGGAGTAGAGGAGGCAGAGGGATGGCTGGGTTGGGTGGCCCAAGGCTCTGAAGGTGTGCTTAGTGTGGGGGCGTATGGAGGGGAGCGCAGAGGGCCCTTGCTGTCAGGTCTGTGCCTGGCTCAGGGCTGGGGACTTACCCTGGAGCCATGAGGTATCTGAGAAAGGCTGAGGCACAAGAGCGACCAGGTCAGGTTCCTGTCTCCCTTCTGTGCTGACATGACCGCCTCCAACGACGTGTGACAGCCGAGCCCTGAAACTGCGTCAAAGGCAACGCGCCAACCTGGTGACATACACGCCAGATTCCAAAGACGGCCCGAGGAGCGTAACGTCGCTCATTAGTAGCCCCTTCCACGTGGATATCCTGTTGAAGTATCATTTTGGACACCTTGGGCTAAATAAAAATATTTCCTAAATCGAGTTTTAAGGATTTAGAATTTATTGAGGTTCACTTTGTAGTTCTGTTGGGCCGTGCTGCTCTCTGCTCTGGCTGGGGAGCCTGCCCGGCCTGGTAACCGACCCATTGATTTGTGAGTTCTTCATCCAGCAGACACGTATGTACGTGTATGTGTACACGTGTATGTACCCACCGTATATAGTATGTCATCCAACATACATGTTACCCAGCACGTGTGTGCGTGTATATATGTATCTGTATGGGGGGAGGTGTGTGTGTGGGGGGGGAGAGCTTTCTGTGAGCCAAGGACGTTGAGGAGACAGTAAATAAGACGACCCTGCCCTCACAGAGATGAAAGAACTGAATGAGTAAAAGAGTTCAGAGAACATTAAGTGCTGCAAAGAAGAATGACACAGGGTTGGGGTGTAGAAAGGGCCAGGGAACGGGCTGGAGGCTGTTGAGATCTGGAGTCAGGAAGGCCGCTGTGATAGAGCGATTGCTGGCCAGCACCCTAGGTGCAAAGGCCCTGAGGTTGGACGAGCTGGGTGTGTCTCAGGAATGCAGAGAGGCCCTTGGAGAGACGGAGAAAGTAAGATGGGTCACCTGGTCGGCAGGGTCCTGGGATCAGGGAGGATCTAGAGGCCACTGAGAAGGGGTTGGAGCACGATGCCGCGAGGGGAAAGAAGGGAGGTGAGAAGACAGGGAAGATTGGGGTAGCCCAGGAGCGGTGGTGCTGGTCAGCAGGATTGGTGCAGAGGGGATGGCAGGGTCAGATATGGGATAAACGGTGACGTTAGAGCCAGTGGGGCTTCCTGGCAGGTTGGAAGGGGTCCAGGCTGACTTGGCCTAGGCTGGGCCCGGGCACATGGTGACTGGTGGCCCCATTGCCAGTGGGGTGAGGCGCAGGGGTGGGGGTAAGAAATGGGACCTTTTAGGATTCCAGTGTTTGGTGTCCTGGCGCTGATGTCGAGTAAGCAGCGGTCTGGAGCCTGGAGCCTGGGGGGCAGTGTCAGGGCGCAGCAGGACTGGCGAATCACCAGCTGGTAGGGGCTGTCAGTTGTGGACCTTGGTGGCTCTTGGGTGTGAGGAGGAGTCTCTGACCAGAAGTCCAAGGAGGGAGCAGCCAGTGAGGGAGGGGAGCCAGGAGCAGGTGTTCCAGGTGCCGGGCGAGATCCTCCATGTCAGTTACTCTGGGCATTGCACCAGGTCCCTTGGGTCGGCAGCCCTGGCCACTGGTGACCCTGGAGGGGTCAGTGGAGGTTGAGGGGAGCCAGTGAGCAAGGGGAGTGTAGAGTTTTGCTCTAAAGGGGAGTAGTTGGGTGTAGGGATGTGGAGGCCTGTTCTGAGCTGAGCAGGGGTCTGGAAGACGGGAAGACGCATGTTGCAGGAGACAGGAGGGCGTGGACCTCAGCGTCCCGGCTGGGCGTGCACAGTTCATCTGGGTGACAGGCAGGGGCACCCTGCTGCAGTGAGGTGGCCTGTTGGTGTGGCAGGCAGGAGTGTGGCTTGTTCTCTTCTGATTGCTCCCAGTTTCTCAGGGAAATGGCTGTCGATGGGGAGCAGTGGTTTGAGACTTGATGAAGGTCTAAATGTTCACTCCAGGAGCGCGGAAAGGGGAATTTGTGGGCCACCTGGGGCTTGTGGCCAGATGTGCCGGGTGACAACCCGCGAGGTGGTGTGTTCCTCCAGAGCCGGGCAGGGGGATTGGGGTTTCGACAGGGCGTGAGAAGACAGAAGGGCCTGAGGCTGGACGGTCATGCTGGGTCGGTGCCTTGACGGTCTGGCATGGCTGGGACGCAGCGGGGAGGGTGGGGAAGAGGGGCGAGGGAGGGCGGGGAAGGCCCTGGTGGTGTGCAGAGTCCCCAGGCCAGGTTGGGTCAGGATGGTGGGAGTGTGGGGACAGGGTGCTGAGGTTGTGGGTGGAGCTGTCACCAAGACCAGGGTCCAGGGTACTGACCACCAAGAGGTGGCAGAGCTGGCTGGGTGGGGGAGGAAGGCCAGGAAAGAAAGGAGGTCAAAGAGCTGGCAGCCAGGGGGTGGGGGGCTAGGGAGTGCTTATATGGCTTGAACTGGGGACAGGAGGAACGGAGACGGGAAGGACAGTGAGCTGGGGCTGCAGTGATGCTGTGGTGCCATCAGGGCTGGCGGGTGGTGGCACCTGTGTTGGTTGTTCTGTGGTTTCTGGGGGCCAGAGGGGCAGCGCTGTGGGGGTGACGGGCAGTGTCGAGGACACTAGTGCAGGCAGCGCCCACTGTGAGATCGCACCCTGGTCCACGCTGGCCTGGCGACGCTTCCTCCTGGTTGTGTCCCCAGGGCATGACAGACACTAGCCTCTTCTGCCGATTGTGGGAACCACGTGGACCACAGGCGTGGCCGTGTGGGAGCCTGGCGCTCGGGGGCGGGATAGGCAACTGGTTGCTCTTGTCACCGAGGCAGAGCCGTCCTTCAGTGTGGAAGATTGGTTTCCATACAGTACGGTGATTTGCAAATGCATGCATCCCCCCAAATGGGATTGTGGGGAACGGCCTCCCTAGGGCACTCGGGCCACCCAGCCCTTGTGTCTGTGTGCTCTGGCTGGCGGCTGAGGCAGGGTCTTCAGGCACTTGGTGAAGAAATGGATAATGATACATGTGGATTAAGCAAATTCCTGAGCAGGTGTGACGAGCGCCCTGAGGGTCAGGAAGAGCTGGGCGTGAGCACGTGCTTGGCTGTGGTCTGAACCTGAGGGCTGGGCCCGGGGCATCCTGTTGGTGCGGCCCTTCATGCCTTGTAAGCTCATTTGCCACGCAGCTCTGCGGAGGCGAACAGGGGGGCTTGCAGCCGCGGAGTAGATCAGGACTCCAGACAGACCCTGCGTGGCACAGGCTGCCGACCGAGGCCACAGGCCTGGGGAAGGGGGAGTCCAGCTGAAGGCCTCGGGCTGTTGGGCTGTGGACCTGGAGGGGGCCCCTTATCAAAGTTAGAGCCAGTGTGGGAGCTCCAGCCCAGGGGCAGGTGCCGGAGAGGACAGGGTTGATGTCCTCTGGAGCTCCCGCGTAGCTGCACTTGGGTACAGGCTGGTCCCCTGCCCTCCTCCACCTGGCCCAGAGTGTCTGTGGCACAGAGAGGGAGCACTGCATGGGACAGGGACTGGAAATATTGAGTTTGAGTCTCTTCTTCCTGGCCAGGTGGGCTTTGAAGAAACAGGTCTCTGGGCCTGGGGGTTACCCTTGGAAAAATGGAGTGTGGGGGCCCCTCTCAAAACCCCTGCCTCCTCTCTTCCTCCCCTGACCCATCAGTCTTACTGGTCTTTGTCATCAGCTGGACTCACTGAAAACTTGTCTGGACTCCATGCTCTTTGCGGATGAGTCTCTAACTCCTGGTTGTGTCCCCAGGGTGGGCACGTAGTAGCTGCTCAGCATGTTTGTTCAGTGATCACATTCATGCTTACGTGTCCCTCGTGACTTTGAGGCAGCTCAGCAGCAGTAGTAGATTTGTCTCTCTTGGTATCTTGGATGGATGCATTTATCCCAGGACAGGGCTCTTGGCTCGAGGCCACGGGCTGGGATTTCGTATCCTTCCCCAGGGGAAGCCAGAGGTGGTGACTGGTGGTCAGGGCATAAGACGTGCTCCAGACCCCAGCACCGCCTGGCCCTGCAGGCTCTTTGGCAGCTCGCTCTCAGAACCTGAGCCTCGGCCACCTCAGCTCAAAAATGGGAACAATAAAAGATAGCCGCATGAAGGTGGTGAGAAATTTAAATAAAGTAAGTGAAGTGCCTACTGCGGTGCCAATAAAGAGGTGATTCATCTAAAGAGGAGTAAATATTTGTTGAAGGAATGAGTGGGGATTTTTCTAGACTCTGGCAGCTCCTGGATTATTTCTAAAGCTTACTGCGTAGAATTGCAAAGGCCGGGGAACTTCTGCGGGGAGCGGCATAGAGGGCTGGGACCTGGTGCAGAATCCACAGTCTCGCAGGGGTCTTGGGCCTGTGGCCACAGGTTCTCTCTGAACCTCACCCATGTACCTGCCCCATCAGGCTGATCCAGGGCTCAGTGGAAAAACCGTGTTTAAAGTGCTTAGAACAGAACCTGGCACATTGGTGCATTGCTACTCTGTGATGGTCAGTGTTTGTTTTCTGAAGATGGTTACAAACCCCTCTTCCTGGACTGGACATGAGCCCAGTGGTAGAGCCCCAGCCCAGCATGCTCCCGGCCTGGGGTCCCATCCCCCACACAGCAAAGCAAAACAGAAACCCTCTTCATGGCAGTAGTATTTTTTTAAAAAATCTATATTTGGTTAGTATTTTTGATTTTTTTTTTCTGTTAAGCCACTTAATCCATCTGGAATTTATTTGGGTGTGTTTTCTTCCAAGTGTTCTTTATCTTTTCATTTATGTACTTTATTTGTTTTTACCTTATTTGATTTTAGATAATAAAACTTTATGGTCAGAGCAGAAACCTCCTTCCCAGCCTGGTTCCCTTGGCTCTCCAGGGGTAACAGCAACTGAGTACAACAGTTGACAGGTTGACAGTTCCCCCACGTTCTGTGATATGCCGTGTGTGACCAAACCATGACTATCCCGAGGGAATCCCAACGCAACTTACATTTTCCTTTTAAAAAACTTATTTTGATGTGATTTCAGGCTTACAGAAAAGTCGTAAGAATAGTACAAAGACTTCCTTCCTTCGTCCCCTTCGCCCACGTTGCTGGCATGTTAACCTCCCGTGTTCTGGTTCTTCTAGCTCCTTCCTCCCGCCCCGCCCCCACTCTTTCTCCTGTAAAATTGTTTTGCTGAACTATTTGCTTGGCCTGGTGGGCATGATGCCCCTGTCATCCCTGTCTACTTCAGGGTGTATTTCCCAAAACAGGACGTTCCCTCACGTAGCCACAGTGCCGTGGTCAGAGTGAGGGTCCACACAGAGTGTCACTGTCACTAGTACCTCTGCAGACCCTGGTCACATTTCACCATCTGTTCTGTGCTCTGCATAGGAAGAGCCAATCCCCTCCACAGGTGGGAGCCCGGTTTTCTTATCTTTCGTCTCTTTCAACTTGGAAGAAATCCTGTCCTCGTCTTTCATGACCTCGACACTTCTGAGGAGACCTGGACGGTTATTTTGCAGAGTATTTCTGTTTGGGTTTCTCCATCTTGCCTTTAATTAGATTCAGGGTAGCAACCCCCGCACCCAATACCCAGAAGTGACAATGGAGCCTTCTCAGAGTGTCATTTCAGGGGGCGGTGTTATAGGTTGACCAGTCCCTCTTTCTCTCATTCATTAGAAATGACGCATTTGTAGTTTCCTAAATTCTCCTACGTGCAGAGGATCGGATTCTGGACTTTTTACTTTTTAACATTGATAAGTGTACCTAATTCTGCACCATTTTCCATTGGCCAGCTGTTTTAATGACTATACCTTTTGGTGTGATTTCATATGTTATTCTTTTAAAAAGTGTAGAGTCTAGACGAGAGACTCTTAAAATTTTTTTTTTTCTTCTTCGTGAGCTTTATGTCAGCTTCACAAAGTCTCTGAGGCCCTCTGTTGGGATTTTGACTGGAGTCACCCTGGGTTTATGGGATCATTTATGATATTAAGTCTTCCCACAGGGGAACAGGTCTCCTCCCCGCCCACGTCTTGGATGCTTTGGGAGGGCATCCCAGTCTTCCTGGGGGTCACACTAGGTTTGCTTCTTGGTGTCCCCCAGGAGTGGCATTCTCCCTCCGTTTCCTAACTGATCATTGTTGGCAGGCAGGAAAGCCGTGGCTCGGGAAGGTCCATCCTGCGTCCGGTGACTTCGCCAGATTCTCTTTTGTTCTGAAAGTAGTTTTTCAGTTGATTCTCTTTATATTCTTGATCTTGAAAGTTGTATCTGCGGATGATGGCAGGGTTGTCCTTCCTTCCCACCTTTGTCTTTTCTTGTTTCTTCTTCTCAGCCTTTTCACCTGGGCCGGGATCTCCAGAATCATTTGGAATCCTGTGGTAGAGATTTTGGGTGCTCTTGGTTATCTCTGGCTTTAACTGGAGTAGCTCTGGGGTTATATTGTGAATTCTTTGCCAGAGGTTTTTGAGAGGTACACTTCAAAAAGGAGGTTTTAAAAAATCTAGTGAATTATATTGATCCATTTTTTTTTAAAATCCAAAACTCCCAAAAGCCCTTGAGTGGTATTTTTTTGGAGTTGTATTGCTTGTATAGTTTAGTACCATTTTGGGGGGTTAACATTTATGTAGGAATTTTGGATCTGGATGTATGTAAACTTTATCCATAATTTTCTGCCGCTTAAATTCTCCTTGGACTGGGGGTGTCGCTCAGTGGTTCAGTGCTTGTCTAGCATGCACAAGCCCTGATCCATCCTCAGTGCTGCAAAAAGAAGAAAAAAAATCCTTGCCTAGTTTTAATAGGAGAATTATGTTGCTATCATTGTAGCAAGAATTGGAATGCTGCTTCCACCCCCGCCCAGCAACGTAGAAAATATAGATCTGTTTATTGAGAATTTGGCATAATTTGCCAATAACATTATTGGGATGATCCCAGTAATTTTATGATTTTGTATTTTCCCCCTGAGTATTGGTCTGTTGATGTTTTCTGTTTCTTCTTGGGTCAATTTTCAGTAATTTTTATGATTTAAAAATGGTCTTTCGAATGCCTTGAAATATTTAAATATGAAGTCTTTCTTCTCCCTTTTCTTCCTCCATCTCTCCCTTTGATTCTAGACCTATAGTCTTTTTCTCATTTCTTAATATTCTAAATTTATTTTTTATGTTCCTGGCCAGAGGCATGGGGGAGGCAGGGTAGCTATTTTATTAGTGATTTCAAAGACTCTGCCCTTGCTTATGTTAGCAAGTTGTCTTTCTGTTTAGCTTCTTATTTTTATTCATTTTCTACTTTCTTTGGTTTATTTCGGAGTTTTTCCCTCTTAGTTCATATATGTTTTTGTGAGTGGCCGCTTTGGGCACGTCCCCTGGGTTCCACTGTATAGTGCTCTCATTGTTCATTTTAAATAGTCTGCACTTTGTTTTAATTTCTTTAAAAAGATATTCCTCTAAATAACCTTTGGGTTACATTTCCAAGTGGTTAAATTTTTCAAGGCTCTCCTTTTGTTTAATTTTTAGTTTTATTGCTCTGTGGTCAGAGAATATGGCCTGTATAATTTCTAATTTGAAAAAAAAAATCATTGAGGCTTTCTTTGTGGCCTGTCACGTGCCCAGTTTGTAATTGTTCCATGGGTTTTTGAAGAGATGTGCATTGTTTTTTAAGTTTGAAAACTATCGGACTGGTGGTGCCTTTTATGCCCTTTATTGGTGGGTTGTTTTTTTTCAGGCCCTCCCCCCCTCTCCACTTCTGGGAGCCCTCCTGCAGCTGATCATTATAACGGATTGTTTTCCATTTCTCCTGGTGTTTTCAGTAGTTTTTGATACGTAAAAAAATTCCTCTGGCAAATTCTGGAATCTTTTTTTGTCCATTGTAAATTTTTTGTTTGGAGTCTTCTTTCATTTCTGCTTTTTGTTGACATAGGTCTAGAGTAATTTTGCTGATCCCCTGTTCCAAAAAAAAAAAAATAAGTTTTTGTTTTAAAGTAAAACTCTAAAGGAGCTGTGATACAGCACAGCCTGTTCCCACGTGCCCCCTGCAGGGACGTTGTGGGTCTCTCCTCACCAGCTTCTCGGAGTTAGTTTCTCACCTACCTATGGGAATTTATATACCATCTATATTTACTGTGCTTTTTTGTTTAAGTTTTGACTTCTTTTTGCCTTTTGCGTCCTTATTTTGTTTTTGGTTTTCCATGATTTTTTTTTCTTGCTTATTTTTGAATTATATATATATATATGTATTTATATGTATTTATATTTATTTATTTTTTTGTAGTTGTAGTTGGACACAATACCTTTATTTCACTCATTTATTTTTTATGTGGTGCTGAGGATCGAACCCAGGGCCTCACATGTGCTTGGTGAGGGCTCTACCGCTGAGCCACAGCCCCAGCATTTTCTTTATTCCACTCTTTTATTTCCCTTGTCTTCACCCCCAACCCCGCCTGCCTTGCCCCTCCCTGCTTGGCTCTTAATGATCTGGAAGTCCTCGTCCTGGTTTTCATTTCTTACTTAGGCGCGCGTTTTAAACATGTAGTTAAACTTGGGCAAGAAGAAGTCTTTCTGATTCCCCTTAAAGAGTCCCCCCCACCACCAAGTGCACTTGACCTTTAAATGCACTTTTACTTTCCTTATCCTTCCTCCACGGTCTGTTCTTGGCTAACGGGATATGGGTTTTTCTTTCCAGCTTTTAAACAAAACAAAAAAAAATTCTGCATCATGTTTTGGGAGTTAAGTGTGAGCTGCCTTGAATCCCCCCCACCTGTGTTTTTGGTCACCTTTAGACTTCTCTATTTTGTTGGGTCACGTTGTCCCTTTTTAAATTCTCTCTGGCACCTTCTCTCTTGGATTCCTTTTCCTCGATGTTCCTTCCAGAAAAGGTGCTGGGGCGGTACGGAGTCGGGGGGTCTGAGGAGTTGTTATTTTCCTTTCCTTGGGTGCTTGTCTCCGTGAGTGCTGGGTTGGGTGCTTGTCTCCGTGAGTGCTGGGTTGGGTGCTTGTCTCCGTGAGTGCTGGGTTGGGTGCTTGTCTCTCAGAACCTTGTGACCACTGTGCTCTTGTCTTCTCCCTGGATCTTAACGAAGCTAGGCCGAGTCTGTTTCCCTTTCCTTTACGGAAGCGTTTAGGATTTCCTCTGTGCTCAGTGTTGGAAACCTGCTATCTGACGGTATCTAGTGTCTGGTTTCATTCCTCTTCCCTCTGAGCACCGGGTCTTTGGCTCAGAGGACTCCCCTTTTCCTCTGCTCTGTTCCCTGCTCTGCAGACCTGAGGGGACACTGGGCCAGTACTGGGTCTTGGGGGTGGAGCCTGGATCGCCAGCTTGCCTGGGATGCCAGCGAGCGGGGCAGCTGGTGGACCCTCTCTGGGACTCACTTTCGTCCTCTGGAAAAGGCAGATGAGAGCAGCTCCCAGCTCCTCATCTTGTTGGCCATGAAGTAGGACCTAGCAGGCCAACACGGGGGACGGCGTGGCCTGGAGGAAGCCGTCAGTAACGGGAATTGTTCTCCCCGTAGTTCAGAGATGGAAGAGGAGTGAGCCTTTGAGCTGGGCTGGGACGGTTGGACAAGACCAGTGAGTCTCACTCTCCCTGCTGAGAGTGACGGCGCGGGGTAGGTTTGCAGTGGGGGAATGGCCGGAGGGAGTGACTCCTCACCGTGAGTCCGAGTCCCCCGCTCTCCTGTTCCCCAGTGTCTTCCTGGCTCATGTGACCTTGTTAGAGGCAGACTCCAGGTGTAGAAAGAGCCTTATTTCCATAGAGACAGAGCTTCACATTGGCCTGCCAGATCCCGCTGTCCTCCTGCACGACGTGTCTCTGGCATGTCCTCGGATGTTCTCCTCTGTGCATGGCCCCTCGTTGGACTGGACACTCACCTTTGTGTCCCCAGGTCCTGCGTGCAGTCGGTGCTTAGAAAATGCTTACAGAGCAGGAGAGGAGCCGCTGCTTCATTCTCCCTGCGGGGAGGAAGGGTGGCTCCTCACCTCGCTGCAGGTCTCCCGTGCATTTGCCATTTCATAAAAGACATTATTTGTGGTTGGACAGTCAGTTCTTTCAGGAAAACTCGAAGAACTGGTTTGGAACCATTGTGAAACTCCGTTTTAATAGCAGCAAGACAGGGCTCTGGCAGCTTCAAAAAGGGCGATCAAGAAATTCTTGTTTGCTCAACAGAAAGAGCTGTTTGGTTACGTGGCTTCAAAGTCACCCTAAACACCCTGTAATTTTCAGCGTCTAATGTTGTTCTGATGATTAACCTCTAAGGTAACAGGGGAGAGTGTAACTTATTTAGAGGGCTATCCTAGGCTGGTTTCCGCGAGATGACTGTCCCGGGTGATTCTGGAAACACCACCAGGAAGAAGTTCAGTAGGGGCCTGGTGGGGTGGGAGGGATTCTGGACGTCCCCTTCTCCTTGGCCCGGAGCGCAGGGCACACAGTTTTCAGCATCTGTGTTCTGAGTGGCACTGGCGGGACAGGCAGGATGCTTTCCTCGCCCTGGGATGCCTCTGAGCAGGTGTGGGGACGCAACATTGCAGTAGGGTTTGGTGAGTCTGCCCCCAGGATTGGTGGGGCCCAGGGAAGCTCAGGGCTGGGCAGACAGGAGGACGAGGAGCTGGTCCCTAGACAGAGCAGGAAGGGTGTTCTCAGCAGCACCAACAGAGGCTTGGGAGCACCTGGCAGCTGGGCATCCTGAGTCCTGCTGGAGCACATCTGGGCAGGACACAGGCACCGCGCAGGCAGATGGGGAGCCCCCACCTGAGGAGCACGATTGCCCCTTGGCTCCTCCAGGTGTTGCTGTGGCTGGACACGGGCCCCTTGTGGTCAGGTGTTCTGATTTTCTCTTTTTCTTTTGAAGAGAAGCTCTGAATCTGGGCTGTTATGTAGACCTTCCAAAATTTTAAGTCATGGCCACTAATTGAAAAAAAATTAAATAATGTAAAATTCTCCCAAGTCTCTACTCCAGCCCACCAGTTGGTGGAACCCCTATAGGAGCAGGAGAGAAACCAGGGCTCAGAGGGACTCAGGGCCCCGTCCTGGCCATGACTGTCCTTCCCAGCCTCCCCTTTGCAGGAGGAAGGAGGGCTCAGCCTCTGATTCTGGAGAGGAGTGCAGGGACCTGAGAACCCATCTCCTTGTCACCTTTTACCCCAGGAGCCGGGGCAGCAGAGTCTGGGGAGGCTTGGGTTTTGTTCTTATAACGTGGGTTGTTGTTGTTACCAGATGTCTGGGGAGTGGGTGGGCGAGCGTTAAGGCTGATGGCCTCTACGGGCCTCCAGCCTCCTTTCATCCCCGTCCTCAGCTTCTCAGTCTGGGCCTGTGTGGACTCTGCCTTTTCCTTCCTTCCTTCCAGATTATGAATACACTCATGGCCTAAACTAGCCCTTCAGTGGACTGCCACCCTAGCCAGTGTGTCCCCCTCCCCCGCAGCAGGTTGATGAATGTTTTATTTAAAATTCTTTGTCTTTAGATGGGTGCCACAGAGCTGGCCAATAGAAACACCATGCAAGCCGCGTGTGTCGCTTTCAATTTTTCTAGTAGCCCCATTAAAAAAGGAAACAAGGCACAGGTGAAACTGATTTGAATAATGTTTTATATAACCTAGTATCTCTGCAGTGTTATCAGTTCAACGTGTAATCACAATAAAAATTCTTACTAAGGTAGCGCACACTTTGTGTTTTGTCCAAAATCAGCGTGCGTTTTCCGCATGACGGCGCATGGCGGTTTGGCTCAGCCCTGTTGCAGAGCCCAGGAACCCTATGTGGTGGGTGGCACGGGGGTGTGGCAGTGTGGCTGGAACAAGTGCATACAGAAATGGATGTCCACAGATAGATAAGAAAGCGTGTGCAAGCCAGCGGGGACCCGGCGGCTTAAAGGACGTGGCTGATGCTGTGGCCGGCGTGCTTGAGCCTCGGTGGGCTCCTCGTGGTCCCCAGGATGAAGCTTCTCCAGCTGACCCCCCTCCCCGTCTTACAC